>NW_024412427.1:36120428-36328400 GCF_014898765.1 Herpailurus yagouaroundi
GAAACAACCAACAAAACTAAAAGGCAACCAACGGAATGGGAAAAGATATTTGCAAATGACATATCGGACAAAGGGCTAGTATCCAAAATCTATAAAGAGCTCACCAAACTCCACACCCGAAAAGCAAATAACCCAGTGAAGAAATGGGCAGAAAACATGAATAGACACTTCTCTAAAGAAGACATCCGGATGGCCAACAGGCACATGAAAAGATGTTCAGCGTCGCTCCTTATCAGGGAAATACAAATCAAAACCACACTCAGATATCACCTCACGCCAGTCAGAGTGGCCAAAATGAACAAATCAGGAGACTCTAGATGCTGGAGAGGATGTGGAGAAACGGGAACCCTCTTGCACTGTTGGTGGGAATGCAAATTGGTGCAGCCGCTCTGGAAAGCAGTGTGGAGGTTCCTCAGAAAATTAAAAATAGACCTACCCTATGACCCAGCAATAGCACTGCTAGGAATTTATCCAAGGGACACAGGAGTACTGATGCATAGGGGCACTTGTACCCCAATGTTCATAGCAGCACTCTCAACAATAGCCAAATTATGGAAAGAGCCTAAATGTCCATCAACTGATGAATGGATAAAGAAATTGTGGTTTATATACACTATGGAATACTACGTGGCAATGAGAAAAAATGAAATATGGCCTTTTGTAGCAACGTGGATGGAACTGGAGAGTGTGATGCTAAGTGAAATAAGCCATACAGAGAAAGACAGATACCATATGGTTTCACTCTTATGTGGATCCTGAGAAACTTAACAGGAACCCATGGGGGAGGGGAAGGAAAAAAAAAAAAAAAAGAGGTTAGAGTGGGAGAGAGCCAAAGCATAAGAGACTGTTGAGAACTGAGAGCAAACTGAGGGTTGATGGGGGGTGGGAGGGAGGAGAGGGTGGGTGATGGGTATTGAGGAGGGCACCTTTTGGGATGAGCACTGGGTGTTGTATGGAAACCAATTTGACAATAAATTTCATATATAAATTAAAAAAAAATTATGAAAAAAAAATAAATAAAAATAAAATGCAGCCACATCTCACATTAACTATAAAAAAAAAAGAACTTGTTATATTGTAATATGATATGTAGGAAAGATTATTTACAAAATAAAATATAAGATAAAAGCCTTGTGAATAATTAAGAACCCACTATTAAAATCATAAATGGCCTCATCAGCTTTATGAGACATAATAATTGAAGTTTCTCTTGTATTCAAGAAAAGAGATGGTAAAAGTGGTAAAAACCTAAGGGTATGGCAGTTGCATATAATTTTTTGTTAATGAAAATAAGAAAGTAGTAAATATTTATTTTGATAAAGATAAGGACTGACTGTAATTTGAACAAATATTTCACTCTCTGATTTGATAAAATGGGTTTTAACATCCCTTTGAATAAGGCACACAAAATTCTAATCAACAAATTTTTGTTTGTGTATCTTGAAAAAAAAAACTGGTGATTCCTCCCAAATTTTGAATTATGTTTAAACTATAATTTTTATTAAGCTGTAAGCAGTACTACTCTGGCTGTTCAGAGATACTTTCTTTCTGGCAAAATGACATATCCAGATGACAAGCATTGGCAAGATTAGAGAAAAAGCTGTTACTTTTAAACTCATGAAAAAAATGGATTGCAATGTTTCTTATTGATGTTCTCTCTGCTCCCACAGGGCTGTCTGCCAAGAGCATTGCAGTCTTTGGCTACAGTCTGGGCATGGAAGGGACATGGTCATTAAATGAACATTAAGTGAAAATTTTACCAATCCCTCTGCTGCACTCTGTGACACCTCTAGATTCCGAGCATTCCAACACTTCACCCCAACACTGAAGGTTTGATGCAGGGAAAAGCTCTGTTGGGCTTGGATCCCACATTCACCTGCAATCTTCCAATGGTCCTGCTTTCCAGAATAGGAGACATGAGGAATATGTGGGCATCGCTGACAGGGAATTGCAGAGGGAACCTGCATGTGTCCCGATCTGACTTAGTGAGAAGATCATGTAGACTCTAGGCATGTGTAACTGTTGCCAAGAACCCCAGCAAAGTCTGTGTACCCCAGGGCTCAGGTGTCCAAGTGAAAAGTCACATCATCTGTTTGTTTCCAAATTAATTTGGAGTCCATATTTCTCTCCAGGCCATGATTGTCTCAATGTCTGACCCACAACTCAGCCAACATTCAAGACCTGTGTTGAGTTGATACATAGTAAACAGGTCGCCCCTTGCTAAGAGGCCAAGACAGGCCCACCTAGCCATGGGCAGAGGTATAGGCTGGGGACTAGAAGTCACTTCAGCTCTAAGGAAAAAAGGTAGACATACTTTTCTGTCAGGACAAGCTCTGACCCCACAAATAGAATCTGGTTTCCAAGGCCCAAGTCTCCAGGGAGGCTGGGTGATATCCCTCACTCCTCCCTGAAAGCCACTCAGTGCCCCAGAAATCCTCTTTTCTTACCACCACGTTGCAGGCTGTAGGCTTACCAAACTGTACTTTTCTAGCAAATCACTCACAAGCTTGTGTCTCCACTGGTATTTGCTCTTCCATAATTGAATAATTAGACATTATTAATAACCTCATGCATTAGCATAATCCTAACATTATAGGTGTCAGGAGGATATAAGTTAACTGGAGGTTAACATTTTTGGCTCTGAATCAGATGCTTAAATTTTATGTTATGTTCTCATCAGCTGAGGAAGCATGAACTGTGCCCCCTTGACTAATTTGGCTATGTTTCTAGGGTCTGGAACAGCAAATAAGGAAAACACTGATGTCTTGGAATTTGGTAATTTAAGAGCAATTCCCAGATAACCACACTGATGTTTGTGTGTCAGCATTTATTGAAGACCTACCTTATGTGGGACTACATGCTATCCACTGTGGAGGACATGAAAGATGCAGACCCCATCTTTATCCCTACAGCCATGAAGATAAAATAAGGCATATAAATAGGTCCCTATGACAGTCACTCTCGGCCACTTCTGGCCCGCCTGTGTGTACCCAAGGAAAGAGAGTGCTTTCAGGCAGACAGCCAAGGAGACATTGGCTTTCAGAACAACAGTGTGTGGGTCACTTCCAGAGGGCCCTAAGGAGACAATAGGAAGGTGTCCCCAGCACTCTGATCCATGGGAAAATACTGAATGGGGAGCTAGGAAGAGTACCTGGAAGGCTAGCCAGCTGTCTTAGATGTGTTGTCAGGGTACAGTCTGGTCCTGGTCACTAGGGGCTCTGACATCACTCATGGTAGACATGAGGCTCACCTTCAGATGAAGCCACAGGTGCAGAGTTACAGCATGGTTTGTTCACATTATCACGCTTGGAAGGGAGGCTTCACTCACATGCCCTGGGACCTCTTCCTCCACATTCATACTCAGTATTCCCTAGAAGGTCTGATCCACCAGGCTGCTCCTTCACTTGACTTTCCTACAGACCCCGGTGTGCTGGCACCACTTGGGGTGCATGTGGACAAAGGTAAGGTGTGGCCCTAGTGCACTTGAATTGTTGGAAAGGATGAGGCTCTGTGATGCCCAGGCTGCAACCTGCTCCATGCTCTGCTCACCACCAGCCAAGGATCTTGCTCTGTGCTCAGGGGTTTGGCTCCCCTCAAAACGAACTTGGACATGGATAGCTTCTAAGACCTTTGAGGTTTATGGATGTACAATCAAGTGTGCATGTGTAAGAACCTGTGTGCCAGGTAAAAATAAGTCACTCAGCACAAAGTTCTGTTTGTTCATATAACACCATTGGGGAGACTTGAAAATGCATTTATGCCAAGCTGAGAGGTGGTATTTCTACATTGTTGGTTCAGGGTGGTCAGAGAACGTTGAGTTGATTGACAGCCTTCTCCCCAGGGCTTCCAAGGAGGAATATGCCTGCTGCCAGTGAGGTTGGCGCCCTGTGCCCAGAGCCAGAGTGTACAGGAGGCCAGCGAAGGTGCACCTGGCCCTGGGCTGGACTGCAGGGAATATGAAGCACAGCTAGTTAGCAAGGTTCAGCAGCATCTGAGAAACAGAATTCTAGCAACAGGCAGACTCCAGGTGGCTCTGACCATAAATGCTGACCTCAAAGCTCTTTCATGGACAAGCCAGTACCAAGGCTCTGCTTGTCCTGCAAGGCTAGAATCATGACACAAACCTGCTGGCTGCAGCTACACCCAACCCCATTAAATTCTGTCTGTCAGGAAGGTTCAACAACAGCACCTTATTCCGAACAACAAAAAAGTGAAAATAGAAAAAGAAGAAAGAAAGGAAAACCAACATGGCCAAGATTTTGTCAGTAACTTGACTCATGGTCTTGCTTCTGCAGGAGAATTGAAACATGTCTCATTGCCCTGAGTCACTGATGCTGTTGGACATGGCAGCCTGGGGGACCTCATACGTAGGAGCTTCAGGGGGCTGGAGACATTCTGCGTCTTGATCTATGTGCTACTTACAAGGTGAGAGGTGAATCAGCTTGTAAAAAGTTTATGAGCTGTTCAGTTATGATTTGGACTTCATACAACTTCAGTTTAAAGTTTTTAAAGTTTTTTTTCTGTTTGTTCTTGTTCTTGATTTTCTTATTTTTAGCAGAGCAGGATACATCATGGCATAGAAGAGTATTATCTCTGGGGCAAACATTTAACAATGGATAGGAAAGGAAGTGAGAAGTATGCCAAGTGAAAATCATCATTGCTTCTTTGTGTCGAGATTTCTGGTATTTTGATTTATAAATGCTTTATGGGCATTTATCATGATTTGGTAATTTAAAAAATAAGTTAATTACACTAGAAGCCAGATAAAGGCCCCAGTGGCTGAGCCTCATAAACTGACATAAAAGAGACCGTCTGTGTCTTCAAGGGCATGTGCTGTCCTATGGAAGACTGCAGGGAAAACAGTAAAAGCTGTCTGGCCTCTAGATGCTTCTGAGGAGTGGGGTCAGTGGAGGGGAAGTTATCTTTAACAACCAAAAAGTCCTGAAGGAAAGAGACTTCTATGAATTAGCTTCACCTTGGGCTGTTTGTTTCATGCCTTAAAATATGAATTTGTGCACTAAACCACATGGTACCTATCTCTCAGAGCTGCTGCTTGGATCCCAGACTAAGTCTCAGAGAAAGCAGCCTCTGCCTTGCTTCCTGCATCCAGAGCTCATGAACACTCACCGCTTCCCTCCACACAGTGGGCACTCATTTAAATGTGTATTGTGGGCTTTACCTCCTAAGATGCTGATGTGTGCTCATCCTAAATAAATGTGTTTTTTTTAAAGCATGCCTTTGTCAGGTACTGACAAAGCTTTACCACTGAAGCTGAAGTCCAATGTATGAAGCACTCTTGGTCTTCCAGGCTAGTTTAAGTTCTAGGAAGAAACTGTAAGGCAGAAAACACAGGTGCCAAAAAGAAGTTTGGAAGACAAGTAGAATAGAGTAGGTCTGGCAAGGTTCATCTCAAGATATCCACATAATAAAATGGGATGATGGGAATACATACATACATACATACATACATAAGGAAATAAGATGGCAAGAAAAATAAGGTCAGCAGAACACTTATTTTCTTAAATTGTTGGCTGATCATCCAATTAAAAATGATGAACTGAATGCATAGTTTATCTCTGCTCTTTTCCAAAAGTCCAATAGGTGATATAAAGAGAATAAACATACATAAGCCCCCCAGTAATAAGAGAAATATGGGTTTAGTCCCTTGGAAGCTGGCTGAAGAGTGCAGCCTATAGATGCAGACCCCGGGACCCCAGGGAAACAGCCTCTGTCTGCTGCACCCTCAGGAAGCCATCAGTGAAAGGCCAACACAAGCCAACGGCACTTCTTTTTACATTCATAAAAAGATAGCGAGGGTCACCAGACATTGGAGGAAAACCACAAAAATGAACTCAAAGACTAATAATTAAATGAGCTAAGAATAGCTTCAAAGCATTTTACATGAGTCTTGTGAATTCTCATTACATTTCATAATTCGGATATAAAGAAATGACTTAACAGTTTCAAAGAGGAATAAAAAAGCCCAGGTCCACACATAAGACCAGCTATTTGAATGTCATTAGAATGTCACAGCCACCTCCAGAAGGTAAGAAGACCAAGAACAAAAATTGAGAAACTGGAGGGAAACTTACACCTAATCTAGTATTTATTTCTTTATTTTGAGAAAGAGAGAAAAAGAGAGAGAACCAGCGGGGGAGGGAGAGAGAGAGAGGGAGAGAGAGAATCCCAAGCAGGATCCATGCTGTCAGCACAGAGCCTGATGTGCGTCTCAGTCTCATGAACTGTGAGATCATGTCCTGAGCCAAAGTCAAGAGTCAGATGCTTAACCGACTGAGCCATCCAGGTGCCCCTAGATTATGTGTCTAAGAAAGTTACTATAACATAGCCTTCAGGAAAATGAGCTTGTGAACCAAGACAGGGGAAGATTGAGAAGCAGGAAACAGGGCATGGAAACAGAGGGTGAATAAGAAACCAAGGACACATCCTGGGTCCTGAGCTCTCCTAACTGAGGAAGTAAAAGAAAAGGAGAACAAGTAGAGGTGATTTACCCACAACTTGCTATGTACTACTGACAATATTGACCTTTACCTGAGCCCAATGCTCCTGGAAAACAGGGAAGGTAAAGAATCCCCCACCCTTTGTGTTCTTGAAATGGTTTACTACGAAGGACTACTTCCTTGGACAGCTTAGATAAGACCCATGTTGCCCCCCTCTTACCTGTGACAAAGACAGCACTGGCCCTCCAGAACCCCATTCTTTGCCTCTTCACTTGTTAGCTGAACTGTGTGGTACCTACTAACCACTCTGAACAAATTGTTTATCAGTCAAACTCAGATTAGCAGTCACTCCTTCACTCAGACCTTAAACTTTGCCCACCTCCAGCCTGAGCCAGCATACAGCCCACTATGAGCCCCCTTCTGAGAACAGGCAGATGTTGGGGTGACATATTCCTGGCTGTGCCATTGGGTCACCTCTTGCCACCTCCACTTATTCACCTTACTGCATTGCTGTTTCTTCCCAGCCTTGTCCACTTCTCCCTATGAAAGGAAGACAAGGACATGCTGCAGCCTCAGGTCACAGTGGTCTCCCTAAGGCAGTCATCCTTCACCCCCTATTACCATGGTCCTTCTCCCAGTATGCCAATAGTCCTCTTGAAGTAATCACTTCAAATAAAATCTTTCCTTTCCTTTCCTCCTCAGGAGTTTGGCATCACTTGCATTTGGCAGATACTCAAAAGCAGTCAGGGGGCAGGAAAGATTTATGGTGGGAAAAAGGAGAAGATTTCAGGTACAGTTAGATTAAAAGTTGTTGGCTTCAGAGAGGGCTGGATGCTGGGTAAGTAGAAATAGGGTATCTATTTCTGATAAGTGGTTTATTTGGGTATCATGTTTAGGTCTCTCTGGTTGGTCATGAGTCAGAAGCAAAGACAAGATTCAGTGAAGCTGGCAGTTATTTGCCAAATTCTGACCACCCTGGCACTGATTGTTGCCCCAGGTGGTGGTTGCTGCAAAGCATGGATCAGGTTCTGTTGTTATGTATGGTCTGGACATTGTTCATTTGCATAATCAGTCCCTCAGTCCCCCCTTAGGCTATTCTCTCACTTGCAAGTGGTTGACCAATTCTGAGAGGCTAGAGATCCAGAGCTGTGCTGCCTGGGGGTGTCCAGTCCTCTCCACCATGAATTGTATTTCAAGAACTTCTCAAACTTTTTGTTGCTGTGTCATAAAGGTCATCACCTAATGAGAGCTGGACTGCACAGAGGCTTAATATTCTGAACAGAACACAATGAATCAGTGCTGTGACCAGTAAAACAAAACTAAAAACAATGAATAGTGTCTGTAAGATGCTTAAGAACCAGGTGTTTTAATGTGTTCTATTATTATGTAGTTATGGCAAGGCCACAGACCAGGATATGACTACTACTAAAAAGATAGTTCATTATACTTATAGTTCTCAAGAGAGGGAGTACACATCACACCACAAGAACTCATATAAGGAATCACCCACCAAGAGTGAGAACACAGAGCCAGGGGACAAGAGAGAGAGGACATGTGAGTTCAAGCCTTTCCTGTGGTTTCTGCACATAGCATAGGAGAGGAGAAATTACCCTTATAGGTTGTTGGGGGTGGTGTAGACACTGGGTGGGATAGTTTGTATTTGAAAAGTGCACCCCTGGGAGAAGAATACTCAGGGAATGGGGGAGGACCAAGGCATGATACCCAAAAGGAGAGATGACTGAGACATATTGTGGTGTTGTTCAGAAAAAGGAGTATCTGGTATATTCATGCAGGGCCTATGTTAAACCATCAAGTTTACAGGAGCTAGAAACCTGGTCAGTACAACAGGAAACTCAACTGCCCAACTCAGGGCAAGAAAACAAATCCCATAGCCATGAGGTTCAACCTCACAGAGTCAAGTACTTCTTCTTTGAAGCATATAGCCTATTCCATCAGACTTTTTTATTGATTCAAGAACAAAAGGAAGTATTAGCAGTAGCAATCACAACATTATAGCCAAAGGAATCTAGAACAGAGTTCTGCACTACTGCAGGCACTATCCAAAAGGACGAAACGGAAGAATTCCCTTGAAAAAACGTCCAGGAAATAACAACAGCTAACAAACTGATCAAAAACGATTTAAACAATATAACAGAAATTGAATTTAGAATAATAGTCATAAAATTAATCGCTGGGCTTGAAAACAGTATAAACGACAGCAGAGAATCTCTTGCTACAGAGATCAGTGGACTAAGGAACAGCCAGGAAGAGTTAAAAAATGCTATCAATGAACTGCAAAGTAAAATGGAGACAACCACGGCTCAGATTGAAGAGGCAGAGGAGAGAATAGGTGAACTAGAAGATAAAATTATGGAAAAAGAAGAAGCTGAGAAAAAGAGAGATAAAAAAAATCCAGGAGTATGAAGGGAAAATTAGAGAACTAAGTGATGCACTAAAGAGAAATAATATGCGCATAATTGGTATTCCAGAGGAGGAAGAGAGAGGGAAAGATGCTGAAGGTGTACTTGAAAAAATAATACATGAGAACTTCCCTGATCTGGGGAAGGAAAAAGGCACTGAAATCCAAGAGGCACAGAGAACTCCCTTCAGACGTAACTTGAATCAATCTTCTGCACGACATATCATAGTGAAACTGGCAAAATACAAGGATAAAGAGAAAATTTTGAAAGCAGCTAAAGATAAACATGCTCTAACATATAAAGGGAGACCTATAAGACTCGTCACCGATCTCTCTACTGAAACTTGGCAGGCCAGAAAGGAATGGCAGGAGATATTCAATGTGATGAACAGAAAAAAAATATGCAGCCGAGAATCCTTTATCCAGCAAGTCTGTCATTTAGAATACAAGGAGAGAAAAAGGTCTTCCCAAACAAACAAAAACTGAAGGAAGTTGTCACCACTAAACCAGCCCTACAAGAGATCCTAAGGGGGATCCTGTGAGACAAACTACCAAAGACATCGCTACAAGCATGAAACCTATGGACATCACAATGACTCTAAACCCATATCTTTCTATAATAACACTGAATGTAAATGGATTAAATGTGCCAAACAAAAGACATAGGGTATCAGGATGGACAAAAAAACAAGACCCATCTATTTGCTGTCTACAAGAGACTCATTTTAGATCTGAGGACACCTTCAGATTGAGAGTGAGGGGATGGAAACCTATTTATCATGCCACTGGAAGTCAAAAGAAAGCTGGAGTAGCGATACTTATATCAGAAAAACTAGACTTTAAATTAAAGGTTGCAACAAGAGATGAAGAAGGGCATTATATAATAATCACAGGGTCTATCCATCAGGAAGAGCTAACAATTATAAATGTCTATGCGTCGAATACAGGAGCCCCCAAACATATAAAACAATTGCTCACAAACATAAACAACCTTATTGATAAGAATGTGGTAATTGCAGGGGACTTTAACACTCCACTTACAACATTGGATAGATCATCTAGACACAGTGTCAATAAAGAAACAAGGGCCCTGAATGATACAATGGATCATATGGACTTGACAGATATATTTAGAACTCTGCATCCCAAAGCAACAGAATATACTTTCTTCTCGAGTGCACATGGAACATTCTCCAAGATAGATCACATACTGGGTCACAAAACAGCCCTTCATAAGTATACAAGAATTGAAATCATACCATGCATACTTTCAGACCACAATGCTATGACGCTTGAAATCAACCACAGGAAAAAGTCTGGAAAACCTCCAAAAGCATGGAGCTTAAAGACACCCTACTAAAGAATGAATGGGTCAACCAGGCAATTCGAGAAGAAATTAAAAAATATATGGAAACAAACAAAAATGAAAATACAACAATCCAAACACTTTGGGAAGCAGTGAAGGCAGTCCTGAGAGGAAAATACATTGCAATCCAGACCTATCTCAAGAAACAAGAAAAATCCCAAATACAAAATCTAACAGCACACCTAAAGGAAATAGAAGCAGAACAGCAAAGACAGCCTAAACCCAGCAGAAGAAGACAAATAATAAAGATCAGAGCAGAAATAAACAATATAGAATCTAAAAAAACTGTAGAGCAGATCAATGAAACCAAGAGTTGGTTTTTTGAAAAAATAAACAAAATTGATAAACCTCTAGCCAGGCTTCTCAAAAACAAAAGGGAGATGATCCAAATAGAAACAATCATGAATGAAAATGGAATTATTACAACCAATCCCTCAGAGATACAAGCAATTATCAGGGAATACTATGAAATACTATGAAAAATTATATGCCAACAAACTGGACAACCTGAAAGAAATGGACAAATTCCTAAACACCCACACACTTCCAAAACTCAATCAGGAGGAAATAGAAAGCTTGAACAGACCCATAACCAGCGAAGAAATTGAATCAGTCATCAAAAATCTCCCAACAAATAAGAGTCCAGGACCAGATGGCTTCCCAGGCGAGTTCTACCAGATGTTTAAAGCAGAGGTAATACCTATCCTTCTCAAGCTATTCCAAAAAATAGAAAGGGAAGGAAAACTTCCAGACTCATTCTATGAAGCCAGTATTACTTTGATTCCTAAACCAGACAGAGACCCAGTATAAAAAGAGAACTACAGGCCAATATCCCCGATGAATATGGATGCAAAAATTCTCAATAAGATACTAGCAACTCGAATCCAACAGCATATAAAAAGAATTCTTCACCATGATCAAGTGGGATTCTTTCCTGGGATGCAGGGCTGGTTCAACATTCACAAATCAATCACTGTGGTACATCACATTAATAAAAGAAAAGATAAAACCATATGATCCTGACAATCGATGCAGAAAAAGCATTTGACAAAATTCAGCAAACTTTCTTAATAAAAATCCTAGAGAAAGTCGGGATAGAAGGAACATACTTAAAGATCATAAAAGACATTTATGAAAAGCCCACAGCTAACATCATCCTCAATGGGGAAAAACTGAGAACTTTTTCCCTGAGATCAGGAACACGACAGGGATTCCCTCTCACCGCTGTTGTTTAACATAGTGTTGGAAGTGCTAGCATCAGCAATCAGACAACAAAAGGAAATCAAAGGCATCAAAATTGACAAAGATGAAGTTAAGCTTTCACTTTTTGCAGATGACATGATATTTTACATGGAAAAATCCGATAGACTGCACCAGAAGTCTGCCAGAACTGATACATGAATTCAGCAAAGTTGCAGGATACAAAATCAGTGTAGAGAAATGAGTTGCATTCTTATACACTAACAACGAAGCAACAGAAAGACAAATAAAGAAACTGATCCCATTCACAATTGCACCAAGAAGCATAAAATACCTAGGAATAAATCTAACCAAAGATGTAAAAGATCTGTATGCTGAAAACTACAGAAAGCTTATGAAGGTAACTGAAGAAGATATAAAGAAATGAAAAGACATTCCCTGCTCATGGATTGGAAGAATAAATATTGTCAAAATGTCAATACTACCCAAAGCTATCTACACATTCAATGCAATCCCAATCAAAATTTCACCAGCATTCTTCTCGAAACTAGAACAAGCAGGGGCGCCTGGGTGGTGCAGTCGGTTAAGCGTCCGACTTCAGCCAGGTCACGATCTCGCGGTCCGTGAGTTTGAGCCCCGTGTCGAGCTCTGGGCTGGTGGCTCGGAGCCTGGAGCCTATTTCCGATTCTGTGTCTCCCTCTCTGCCCCTCCCCCGTTCATGCTCTGTGTCTCTCTGTCCCAAAAATAAATAAAAACGTTGAAAAAAAATTAAAAAAAAAAAAGAAACTAGAACAAGCAATCCTTAAATTCATATGGAACCACAAAAGGCCCCGTATAGCCAAAGTAATTTTGAAGACGACCAAAGCAGGAGGCATCACAATCCCAGACTTTAGCCTCTACTACAAAGCTGTCATCATCAAGACAGCATGGTATTGGCACAAAAACAGACACATAGACCAATGGAATAGAATAGAAACCCCAGAACTAGACCCACAAACGTATGGCCAACTCATCTTTGACAAAGCAGGAAAGAACATCCAATGGAAAAAAGACAGTCTCTTTAACAAATGGTGCTGGGAGAACTGGACAGCAACATGCAGAAGGTTGAAACTAGACCACTTTCTCACACCATTCACAAAAATAAACTCAAAATGGATAAAGGACCTGAATGTGAGACAGGAAACCATCAAAACCCTAGAGGAGAAAGCAGGAAAAGACCTCTCTGACCTCAGCCGCAGCAATTTCTTACTTGACACATCCCCAAAGGCAAGGTAATTAAAAGCTACAATGAACTACTGGGACCTTATGAAGATAAAAAGCTTCTGCACAGCAAAGGAAACAACCAACAAAACTAAAAGGCAACCAACGGAATGGGAAAAGATGTTTGCAAATGACATATCGGACAAAAGGCTAGTATCCAAAACCTATAAAGAGCTCACCAAACTCCACACCTGAAAAGCAAATAACCCAGTGAAGAAATGGGCAGAAAACATGAATAGACACTTCTCAGAAGACATCTGGATGGCCAACAGGCACATGAAAAGATGCTCAACGTCGCTCCTCATCAGGGAAATACAAATCAAAACCACACTCAGGTATCACCTCACGCCAGTCAGAGTGGCCAAAATGAACAAATCAGGAGACTATAGATGCTGGAGAGGATGTAGAGAAACAGGAACCCTCTTGCACTGTTGGTGGGAATGCAAATTGGTGCAGCCACTCTGGAAAGCAGTGTGGAGGTTCCTCAGAAAATTAAAAATAGACCTACCCTATGACCCAGCAATAGCACTGCTAGGAATTTACCCAAGGGATACAGGAGTACTGATGCATAGGGGCACTTGTACCCCAATGTGTATAGCAGCACTCTCAACAATAGCCAAATTATGGAAAGAGTCTAAATGTCCATCAACTGATGAATGGATAAAGAAATCGTGGTTTATAGACACAATGGAGTACTACGTGGCATTGAGAAAAATGAAATATGGCCCCTGTAGCAACATGGATGGAACTGGAGAGTGTAATGCTAAGTGAAATAAGTGATACAGAGAAAGACAGGTACCATATGTGTTCACTCTGATGTTGATCCTGAGAAACTTAACACAAACCCATGGGGGAGGGGAAGGAAAGAAAAAAGGAGGTTAGAGTGGGAGAGAGCCAAAGCATAAGAGACTCTTAAAAACAGAACAAACTGAGCATTGATGGGGGGTAGGAGGGAGGGGAGGGTGGGTGATGGATATTGAGCAGGGCACCTTTTGGGATGAGCACTGGTTGTTGTATGAAAACCAATTTGACAATAAACTTCATATATTGAAAAAAATAAACATTAAAATAAATAAATAAATAAATAAATAGGTAGATTAATAATCACTACCTATTGCAAATATATTTTCTCATATTATAGTGCAATTCCTGATCTTTCTTTCCTTCCCTCCCACCTTCCTTCATTCCTTCCTCCTTTTGTCCTTTTCTTTTTTTCTTTTTAATGCAAGTTCCTGACTTAACTTTTGATTGCTCAGGCATTAAAAAAATGGTTAAAGGACCAAAGAAGACCTACAAAAGATCAATAGGTACATGAAAAGCTGCTCAATATCACTAGTCATTAAGGAAAAGCAAACTAAAACCTCACGCCTGTTAAAATGACTATAATCAGGGGCGCCTGGGTGGCGTAGTCGGTTAAGCGTCCGACTTCAGCCAGGTCACGATCTCGCAGTCCGTGAGTTCGAGCCCCGCGTCGGGCTCTGGGCTGATGGCTCAGAGCCTGGAGCCTGTTTCCGATTCTGTGTCTCCCTCTCTCTCTGCCCCTCCCCCGTTCATGCTCTGTCTCTCTCTGTCCCAAAAATAAATAAACGTTGAAAAAAAAAATAAAAAAAAAATGACCATAATCAAAAAGATAAGAGATAGTAAATGCTGGCATGACTGTGGAGAAAGGGAGCCCTTGGGCACCGTTGGTGGGATTGTAATTTGGTACGGCCACTGTGGAAAACAGTATGGAAGATCCTCAAAAAATTAAACACAGAGCTACCATATGATCCAGCTATTCCATTTCTGGGAATATATCTAAAGGAAACAAAAACACTAACATGAAAAGGTATCTGTTGGGTGCCTGGGTGGCTCAGTGCATTAAGCATCCGACTTCGGCTCAGGTCATGATCTCACAGTTTGTGGGTTCGAGCCCCATGTTAGACTCTGTGCTGGCAGCTCCAAGCCTGGAGCCTGCTTGGGATTCTGTGTTTCTCTCTGCCCCTCCCTGGCTTGTGCTCTCTCTATCTCAAAAAAAAAATAAGTGTCAAAAAAAATTAAATATATATATATGTATATATATGTGTGTATATATATGTATATATATAAATATATGTATATGTATATATATGTATATGTACATATGTATATGTGTATACATATATGTATATATGTATATGTACATATATATGTATATATACATATATACACACACATATATATGTGTATATATATGTGTATATATGTGTGTATATATATATGTATATATATGTGTGTATATATGTGTATATATATATATATATATATATATATAAGAATCTAGAACAATGTGATTGTGATTGCTACCAGTGTGCATGCCTATGAGTTGAGACTGATCAGTATTCCATGTAGGGCAGAGGTGGCACCATTTATAACTGCTAGAGTTAGTGACTTCTATTTGTATAATCCCCACTGTTGGAACTTTACTCTGATTTTTTGCATAAGCAATTAGTAAGGTGCCTGAATAATCAAGGAGGCCTTATTTTGAAGTTGCATGTGAGTTGGAATTTGCAGGCTTGGTAATTTATAGAATGAAAGTATTTTCCCATCACCACGTCAAGGTTGTTGAATTCAGATTTAGGATTATCCAGGCTCTGATCTATATATTGTAAGGGACAGAGGGATCCTAGCAAAGTCACAGGTTTATTTTGTTAAGGTTATTTGTCCAGATGGGTACAATCTGAAACACCATTGGCTATAATTTCTTATAGTCTTATTTAATGAGGTCAGAATTGCCAAAAGTTTTCATCATGGGGTCTGTGATGGATGGCATATTCAACAATAGGTAGGATTTAGGGCTGTGCTGTTTGGGATAACCTAAGAATGGTATTAGAATGAGTATGTCCTGACCTAACATTGTAACAAGAAGGGAAGAATACAGAAGTAGGAGACTATGGTAACAGCCAGGAAATCAATAGAAAATGAAAATGATTATAAGCAAGAAGATTTAAAAAAAAAAAAACAGGAATTAGACAGAGATCCTGATCTTATGTCTCAGGCAGAAGGTGTCCATTATCTGAAGTCAACAGTTGGTTCTAAAGTTCTTGGGTCTTCTGCCAGCTTCCAATTATCAACTGCTTCTGAAAATCTTTGGTTTGAGGTCCCTTATTGGAGTAGTCTTCCAAATTGTGTGGGATTTTCAATTGCTTCTTTAGTTGTGAAACCTGAATCCAAGGATGGACTCCCTGGAATTTCCAGCTGTATTTGTTTTCAACAGTTCCTGATACGGTCTCTTCCAATGAGATTAAAGAATGATTTTTCTAGTAGTTTACACAGTGCTCCTCCAGGTAGAAGCTTTCACAGAGGAATAGCATACCGTGTAAGAGCTTCCCTTCTAACAAGGGGTTTGTGAGAACATTTGCCCATCTTTGGCATGGCTCAAACTCCCATATTGATTAAGTGGTATGGCTATTAGGGGCAGAGGAGCACCCTGTCTACCAGTTTACTGTCTCTAAAAGTGTGGGTGCTACCAAGCCCTGAAGAGCATATAGACTCTTCAAATGAGTCCACCCCTATTCCTGTGATGACCCCTGTGGCCTGTAGGGAAGGAGTAGGGGAAATGCCCGCTGATGCCTGGTATGCAGATGCTAGAAACAGGAAGGAACCACAGAAGTCAGTAGACTGAACTCAGGGTGGTTTGGCTGGTGACGACTCATGAGCCCTGGCCATCAAACCTTTGTTTTGATATCTGGGCTGTTCTAACAGGATTACCCCGTTACAGCTTAGACAGTAAGAATGTGCATAATCATAAATAAACCTTCATGGGGTCAAGATAGGTAGAAAGACATTTGGGTTCACCTGCAAAAGTCTGAGGTAATTTTCACTGTTTTCCACATAATTGTTCATAATGTGCTAACATCCTCTGGCAATCAGGAAACTGATGCCCCCAGTCAGGTATACACTTTTATAACTGACCCTTCAGTGGAAACAGAGAATGAGTGTCCAGGTGGGATGGCCTATTAGTGAAGATGGTGGACTTCCTTTGAAATACAGTGACTTGGTGAATGCAGTAACAACACACCCTGTGTTTTTGTTTTTGTTTTTTGTTTTTTGGTGGAAGCTTCATTTACATTTTTTATATTAAATATAAATTATTGTCAAATTGGCTTCCATACAACACCCAGTGCTCATCAGAACTTCCAACAATAGCCAAATTATGGAAAGAGCTTAAATGTCCTTCAGCTGACAAATGGATAAAGAAGATGTGGTTTGTATATACAATGGAATACTACTTGCCAATGAAAAAATGAAATCTGGCTATTTGTATCAATGTGGATGGAACTGGAGGGTATTATGCTAAGTGAAATAAGTCAGGCAGAGAAAGACAGATACTGTATGTTTTCACACATATGTGGATCCTGAGAAACTTAACAGAAGACCATGGGGGAGTGGGGGGTGGGGAGCTACAGAGAGGGAAGGAGGCAGACCATAAGAGACTCAAATACTGAGAACATCCTGTATGTTTTAAACAGTGCCTAGGGACACCGCCAAAGAAATGTGGAAACATTCACTCTAGTTACCAACCAGGAGCAAATGGCAAATTGCTCATATTGGCCACCTCCCTCAAGTGAGGATTCTAAACATACCTTGGTTTGTGTGGATACTGCTTCCGTCCTAAACCAAGTTTTCCCTGTTCCCAAGAAAACCAAGCTCCATCATTAGGGGATTAGAGAGGTTGAGTATCATGTACAGATACCCTCATCAAATAGAGAGTGAGTGGGGGTCATATTTCATAGGTCATGATGTGCAAGACTAGGCACAAAAAAATATGACATTGAATGGAGGTCCCATCTCCCCTCTAACCCGTAAGAACAAGATTTGTGGAAAGGAACAATGGGAGATTAAAGCAGCAGATTAAATTACTAACAGACAAAAGCACCTTGGCCAGGTGAACTGCCTTACTGTCCCAGACAGTAATGCATTTCAATGACCAACCAAGGGCTTACTGCCCCATATGCCAGACCAGAGACCCCTGCCAAAACACCCAATGCCATAAGGTATGAAAGTCATGGGAAATAGCCTTTGCCCAAACTCCCATTGTGTGTCAACGTGCTAGGCTGCTGAGAACACCAAGTCCCATCGCACTTGGGAAACAGATTGTCTACTGGAACTTTCAATGAAATACTGATCCAGAGCTTGCAATGGGACATCCCACCCAGCTGTTAAGTTACTTCGCACCCTGAGGGGGAACTACTCAATCTCCACTGAGATCCCATTGTCCTGCTGAAAGCCAGACCCATTGAAATGCACTATCCTTGGAATGGAACATGCACCACTGAAAGAGGGGAGGCAGTGGGCATTCTGGTCTGGTCTGGCATAACCTGACCCCACTCCATCTCCTCAGACCTGACAGTGCTGCCTCCCCTTGGCCAACATGTGTGGTATGTACAAACAGGTTAACTTGCTAAAGCTGCAACCTCCCTCTCCTCAAAGCCAGAATGACACATTCTGTTTTCCACTGGTACAGTCATCTGACCACCATGTTTGTTCCCTCCATTGGCCTGGAGGAGAATATAGCACATAGAGAAGCTCTTACTAAATTCACCCAGAAAGGCTTAAAGCCAACAAGCTGATAAAGCCTGTCTTAACTGAACTTTGAAATGTCTCTAATGAGATAAGCCATACTTCAGAATAGAATGGCCTTGGACATGATTATTGAGTCAGAGAGACACCTGTGCCATTATCAGCCAAATTTGTGTGTTCATACATGATGAGTCTCATAATGTGCCATCTTTATGAAATCACATGAGGACACAAAGGAACACCATGAGTGACACGACACCTAGGCTAGGAGAGTTATTAAATTGGTGGTTCGGATCATGGGGCTCTTGGTTGAAGAAATTGCTACTTATTTTGGGATCATTAGCTAAATCTTTTTTTTTTCCATGTACATATACTATTGTTGTTGTATCTTATGCAGCCAGATAGCTGCCAAAGGACCACCTCCATGCTAGTGGAATCCCTTGCTGACCACTAAAGGCCCAGTGGGGAAAAGAGGGTCATAAAAGATTGTAAAGTCACCAGAGGTGGAATGCTGAGGGAGGTCATCAAGAAGCCATGACCATCAATTCACCTGAGACCTGGCCCCAGGCCACCCCATTTCTGTCCTTGGAATTCTGTCCTTGGAATCCCACCTTTCCCACAATGGGAGATTTTCCCTCCTTCATCTATTTCACCCATCCCCACACCCACCTCCCTTCTGGTAACCATCAGTTTATTCTTTATAGTTAAAAGTATGTTTTTTGTTGTTTTTTCTTTGTTCATTTGTTTTGTTTCTTAAATTCCACACATGAGTGAAATCATATGCTATTTGTGTTTCTCTAACTTATTTATCTAGCATTATACTCTATGGATCCATCCAATCTGCAAATGGCAAGATTTCATTCTTTTTTGTGGTTGAGCTATATTCCACTATATGTATAACTCACATCTTCTTTATCCATTCATCAGTTGATGGATATCTGGGCTGCTCCCATAATTTGGCTATTATAAATAATGCTGCAGTAAACATAAGGGTACATATATCTTTTTAAATTAGGGTTTTTTAATTATTTGGGTAAATTTCCAGCAGTGGAAGTGGTGGGTCATAGAGTAGCTCTATTTTTAATTTTTTGAGGAAACTTCATACTATTTTCCACAGTGGCCTCACCAGTTTGCATTCCAGAATGAGAGCTGTTTTATAGGACAAAGCTCTGAGATAGTGATGTGGTGTTGAGACCATCTGGAAGTATACATGACTAAACCAGGTTAAGGCCTTAATATTTGGCGAGCATGTGCTACCACGCAAGACAAGCCTCTTATATAAGTTCCTTTACTTATTAGACCTACCACCTACCAACCCAGAGTGCCTGCCTCTTTCATCTACCTCTCCTTGCCCTCCGTGCATAGGAGCCAGTTTCAGATTCCACCTAGGAAGCTCATAAGGGCGCTAGCCAACAAGAGGCCCGTCCAGATCACTTATGCACAAATAGATGAAGTGGATTTTTGTAGTTGAGGATGCCTCATGAAGGAGGCTGTTGAGGAGCCTTCAAGTTCCAGAGCTTGTTCATGTTTGGGGTTTCTGAGCAGAATTCTCTCATGGGGGACTTAGCCAATTGATGAAGAGGTGTTGCAATCTCAGAAAAATTTGTCTTCCAGTGTCAGCAGTGTCCAGTTAGACTAGAAATCCCCCCAACTGCCATTTGTAACAGGTCTATGATAAACTTGGATGGCCTTTTGTCTATCAAAGAGTGTTTTTCCCTCTTTAGATAGGTCATGTCCTAAATAATGGATTGTGATCTAGCAAAATTGTAATTTATCTTTTGGAACTTTATGTCCCTTTTCTGCCATGGATAGAACAAATAAATGGAAGCTTTTATAGGCTTCTCTTCTTTTCCTTTCTCTGAAAACAAAAAAAGAAACAAAACAGGAAATTATCCACATATTGTATCAGACCTAAATTACAAGAAAAATTTATATCTTTAAATTCTTGATTGAGGACCTGAGAAAAGTAGGGGGGGCGGGCTTCAGTGAGCCCCTGGCACATGACTATCAGGGGAACTGTTTTCCTCCCCAGTTCCCAACCTAGAGGCACCTGAAAAAGGCAGAGCAAAGATCCACTTCAGTGAAGCAAGCGAGTTACTTCAGGAGGAATTGATGGCAGGATGGTATTTAAGTTAGGTATCACAGGGGGCGCCTGGGTGGCGCAGTCGGTTAAGCGTCCGACTTCAGCCAGGTCACGATCTCGCGGTCCGTGAGTTCGAGCCCCGCGTCAGGCTCTGGGCTGATGGCTCGGAGCCTGGAGCCTGTTTCCGATTCTGTGTCTCCCTCTCTCTCTGCCCCTCCCCCGTTCATGCTCTGTCTCTCTGTCCCAAAAATAAATAAAAAACGTTGAAAAAAAATTAAAAAAAAAATAAGGTATCACAGGGTTTGGTTAGGGACCACAAGGAAGCAAGTGATAACAGCTTTGTTGATGACCCTGAGATCTTGAACAAATTGATATCCTCATCCATTTGGTTTATTTACGAGTGGACAGGAGTGTTTAAGGCTAGTGCAGTGTACAAGAAGGCTTTATATATCAACTTTCTTTCAACCCTAGTTTTGAGCCTTTCCTTTGTTTCTTGCTTCATGTGACATTGGGTAAATTTGGGTAACCATTCTGTAGAATACATATGAATTTTAGTAGGTTCTACTCAAATTAATTTCCTTTTGTCAGTGGAACTTATAGCCCATAGAGTGTTGGGCACAGTGCACATCAAGATGTCAGGCACATCTTTATCAGGGTCATGCATCAAACATGATAGAAGAGGCAAAGGTGTATCCAGAGAAGACACTTGTCTATGAATAAAGGAGTCCTATGAAATCTCAACAAATAGTCCCTCTGGTGTGCATTTAATATCACAATTCCATAGCATACTAAGTCTCTCCCTATTAAATTGGCAGAGGTAGAATCATGCAGCAGGAAGAAACCTTTATTGGTCAGATGCCCAAGGGTTACAGTTAAGCCTGGGAAACAGGGAAAGTCTTTGAGTTATCTAAAATTTCTACCACCTTGTGTTGTTTACTCTTAGGAGGTTGAGCAAAGGTGGCAAGGTTGAACACAAAAGAAATAGCACCCACATCTACCAGGAACAATGAGGTGGACCATCTATATTTCTAGTATAAACACTTTAAGTGTTTAAGTGTATGGCAAGATATTGGGTGCTTTGCATTTTATGATTTTTCTTTGTCTCAGTTTTTCCTTTGTAAAACAGAACAATCGCTATTCCAGTGTCCCTTCTGTTTACAAATCTACAGTGCCCTTGTCAGCTAGTGCTTGGTTGTAGCTGTTGGGTCCTAGGATAATACGTTTATTTAGGGTTCTGTTGTTTTTGTTCTGAAGCCCTTCCCACATGCTCTGCCAGGTGCTATATTTCAGGTGAAGGCTTGCTTCCTATTCTATTTTCTGTTTTTTTTTTTTAATTAGGCCTCCAATTTCAGTTTAACTCCACTGACAAAATGAGGTGAAAGCCTTGCCCTTTCAAATCGGCACCTTCTTTAATTCTCAAATGTTGAAGCAATGTATTTCCTAGTCTATCCTTAAAATCTCCTGTACTTTTATCTTCTCTTTGTTTGCATTGTACAGTTATGGTCCAATAGACTTTTACTGAAGCCATTTCAGGCATGGCTTTTAGGAAGATTTACCCTAATTAATAGGCTTTTTGTTGACCCTCTGATTTAGTGTGGAAAGAAGGATTTTTGTGGGTCCCTTTCCAGATTAGTCCAATCAGCTTTTGCCATACAGGGTTTAGCATCTGAAGTTCTGATTAATATGAGCACACATTCATATAGGTCAAGTAACTGTATTAGTCAGCATTCTTTAGGGAAACAGAAACAATTGTGTGTGTGTGTGTGTGTGTGTGTGTGTGTGTGTGTTTGTGTAGACATTTAGCTTAAGGAATAGACTCATAATAATGGGGGTGGGCAAGTCCAAAATCTGCAGGGTGGACCAGCAGGCTGGAGACCCCAGGAAGAACCAATGTTGTACTTCAAGACCATCTGCTGTAGCATTCTTCTTGATGGGAGTAGTAGATTTTATGTTCTATTCAAGCCTTCAACTTATTGTGTGAGGTTCACCCACATTATGGGCAGCAGTCCATAATAGAGCACTCTGATTTATTCAAAGTCCACCAATTTAAATGTTAATCACACCCATAAACACCCTCATAGACATGTCCAGAATAATGTTTAATCACATATCTGGGCAAGTTGGGCCAGTCAGGTTGACACATAAAATCACAGTACCCCTGGGTCATATGTACCCAAAAGAATTCTAAATTATTCTATAAATAACTGGCCTTGTCTGGGATTATGTAAATCCTTAATTATAGCTCTTGGGGTGCCTGGGTGGCTCGGTCAGTTAAGCATTTGACTTCGGCTCAGGTCATGATCTCACAGTTCGTGAGTTCAAGCCCCATGACGATATCTGTGCTGACAGCTCAGAGCCTGGAGCCTGCTTTGGATTCTGTGTCTCCCTCTCTCTCTGTCCCTCCCCCTTTCACTGTCCCTCCTCCACTTGTGCTCTCTCTCTGTCAAAAATAAATAAACATCAAAAAAATTGTTTTAATTATACATCTTAATTCAACCTGGGTCCAAAGTTTAAACTCTGTCATTGCCTGCATCCCTGGCTTATGGGAGGGATGGATTTTTAGAGGCAACAGGAATTACGAAATCTTAGGAGAGTCCTGAGTAAAAGTAGGAAGTCTGGACAAAGGAAGGAGAGAGATGAGTGGTGGAAGGTGCAGAGGAACAGGGATCAGAAGGAGAAGGGCAGAGGGGGAACTGGATACAGGTAGGCAAGTGGAGGACAAGGAGAGGAGGATTTACTAGGGAAATGAGACTAGCTTATTAAGTTTATCAAATTGTGTATTAGCTTTGGCCAAAGAATCTTTCAGCAAAGAAATTTTTGAATCAGAATTTCATTTGGTGGCCCTTACGTACCAATAAAAATACACTGTCTACTGAACCTGAGAAACATCCTCTCCTTTCTTTCCCAAGGGATAGGGACCAAAGCACATTAACCCAGACATGGACCACAAGTGTGAGCTGATGTAAAGCTCATTGTGGTGCCACATGCACTGGCCCCACAGCTTTGCTCACAGTGCCCTTCTACCTTGTGCCCCCATATTCTCCAAGCCTAGTCTGTCCTATCATGCAAGAACATGTTCAAGTGCACTTCCTCATACTCCCTGTCCTCGTGCCCTTTCTCAGTCTCCTCCTCTCTTCTTCCCACCCTCTCACCACCCAAAAGAAACATTTTCTTTCTTCACTGAACTCTCAAAATGCTGTTGGGCTATAGATCATGCACACACACATCTATCTTCCTTAGATAGTGATGGGTCTTGAGGGCAGGGGATGTCTCCAAATTATTCTTCTAACAGCTACAATCTCAATTCCAGAGACTTACTACAGTAGGCATTCAAGAGCTGCCTGCTCACATCTGCAGCAGATAAATGTGCACTACCCTCCAACCCAGACACTCTGCTCCAGTGTGCCTGAAATAAGGGCCTTTTGTTTGCTGAAAGCCATGGACAAGAACATCTGCAGAGGTTGTAGTCATAAGCACTACAAACTGGAACCAACTTAAATGTCCAC
This sequence comes from Herpailurus yagouaroundi, assembly GCF_014898765.1. Taxonomy (NCBI): domain Eukaryota; kingdom Metazoa; phylum Chordata; class Mammalia; order Carnivora; family Felidae; genus Herpailurus; species Herpailurus yagouaroundi. The sequence continues at coordinate 36,144,262 of NW_024412427.1, forward strand.
CTACAAGGGAATGGACAAATACATTATGGGATATTTTATACAATGGAATACTGTCCAGCAATAAAAAGAAATAAGCTACTCTACACACTGCAACATTATGAACCTCACTTATACTAGTGGAGCAAAATAAGTTGTACACTAACAAGAACTTACTGTATTATTCTATTTAGATGAAGACCAAAGCCAGTAAACCTACACTAAGGTGAGAAATGTCAGAACAGTAGCTACCTTATGGGAAGTAGGTGGTATAGGCAAGGCAAGGGCATGAGGGATTCTCTTGGGGCCTGCAGAAAACACTCTACATCTTGAGCTGGGCAATGGTCACACAGGGGTACAGCACTTAAGTTTTGTACACTCCATGTTTGTCATTCCCCATGGTGTGCTGGCAAATGTTTAACAACCAGCTGTCTGGGCAGAAAAGCTCTAATTTGCAGTATTTTCCAAATTCTGTGGATAAATATCCCCAACAAATGCTACTTTCAAGCTACTAATAAGGTGCCCACAAACACAAAGTTAGGAGGAGTAGTAAATACAACAGATGTAAGTACCCTCAAAAGAAAAGATATCAGCAAATGTAGTATAACAAATAGGAAGTGACAAGTTTTGCGTGTTTATTACTTTATTTTTACTATAACATTTAATTGTAAGTTTTACACAATTTAATATTTAATAATAGTTGTTAACAACCAGGTACTAAGATTCCTAAAAATTTAACAATCAAGCCTCAGGAATTTATACAAGCTGGCTCTGGCATACACTGGTTATTTTTCAATGAAATTATTTACAAAAACAAAACAAAAGAAAGCTCTGTTTGCTCCAGAACTAAAAGAACAAAAGGAAAACCAGAGATAAAGAGGGAGTAGGCGGTTAGCTCTTGGAAGGGAAAGGGAGGCATACAATGTGGTGAATAGGAGTCAGGAATGAGAGCCAGAGACTTGTTCTAAATTAAAAAAAAAAAAATTGTTTTAAGTAAGTTCCACACCCAACTTGAAGCTTGAACTCATGGCCTGGAGATCAAGATTTGCACACCCCACCAACTGAGCCAGCTGGGCATCCCCAGAGACTTGCTTTAAATTCCAGTTTGTCCTCTTCCATCTTCTCGAAGATGGCTTGACATCTCTGAGGCTCAGCCTCACCATCCTTGCAGCAGGAGTAACATGTCTTGCTCAGAGAGTTGCCTGGTGGAGCCAGATGAGGTCACGTCAGCCAGTTATGTGACCCTAGTAGGCCCAAATGTGCCTCATAAAGATTGGCTATTCACTTGACCAATTGTAGCAACAAAGATGACAAGGATCATGCACCCAGAGAAGTAGTCAGCTCAGACTTTTAAAAACATGCAGCACATCAAATACTCCCCTTTGCTGTCCCAGAAATTTTAATCCAATATTTTGAGGTCCAAATATCATCTTTAATATAGGCTCTTGAATGATCTTAAAATAAAAGTCTTCTGTAAGACATCTGTCAGTATTAACATGAGGAGCACAAGAAAGGTCCACATCCCTCAAGGTGGCCAGTGCTGCTGAGTGACAGTCTGTTGTTACTGGCAGGGTCCACAGTGCTATGATGGCCAAGGCAGGCCTGACTGCAAGGCCAGCCACAGGCCAACACCTGAGTGTCCGTATCCTTTAATGATGTGCACTGATTTTTCTGCCTGCACCTGCCCATGCTGCCTCATCATCTCTCATCTCACAAATGTAGTGAGGATAATGTTGCCTACTTTCTGCTGCTAACCTTCCTGAAACATAACTTCTTCACTGCAAAAATGGTAATTTAATGACTGGCTAAAGGAGACTAGTAGCCATCACATCTTGGGGAGGACAAGTCACTGGGAGGGTTCTGGGCATTTCAGGCAGAATTTTAACCAGCTCCTCTATGTGATCATGTCACAATGACATTCCGACTGGAAGGGCTGGGATGCAATGAAACACAGAGATTTTCCTGTCCTGGAAAAGAAAGATGCCCGATAAAATAGTTTTGACTGTACACGGAAGCAAATTCCCTTTATCCATATTAAAATACTAAATATTAAATACTCATGACAGCAAAATAAAGCCCTCATGTGCTCTGTACTGGCCATCCTCATATAGTCAACTTCCAAAGGCAGGCAGCCTGCTGCTCAGAAAAGCAGCAGATAAGCAGGCAGAAAGCACATTTAGGCACCATCAAGAAAGATAATTGGACATTTGCTTAATGGCTTCAACTTCTATTTCTGGCTCATGGTTGCTTTTTCTATTTTTTTTCTCAGCAGAGAAACCAACAAAGGCTCCACCTGAGTGATAGTAGGGCAGGAACATGATGACATTCCCACACCAATACCAACCAACTGGAAGCAGCTGTCTTTAGCACTGTTGGAAAGGGTTCTGAAGCAAGCTGTGTGACAATAGGAAATAGAATGGTAAATTAGCAATCCTCAGACTGTGAGTTAGGTGAGGTGCCTACATGAGGTTGTCTGCCAGCTTGGGTCCAAAAGGCAAGATCAAAATTCTTTATTTTGGAATTCAAAGGTCTCCACAAGTGTGGCCTCATTCAACCCTCAGACTTCCTCTTTCAGTGTTGCCCCACTGGCTGGCCCTTTCAGACCATCTGAGAAACACTCAGGTTACTGCAAAAGTGAAGATGGTGGGGCATTTCCAAGACAAGCTCAGTCAGAATATCTGAGCAGCATGGCTCAGACACCTGCATGGGAACAATGCCTGGGGAGACCTGAGTTTGACCAAAACTGGGCACCACACTACAACAAAAGCATCATGAAGAGAGGGACTTTGCTTTGTTCAATGCTTTCTCTTTAGCAGTCAGTATGTGTCTGTTAAATATTTCTAGAAGGAAGAAAGGCATCTCTCCAGGTGATAATTCCGTAACTTTTACTATGAAATGTTTGCAATCAAGTTTCAGCTGCCAATTATGTTACACTCATCTTTTCATCCCTGGCTCTCTCCTTCTTAAACCATACATCCCTAGCCAATCACAGCACTCAATGCACCAACAGCCTGAACAACACAACCTAGCATTTCATGCCACCACAGAAAATCTGAGAGAGATACTTTCCAACCAGGATTTAGTAATTGTCCATGTCTCTTCCTGTTTCATAACCACAGGAAGGTTGAATGAGGCTCCAAAATGGACTCAACCACAAGGGGCCCCACCTAGTGGGAACCTGTGCACAGCTCTGACCAGTGTTCTTCTTGGCCTTTGCTATGCAAAGGATGCTTCTTTGTTGTCAAAGGATAATGCACAGTGAGGTGCATGGACTCAGAGAAAAGTGTGTGACCCCAGAGAACCTTTCCACCTGGCCTCGGGTGGTGTCCTCAAGATAGATATGTTTACATCATAGAGAATCTTTGACCAAGAATTCAAGGCAAATGAGCACAATTACCGATCATGGATGTTTACTCAACATCACTTGACAGCCTTGGATTATAATGTGCCAGACACTGTTCTCAGTGTGGGGAATACCGTGGTGAGCATGACAGAACGCTCGCAGCCTAGGGAGTAATAAACAGAAGCACTAACTGATTCCCTAATATGCAGTGACCTAAGTGAGAAACCTGAAAACAAGTGATCAGTCAGCACATCAGCCATCAAACCTTTATAGGTTGTTTACTATTTGCTTCTTTAGACTTTTAGCTTTATTCTTAATAGCAATTTACGTGAGGTGGAAAAGACTCTACCACATGAAGTGGTAAGATTGGTTCTCCCTTCAACCTGCTTTGTGAGAACTGGGCTTGCATTGGCTTCTCCCATCTGTCTTCTCTCTGGGAAATAAGAGTGAGAATATCTGCCTCCAGGGGAACTGAGGAAATCAATGTACATAATGAGTGTGAAACATTTTAAAATGCACTATCCTCCCCAAAAGAATGAGGTCACTTAAAACTAATGATGTCAGGAAAACAGAGCTAGAATATAGAAAATCAAGACTTGGGGAAGAAACACAGAAAAACAAATGGTCATTAAGACATCAAGCAAGAAACCTACTGAGGTAGCAGTGCCCTGGTCTTAATCTTCCTGTGATCCTGGCATTGGGGAGGAAGTGATATGACATGAAATGATGAGCATCCAAACATGAAGAAGGGAGAGATTGTGACAACACGTCCAGACCAGGAAAGGTTATTTTCCTTCCAAAGGAAAACGATTTCATAGAGCTCATGGGGGATAGCTTTGTCTCCACAAGTGTCTGCATTTGCATAGCACCCCATGGTGGCAAATGGGAGTAGAAATATCTAGAACTCTGAAGATGACTGCATAAGGCTCAGAGTGTTATAGTCTGAACCAGGAGAAATGGTGGAAAGGGATTCTTGGTTTGTCAGAACTAACCCAGGGCAGCGATCAGTCTCAAGTGAGCTGCCTTGATGCTGCAGAGGAACGGATTTTCATTGCAGCCATTGGAGCAAATTCTGTTTCAGAATACCTTGGAAGAAGAGGGATGAAGTCTGAGTTCAGTAGAATGTGAAGGGATGGGCTTTGTGGGGGTGGAAGGCGGGAGGCAGAGACAGTCATCAGGGCTCCTATGTCCTGGCTCTGCTTTACCCCTGTCCCACCTTCTACTGGATATTGTATTCTAGATGTTGTCTTTGGTTCTAGAACTGTGAGTACCAGCATTTGGTGAACAAACCCTAACACTTACATGCATGGCCAGGTAGTGTAGCATCTCTTGGAAGGTGCTGCATCCATTGGGCTCTCCCTCCTAACTTGTTAGACTTCCAGGGTGTCCCTGCCACATATGTGTCAGGGCGATCTAAATGTGTAAGACATTGTTCAAATAACTAGCCTGTTCTCCTAAAAAAATGTCAAGGTGATGAAAGACAGAGACTGAAAAGCTGCTCCAGAGTAAGAGAGAGAGCATCATGACAAGTAAATGTAACACATCCCCCATGCTTGGATCCAGATGGAGGATAAAGACTGATAATGAGTAGTGTTGAAGACATTGACATTTACTAGAAAATGGTATTAATATTAAATTTCCTATTTTTCCCATTGATATATGTGTCTATTTTGTGCCAGTGAACCCATGCATATATAGTTGATTTATCTATGACAAAGTAGGCAAGAATATACAATGCGGGAAAAGATTCTCTTCAACAAATGTTGCTGGAAAAACTGAACAGCTACACATAGAAGAAAAAAACTGAACCACTTTTTTTTTTAACGTTTATTTATTTTTGAGACAGAGAGAGAGACAGAGCATGAACGGGGGAGGGGCAGAGAGAGAGGGAGACACAGAATCAGAAGCAGGCTCCAGACTCTCAGCCATCAGCCCAGAGCCCGACGCAGGGCTCGAACTCACAGACCGCGAGATCGTGACCTGAGCCGAAGTTGGACTCTTAACCGACTGAGCCACCCAGGCGCCCCCTGCACCACTTTCTTATACCCTACACAAAAATAAACTCCAGATGAATTAAAGACCTAAATGTGAGACCTGAAACCATAATATTCCTACAAGAAAACATAAGCAGTAATTTCTTTGACATTGGCAGTAGAAACATTTTTCTAGATATGTCTCCTCAGGCAAAGGAAACAAAAGCAAAATTAAACTATTGAGATTAGAGCAAAATAAAAACCTTTTGCACAGCGAAGGAAACTATCAACAAAACAAGGAAAGGCAACCTATTGAATGGGAAATGTTTGCAAATGATGTATTCAATACAAGAGGTTAATATCCAAACTTTATAAAAAGAAAACTTACACAACTCAACATGAGTGGGGGTGGTAGGAACTAATCTGATTAAAATTAGCAGAAGAAAAAAAACCGGCAGGAGACCTGAATAGACATTTATCCAAAGACATACACATGGTCAACAGACATATGAAAAGATGCTCAGCTTCACTAATCATCAGGGAAATGCAAGTCAAAACTACAATGAGATATCACCTCACAACTATCAGAGTGACTATTATAAAAAAGACAAAAAATAACATGGGTTGAGAAAGAGTGGGATAAAGGGGAACCCTCATGCATGGATGGTGGGAACACAATATGAGGCAATCGCTGCAAAAAAATAGTACAGAGGTGGGAATGCAAGCTAGTGCAGCCACTCTGGAAAACAGTATGGAGGTTTCTCAAAAAACTAAAAATAGAACTACCCTATGACCCTGCAATTGCACTACTAGGCATTTATCCAAGAAACACAGGTGTGCTGTTTTGAAGGGACACATGCACCCCCATGTTTATAGCAGCACTACCAACAATAGCCAAAGTATGGAAAGAGCCCAAATGTCCATCGATGGATGAATGGATAAAGAAGATGTGGTATATGTATATGTGATGGAGTATTACTCAGCAATGAAAAAGAATGAAATCTTGCCATTTGCAACCACATGGATGGAACTGGAGGGGATATGCTAAGAAAGACAATGACTTCACTCATATGAGGACTTTATGAGACAAAACAGATGAACATAAGTGAAGGGAAACAAAAATAATATAATAACAGGGAGAGGGACAAAACGTGAGAGACTCATAAATACAGAGAACAAACTGAGTTATTGGAGGGGTTCTGGGAGGGGGGGATGGGCTAAATGGGAAAGGGGCACTAAGGAATCTACTCCTGAAATCTTTGTTGCACTATATGCTAACAAATTTGGATGTAAATTAAAATAATAATAATAAACAAACAAACACCATATTCAGACTGCTAGACACCAAATATAATATGAAAATCTTAAAGGAACCAGAGGAAAAAAGACATATTACATAACAGGAAAAAAAGATATTAATTACAAAAGAGCCTCTTATCAAAAGCTATATTAATTAGAAGACAACAAAAGGACATTTTTTAAGCAAGTTAAAATTTTATTTCTCTATTACAAACAGAATTTTGGAGGTAGGCAATACAAAGATGTATGGTGGGTTCATATTTACAACTAGGACATAGTTTGTCATCTTTCTTTTCCACTGTCCTCCATCTATGGCTTTCATTCTTAAGAAAGCCAAAGAAACAAAAATAAATGTTAGAGCTCCAGCCACTAGATCTACAAATTGGAAGAATAAGAAAATTCTCTTTCTTTTAAAGATATCTCCATGAAACTCCCCTCACAACACATCCACTACAAATCACTGGCAGAATGCAATCATATAGCCATCCATAGCTGCAAAGGAGGCAGAGAATGTATTTTTTTAAGCTTAATTGGAATGAGTGTAAGTAAAAATTATTTTCTATTGCTGAGATAGAATAAAAGAATATATCATTGTGAGAAACAGATTTCTGTCTTTCGTATCTGAAAATATCTTTACTTTGATCTCACATTTGTTTTATATTTTGGCAGAGTATAGAATTCTAAGTTAAAAATCATTTTCATCAGAACTTTGAAAGTATGTTTCTACAATCATCTAGCACTCAATATTATGATAGCAGGTTACTCCTTTAGAAATGTCATACTCAACTGATTTACTTTTTTTAATTTAACTTTATTTTTTATTTTTTAAAATTTATATCCAAATTAGTATATAGTGAAGCAATGATTTCAGTACATTCCTTAATGTCACTTACCCATTTAGACCATCCGCCCTCCCACAAACCTCCCGTAACCCTCAGTTTGTTCTCCATATTTATGAGTCTCTTCCCTTTTGTCCCCCTCCCTGCTATTATATTATTTTTGTTTCCCTTCCCTTATGTTCACCTGTTTTGTCTCTTAAAGTCCTCATATGAGTGACGATATATGATTTTTGTATTTCTCTGACTGACTAATTTCACTTAGCACAATCCCCTCCAGTTCCATCCATGTGGTTGCCAATGGCAAGATTTCATTCTTTTTCATTGCTGAGTAATATGCCATTATATATATACATACATATATATAATATATATACATATATATAATATATATATACATATATATATATATATACATACATACCACTTCTTCTTTATCCATTCATCCATCGATGGACATTTGGGCTCTTTCCATACTTTGGCTATTGTTGATAGTGCTGCTATAAACATGGTGGTGCATGTGTCCCTTCAAAACAGCACACCTGTGTCTCTCGGATAAATGCCTAGTAGTGCAATTGCAGGGTCATAGGGTAGTTCTATTTTTAGTTTTTTGAGAAACCTCCATACTGTTTTCCAGAGTGGCTGCACCAGCTTGCATTCCCACCAACAATGCAAAAGAGATCCTCTTTCTCCACATCCTCGCCAACATCTGTTGTTGCCTGATTTGTTAATGTTAGCCATTCTGACAGGGGTAAGGTGGTATCTCATTGTGGTTTTGATTTTTAGTTCCCTGATGATGAATGACGTTGAGCATTTTTTCATGTGTCGGTTGGCCATCTGGATGTCTTCTTTGGAGAAGCGTCTATTCATGTCTTTTGCCCATTTCTTCACTGGATTATTTGGGTTTTGGGTGTTGAGTTCGATAAGTTATTTGTAGATTTTGGATACTAACCCTTTATCTGATAAGTCATTTGCAAATATCTTCTCCCATTCTATTGGTTGTCTTTTACTTTTGCTGATTGTTTCCTTTGCTGTGCAGAAGCTTTTTATTTTGATGAGGTCCCAGTAGTTCATTTTTGCTTTTGTTTCCCTTGCCACTGGAGATGTGTTGAGTAAGAATTTGCTGCGGCCAAGATCAAAGAGGTTTTTGCGTGCTTTCTCCTTGAAGATTTTGATGGCTTCCTGTCTTACATTGAGGTCTTTCATCCACTTTGAGTTTATCTTTGTGTATGGTGTAAGAAAGTGGTCTAGGTTCATTCTTCTGCATGTCGCTATCCAGTTTTCCCAGCACCACTTGCTGAAGAGGCTGTCTTTATTCCATTGGATATTCTTTCCTGCTTTATCAAAGATTAGTTGGCCAGTTTCTTACAAAGTTAATAATAGTCTTACCATATGATTCAACAATCAGGCTCACTGGTATTTACTCATAGGGATTGAAAAATGTCCACACAAAACCCGGACACTTATGTTTATCGTAGCTTTATTGATAATTCCAAACAGCAGGAAGCAACCAAGATGTCTTTCAGTGGGTAAATAAACAAACTGTGGTAAACACAAAATTTGTCAGACACCTAAATGTAAACCCCAAAACTATAAAAATTTTAGAATGAAAAGAGAAAATATTTATGATCTTGGGTTAGGCAAAAACATTTTAGCAACACTAAGTTCATGTTGTAATTCATTCATCCATTTAAAAACTTAATAAATTATGAAATTGGATTAGTCAAAAGTTTAGACTTCTTTATAAAAGACACAGTTAAGAGAATGAACAGGCAAGCCACAGACCAAGAGAAAATGTTTGCAGAAGATACATCTGTAAAAGTACTTGCTTCCAGAATACATAACCAGGATATATAAAGAACTCTCAAAACTCAAAAAGGCAAACACAACAGAAAAATTATAGAAGATATGAACAGACACTTCACTAAAGAAGATATAAGACAGCAAATAAATCTCTAAGTGTGCCCAATGTTATTAGTCATTATGAAAATGCAAATTAAAAACATAATGAGTCGCCTCACACCTGCTAAAATGGCTATTATCAGAAAGACCAGAAATATCAGACAAGGATGTGGAGAAAAGATAATGTTTGTGCATTGTTTGTGGAAGTGTAAACTGGTGCAGCCACTATGTAAAACAGTAGAGAGGTTCTTCAAAAAATTAGAACTCTAAAGATTCTAGGAATTTTACCTCTGGGCATTTATCCAAAGGAGAGGAAAACACTAACTCAGATCTTTTCATCTCCATGTTCATTGCAGCATTATTTACAATAGCCAAGACATGAAAGCGACCTAAGAGGCCATGGTTTGATGAATGCATAAATATTTTATACATAAAGGAATATTATTTGGCCACAAAAAGAAAGAAATCTTGCCATTTGCCACAAAATGGATGTAACTTCAGAGCATTATTCTAAGTAAAAATAAGTCAGAGAGACAAATATTATATGATTTCATCTACATATGGAATCTCAGAAACAATCAATCAAAAAATAAACTCATAGATACAGAGAACAAACTGGTGGCTGCCAAATGTGGGAAATGGGGGATAAAAGAAACAGGTGAAGGTGATAAAAATGTATAAACTTCCAGTTACAAAATAAATAAGCCCATGAATATACTGTACAGCATGGTGACTGCAGTTAATAACACTATACTGATATTTTAAAGCTGCTTAGAGAATAGATCTTAGAAGTTCTCATCTCAAGAAGAAATAAATTTGTAACTCTGTGTTGTGAGGGATGTTAACTAGACTTATCGTGGTAATAATTTTATGATATATGCATACATCAAATAATTAGGTTGTACACCTGAAATTAACAGGTTGTATGTCAATTATATCTCAATAAAATACAAAAACAAACAACGTAATGAGATAAAATGCCAAGTGATGACAAATATGTACTTGGGGCTCTCATGAATTGCTAACAGAAATGCAAACTGTACAGCCACTTTGGAGAAATTTGGCAATCTAATAAATTAAACATACACATACAAAAAAATAGTATGGAGGTTCCCCAAAATATTAAAAATTAAATTTAGTTACCATACTACTGGGTATTTTCTCAAAGAAAATGAAAACACTAATTTGAAAAGATATATGCACCTCTATGTTTATTGCAGCAACAGTTACAATAGCAAAGTTATGGAAGCAACCCATGTGCCCATTGATGAATGAATGGATAAAGAAGACGTGGTATATAAATACAATGGAATATTATTCAGCCATAAAAAGGATAATATCTTGCCATTTGCAATGGCATAGAGAGATCTATAGGTATAATGCTAAGTGAAATACTTTCTGTTTGTTCTTCCTCATCTTGTTCAGTGAAATTGTGGCTGGCAGTTCCATCAGAAACTCCAGTGACTGCCGTATTCATTACATAAGACAAAGGTATTCATGGGCTCAGCACTGCATGTCTGCACCTAGTTTTGGGTACAGTTCTTCCATCTACTGCACTGGAAGAGGTCAGTGGTGGTGCAACACATCTTGGCCATCTGATGCTCACAGGTAACCTTCTGGGTCATGGAATTTCTCAATTCTCTCAGCTCATCACTGGCCATTTCCTCTGTCATCATCCTGGCAATAAGCACAACAGAGATGGCCCCACTGAGCACATTATTCCTCAGACTGGATTCCTGGAGTCCACAAGTTTGCTTATTTGTCTGTGAACTTGGTTCCAGTACTTCATGTCAGTGCTCTTGAGCTCCTAATAGATATGATCTTCAATTTCTGATGACTTCTTGTCACAGTTGGCTCCTTGCAATTGTCATCAGCCTTCAGGGCTGCTGAGGGCATTTCCACACACTTATCCTGCACAGAGTACCCTATGGGATAGTAGGGTTCCAGAAGATAGATGGAGGGGGCAAAAGTAAGGATTGAGGTGCTGCTGGGTGTTTTTGGAGTCTCTGCTTTTGAGTTGCTGCTGTTTGATCCTTCCATCGATGGCCTTTTTGTAGAGGAGGTGGCTGAAGACTTGGAGTCCACAGAGTCTCTCCTGTCTTTGGGCTCTTGTCCTTGTTTTTTTCCTTGGTGGAAAAAGTCCTGCCTCTGGTTTCTGATGGGAACAGTCAAGCCCTTTTTCTTTCTTTGATTTGTCTCTTTCTTCTCCTTTGTCTTCTTTGGGAGGTCCAGGGGAGTTCAATAGCTCCAGTTTCTGATGAGGACTCTGACCAAGGACACCACCTTTTTGTCCTAGCAGTGCTTGTGGACCCCATTAGCAGCAATTCCAATCCTGGTTGTCTGGAATAGGTGGATGGACATCTGACAGCAGTTCAGTTCTTCAGAAGGTCAAGGACCCCTTCTGTGTTCTTTATGGCCACAACCTTCTCCAAGCTTTCTGGCAATACTCAGCAGTTCCTCTTCCTGGCCCATGTTATCACACAAAACCTGGCAGGGCATGCTAAAATAAAGAGAATTAAGAGTACACTTATCTTGATGAGCACCAAGTAATGTATACAGCTGTTGAATCTTTATATTATATACCTGAGACTAATAAAATGCTGGATGTTAGTTATACTTGAATATTTTTTTAATTCCTCATTTTTTATAATTATACTGTGAGTAACAATGTGTATGCTTTGGCTCTTGTGAACATATACAGAAATATGTAGAGGTAAATCACACAATAATTCCATCCTTCTCTCATGTGGGTCAGAAAAATAACATTAAATATGCATGCAGAAAATGATGTAAACAAATTGTAAACAATGTAAACAATTGGTGAATCAGGGTAAGGGGTTTTAAAGGAGTTCACCACCCTAAACCTGTAATTTTCTGTAGGTTTGAAATTTTGTCAAGGTTAAAATCTACAAAAGAAAAAAGAATTGGGCTATCCAAATCTGGCAAGACCTTACCACGACTGGAGTGCCATGTGCAGCTATGTGCCTCCAAGGATTCTGGGTCCAAGCAAAAAAGGTATGTGGAAACACACAGACTACATCCTCCATCCCATGGCTGCCTCACCTCTGATAAAGTGTTGTATCCTTGGCTAATTAAATAAGGACTTTAATCTAACACTCTTGTGTGTATGAGTATAAGTGAGAATGTGTGTGTGTATAAGAGAGAGAGTGTGTGCATGTGTGGGTTGTGTGTTCTCATCCCCAAAATTCGTGACGCATCTCAAATATGGCAGAAACAGACCCTGTGATGTGTTATAGCCCATGGACTTCCTGGAAGCGGAGCCATAAGAGGACGAACACTTTAAATATTCTAATTATTCCTTAATAAAGTTGGAGAAAAATGGAAAAAATAAAAATGAAAGGGCCACAATGAAGACACTTACCTTACCTGCCCCACACTCACAGTTCCATGTGCAGGGATTTGTCAGGTTCACACAAGGACCATATTAATGAGATCTGCATGATGCCTTTTTGTGTCATATCCATTAACAATTGATTTTATGTAGTTTATTCAATCATGTGGCTTGAGTACTTCCCAATTAGTCTTCAGTGATGTCTTTATAAACACTTATGTCAAAACAATACTGAGCCAGACTACTCCCCAGACCCAGTCTCAGGACCCAGCCTGTGAAACCCTGGGGTCATGATGCTGGGTCCCTGCTGCCATAGTTGCTGCAGGCTGTAGCAGTGGCTTCAGTCCCTTTTTTGGGGGGAGCACAAAAGGGCAGCATGCCACTTCCACCCACAACTTGCTCCTCAGTCACTCTCTCCAAAAATTCCCAATTGTTGATGAGGGGTGAGGCCATCTGATGCCATTCAAACATCTCTCTTTGAAAGTTTGGAATGACAATGCATGGAAAGGTTGGGGCTGGACAGGGGGAATTTGACCCATGGGTGATGGGAGATATGGGTACATTCCTCTCCTGTCCCTCTTCAGAGTCAACAGTGCAGAGGCACAGAGGCTTCCTAAGGCCTCTCTGAACTTGCCAGCCACACCCAGAAATCAGCTGACATTGTTCTATTCACTCCCCCCTTTCCTGCCTAACCTCCCAATTTCCTCATTTCTCTGGATGGTACTCACAGTAAAAGGTGAGCACATGTTCTGTATATCTCAGGATCTGTTTGCTAGGGAGCCCAGGCTAAGATAAACCCTGTCAAGAATTGACTAAAAGCAATACCAGACTGGGAGGATGAACTTATACAGAGGGTCACCATCACAGGCAGAGGAAATGAGCAATAAGGTGTTTAACTAAGCACTTCTGCCTGGGTGTGGCAAGTGTGCTTCTCTTAAACCACAAAGCAGGGGGCTGTGACTGCCCACCAAACACATCTCTGGCCTCCTACTTTCTTTTTTTTTTTTTATTTATATATGAAATTTATTGTCAAATTAGTTTCCATACAACACCCAGTGCTCATCCCAAAAGGTGCCCTCCTCAATACCCATCACCCACCCTCTCCTCCCTCCCACCCCCCATCAACCCTCAGTTTGCTCTCAGTTCTCAACAGTCTCTTATGCTTTGGCTCTCTCCCACTCTAACCTCTTTTTTTTTTTCCTTCCCCTCCCCCATGGGTTCCTGTTAAGTTTCTCAGGATCCACATAAGAGTGAAACCATATGGTATCTGTCCTTCTCTGTATGGCTTATTTCACTTAGCATCACACTCTCCAGTTCCATCCACGTTGCTACAAAAGGCCATATTTCATTTTTTCTCATTGCCACGTAGTATTCCATAGTGTATATAAACCACAATTTCTTTATCCATTCATCAGTTGATGGACATTTAGGCTCTTTCCATAATTTGGCTATTGTTGAGAGTGCTGCTATGAACATTGGGGTACAAGTGCCCCTATGCATCAGTACTCCTGTGTCCCTTGGATAAATTCCTAGCAGTGCTATTGCTGGGTCATAGGGTAGGTCTATTTTTAATTTTCTGAGGAACCTCCACACTGCTTTCCAGAGCGGCTGCACCAATTTGCATTCCCACCAACAGTGCAAGAGGGTTCCCGTTTCTCCACATCCTCTCCAGCATCTATAGTCTCCTGATTTGTTCATTTTGGCCACTCTGACTGGCGTGAGGTGATATCTGAGTGTGGTTTTGATTTGTATTTCCCTGATAAGGAGCGACGCTGAACATCTTTTCATGTGCCTGTTGGCCATCCGGATGTCTTCTTTAGAGAAGTGTCTATTCATGTTTTCTGCCCATTTCTTCACTGACCTCCTACTTTCTTTAATGTTATAAAAATGGCAGGTGCTGTGCAGATGCAAGTGTCGTTATGAGAATAACCCATGAGCCTCCAAGCTTCCAAAACATGTGGTTTGCTGCTATGAATTCTGGCCCATGCAAATTCAGGGCCTGGCAAAGAAGTCATCCAAAACCCCCAGAAAAAGGGAGCAGGCTTAAAGAGGATTTTATGAGATAGAATTTAAATCAATCATTTGAATGTTAAATCTTAAAATTACAGAGAACTCAAGTTATTTTTATTATGCCTTGGGAGTTGAATATTTTGACATATTAATCAGTTCTCCAAAATGGCATTTACATCAAAATTTTGGTTGCTTTTGATGGGTCTCTGTCCCTATTGTTACAGTATAATCTCAGGTGAGTTGGGTGAGGCAAGGATGCCTCTGGTGATTTGTGACTCATGCACCATCTACCCCTGAATGGGAAAAATCATCAATTCCCTAGAGAACTTTCTTAGAAAAGTTTCCAAGAAGTCTGCTTGTTTACACCTTGGGAATGGCAGTTAGATACAACTATTCCCCACAGGCCTATGAAACAGAGGTTCTTGTGACTGCTGGAGGGGTGCGGCCTCATATAATTGGGAAATGGCCCCAGGAGCTTTGACCTTGGCAGAGCTGAACATGTTGCTGCTAGTTTCTGCGTCAGTACACATTGCTAGTGGAAATGAAGGTCGTGGCTGCTGGGCTGGCATCATCTGCTCTGTGCTGCTCTCCAGTCACAAGCTGGTATGTCTCAGAAGTCAGCCAGCCCACCACTATATGCCATCAGCCACAAGAAAAGCTGGAAAAGAAACCACAGCTCTCATGGGTTGTTTTGAGAAGGATCAATAAATCATGGCTCTCTGTTTCATACTCAAGTTCAGAACCAACAGAGACATACTAATTACCAATTTCAAAGCTAATTGAGATATATCAAATGCAAGTGGAATCATACCAACTCATCCAAGTCATCAGAAACCTTGGGGTGCCTGGATGGCTCAGTCGCCCTTCGGCTCAGGTCATGATCTCACGTCTCATGAGTTCAAGCCTGGTATCGGGCTCTGTGCTGACAGCTCAGGTCCGGAGCCTGCTTTGGATTCTGTGTCTCCCTCTCTCTGATCCTCCCCCACTCGCACATGATCTCTCTCTCTCTCAAAAATAAATATTAAAAAAAATATTTTAAAAAAGAAACCAAATGTCTGCTTTATAAACAAAGCAGCTGACCCTGGACAATGTAGCAAGATGCATGGAAGCAGGGGCTTCCCAATTCTGTTCCCTCGAAGAGGCACTTTACCCACCGGTGACAGGAAGCCCTGACCATGAAACCCTCAGCCTGGGGCAGGGTATCTAGAGATCACTAGATGCTCCTTGCAGGAAAGCATTTCCCTAAATCAAAGACAAGAAGGGGCCAAACCACACATGCCTTATTCCCAAGGAGAAAGGAATGCATGTTTATATAGTGAAATGACAGAGTGTATGCAGTTAACTTAAACAAGTCCAACTAACAAACTCCCCACCCAAGAGAGGGCAATGCAAGAGCAATTTCAATAGTACAGGCCATTGTACACTTGAGAGATGGAGATGCAAGACTCATCATCCATACAGCATGTGCACTATACAGTTTCAGAGATAGTTCTTGGTATAGAGCATAGGGTATTTTTATTCTGTGTAACTGGGTGCATTACCAGCTCCTCCAACACCCACTCTGGTATGGCTGAGAGAGGTTCTACATCACAGGACCAGTCTCCTGGGGACAGCAGGTCACCAATTTCCCCTCAATAATGGAGCTTGTGAGTGTGATGACGATCCTCAGGGCTGCCATCACCATCACTAACATGTCCTTGGAGAAGGCAAAGATGATGGTATGCCTTCATGGAACAGGGACATCACAGGTACCTGGCTTTGGTGGAAATACCCTGAAGAAATACACAGTGCACCTGTCTTAGGCTGGGTTTCCTCAGAAACAGAACTGAGACAGCTTTTGAGTACAAGAGTTTTGTTTGGGAGGTATCTCCAGGACACACCAGGAGTGGAATGGGGTGGTAAGATGGGAAAGTCTCTCTCAAAAGGCATGTATAGCCTGCCTCATGGATGTATGTGGCAGACTTCAGTGTACAGAGGTGCCCCTACACAACAGTGCACTAACAGTCAGGACGTGAGTAATGCAGTGGTCAGGGGAGGGGATCTTGGTGGGAACTCACACATCTGCATCAGTCACCTAGTGCTTCTTTGCACCCATTCTCCTGGGAAGGCTAGGCACTGTAGCAATCACCTCCTGGACAAAGCTGCCACTCTCCACCACCCTCACAATGACTAAGGGCAGGACCTGCATCCAAACACATCAGAGTCACATTATTCTCCTTCACGTTCCTTTTACCAGCCTCCTGGAGTCTCATCCTCCTATGGAGAGCCACCGTCTTCTGCCCTGAACTCTCAGCTGCTTATCTTCTCACACTCATGACCACTAGAATAGTATGACCAAAGTCATTAACACTTAAAGCCATGTAGGTATCTGCATGTTCTGTTGCTTCGTCTGGAATGCTCTTCCTCTAAATGCCTTCATTGTTCCCTCCTCCAATGCTCCTTCTCCATCATCACTTCCTAGACTCTTCTTTATTTATTCTCAGCACCTAACATCCTCTATGTTTCACTGATTTGTCTTATCTATAGACCTTCTCTTTTTTTCATTGGAATGAAGCTCTTCATGGATGGGATTGTTGTCCATTTATCCTACCATTTGCCTCTAAGAAAATTTCCTTGCACATAGGAGCTAGCCAATATATATTTGTAGAATAAATGGATAAATTATATATAAATGACAGAGTGTCAGGTGTGAGGCCAATGTTACTTATCCAGGTGACTCTCAAAGGTGTTGGAAGAACAATCATCATCTGAGCTCCAGCTTCCCCCTTCGTCATCAAGGAAGTCAGGCAAAGCCATAGTTCTACAAACTGTATTCCAAGTGCCCTGAGGTTTTATGGACTTCCACTGCATGGAGGTGGAGGGGCAAACAGAGTCTGGATAGTATGCACTCAATCCTTCACATGTTAAAAAGAAAACAAAGGAGGAGAGATGTGACTGGAATCTACTGAATATCCTGTGTACATTGAGGCTTTTTATATACATCTCATTTAATCCCCACAACAACCCTATGGCTCAAGGACAATTACTATCCCCATTTGGTCATGATAACTGAGGCTTCAAAAGACTTGCTTACCAAATTCAGGAAGACAGTTTTGCAGTCACTCTTCTTCAATACCAAGACCAATGACTGTAACCAACAGGAACCTCCATGTCCTACAGCTCTTGACTGACCTGAGGGGCCATTCCTACCGGGGACTCTGCTCTGGGGTCAGTTTTTGTCCTGCCTCAGACAGATTGCAGCATCTGTGATCTCAGCCTAGGGGAATAAATGGGTATCTCCCTTTACTATGCCTATGCAAGGAGAGCAGTGTGCACTCATCCAGCTCTAAGCAAGACGCCTATATGGCACGCCAGCCATGCAAGATGGCTGGGCACATACTATTATGGTTTCTCCATTCAGCTACTGCTGGACAAAATCCTCACTTTAAGACACCAGAGAGGCCATCAGAAACAGATGCACAGCTTCCATTTCAATAAAGGGAAAGATATGTGAAAGAGTAATTTATGTGTCACTTTTGATTTTGGGCTTAAGGGACTGAATTGCTTTAGGGGCTATACCAAACCACAGGCTCCTTGGATACAGTTGTTTATGTTGGCATTCTTGTAATAAATAATGTAGCTCAGCCAGGCAAGCTAGCTTGGAACTACCACTCCCATCCTTCACTGCAAAAAATATTTGGAAAAGTCTAGATTCTCTGGGGTGGCTGCTGAGCCCTAGCCCAGCCTGGCTGCAGGCTGTTTTCAGCTGTGACACTTTCCATCCAAAGGCCTTTGTTCTGTCCCCATGTTTCCTTGGCCTTGCTACCTTGTGACTTCTCATTCGAGGCCCTCCACCAGGGGTGCTCTTTCCGCTCCCAGCTCTCACTGTACCTTTTCCAGTTACTAGTACAGCACAGTAAACCAACCCAAAGTTAATGATGTGAAACACTGTTTCATTACACTCACAGACTCCGTGGGTTGGGACTTCAGAAAGAACATAACAAGGATAATTGTCTGTGTCCTATAATGTCTGGGTCTTCAAGTTCAGGAGTCAGAGGGATGCAGGTGTTGCACATCTGATTCTGACAGGCATGCACAACAGAGGCAAGGCAGGCCACTGGCAATGTTTGTTATGATTTAGTCCTCAAACCTACATTATAGACAATGTCCTTACATGAACAAGACATGAAAAGTTTGAAAAACAATGTCATATCCACAGATTATAAAGCAATTGTCTGTGGTATAGTGTACCAGCCCGAATGCTGGGGTTGCAAGCAAAAGAAATCCATCCTGCCTTGACAGAATTCACTGAGAGATGGCTCAAAATGATGGGTAGAAAGAGCCTGAACTCACATCCTCCCACAGACACAACAAATTCATAACTGTATATGGAATAATTTCCTCTGAAAACTAGATGTTCCACAACAAAGAATAAAAATGAAACATTGACATGGATAGGAGAGGCAGAGACACATGCTTGTTTAAAAAAGAAACCCACTTCAGATGCAGTAATCCACAATCAGGAGGCATCTCCAAAATACAGAACTATCTCTGGAGAAGCAAGGAGTCTGTGCTCCACATCAGGCATGCCAACCCCTAGATCCTTCACAACAGAGGAAAGCCTCCAGCATGCCTGGCTTTGGAGACCAACAGAGATTACATCCAGGAAAATCATGGAACTATAGTGAATGGAGAACTCACACTTAAAGGGCTCTGACACAGACTCATTTGCTCCTGGACCCAGCACAAAAGTACATTTGAAAAGCATCTAGGTCATATGTGAAGGCAACTTACTTACTAATTTTACAGCATCTACCAGAAAGGCAGGAACTTGTAGTGACTCTCTCCAGGGATACAAATAATGGCTGGCACTGTTTTTCTGATCTCATTCTAACTTGATAATACAGTGCTGGTGGATGCCATTTTGGAACTGTCCCTCAAAGCTGTTAGCACTGGAGGGCACACCCCACTGAAAACCCAACGCACCTCCATTCCACAGCCATTCATCACAACCAGGCTGGGTGAGAGTCCTACTCAACCTGTGCTTCTGCCACTACAATAAACAGGCTTGTGCAGACACACAGGGGATGCCCCTTGAGCACCTGGTGATAGCGGCCAGGGGCTATAGTGCTTCTGAGCCCCGTGGGACATCTCCTACACAGGGAAACTCCTTCGTGATAGGGAAAGGCAACTAATTTCCTGAACACATAGAAACAAATACAGAGAGTTGGGCAAAATGAGGAGACAGAGGAATATGTTCCAAACAAAAGGATAAGACAAAACCTCAAAAAAAAAAAAAAAGACCTTAATGAAACAGAGATAAGTAATGGTCAAAAAAAGATACAAGACTCAGGAAAAAAATAGATGAACACAATGAGAACTTCAATTAAAAAAAAAAAAAGAAAATATAAGGAAAGACCAAAAGAAGGTAGCTAACTAACACAATAACCAAACTGAAAAAAATACACTGGAGTTAGTCAACAGCAGACTAGATAAAACAGCTCTCTCTTCCAGAGAGCTGGAAAACAAAACAATGGAACTCAACCAGACAGGGCAGTAAAAAGAAAAAAAATAATTTTAAAAACTGAAGATAGCTAAGAGACAACATCAAGCAAAATAACATTCACATTATAGGGGTCCAGAAGGAGGAGAGAGAAAAAAAAACAGAAAATGGGTATTAAGGAGGTCACCTGTTGGGATGAGCACTGGGTATTGTATGGAAACCAATTTGACAATAAATTTCATATTAAAAAATATTTAAAGAAACATATTTGGAGAAATTATGACTGAAAACTTCCCTAATCTGGGGAAACAAACAGACATCTAGGTCCGGGTAGCCCAACAGTTCCAAAAAAGATGAACCCAAAGAGATCCACACCAAGACACATTATAATTAAAATAGTAAAGTTAAAGATAAATAAAGAATCTTAAGCAGTAAGAGAAAAACTACTTGCTAAATACAAGGGAAACCCCATAAGGCTATTAGCAGATTTTTTTAAGCTAAAGCTTTGCAAGGAAAAGGGAGTGGTATGACATATTCAAAGTGCTGAAAGAAAAATACTTCCAAACAATAATTCTATACCCAGCAAAGTTATTATTCAGGATTGAAGCAGACACTAAGAATTTCCAAAAAGCAAAATCTAAAGGAGTTCACCACTAAACCGGCATGACTACATAACTATAAGAGTACATAACTACAACATAACTACAAAAAATGTTAAAGGGACATCTTTAAGCTAAAAAGAAATGGCATTAAGTAATAACAAGATATATGAAAGTAAAAATCTCACTGGAAAAAGTAAATATAGAGCAAAGATAGTGGATCAATTATATATAAAGCAAGTATGAAGGCTAAAAGACAAAAATAGTAAAATTAACTAAAACTACAATAATTAGTTAAGGGATGCATAAAATTAAAAAGTGTAAAATGTGACAGCAAAAATATAAAATGTGGGAGGATGCAAAAATGTAAAGTTTTGGAATGTGCTTAAATTTAGGTTGCCATCAACTTAAAATGGGCCATTATATACACAGAATGTTATATGCAAACCTCACAGTGACTATAAAACAAAAATGTGTAGTACACACACAAAATAAAATGAGAGAGAAATCTAAACCACTGTGAAAGAAACCACAAGGGAAGAGAGAAAAAGAAGAAGAAAGGAACAGAGAAGAACTACAAAAATAGACAAAAAATTTTAACAAAATGACAATAATTACATACCTGTCAGTAATTACTTTAAATGCAAATGGACTAAATTCTCCCAAATAAAGACCACATACAGCAGCTGAATAGATTAAAAAATAATAATAATAAAGAACAAAACCCATCTATATGCTGCCTACAAGAGACTCCCTTCAGAAATAAGCACATAAAAGATTGAAAATGAAGGGATGAAGAAAGAAATTCCATGGAAATGAAATCAAAAGTAAAGCTGGTGTAGCTATATTCATATCATACAAAATAGATTTTCAAACAGACTGTGATAAAAGACAAAGAAGGGCATTACACAATGATAAAGAGGTCAATCCTACAAGAAAATAGAGCATTTTAAATGTATATGCACTCAACATAGAAGCACCAAAATATATAAAACAAATATTAACAGAGCTAAAGGGAGAAATTGACAGCAATACAATAACAATAAGGGCTTTAACACCCCACTTACATTATTGGATAGATTATCTAACAGAAAATTAATAAAGATCCGTCAGCCTTAAACTAATTACCGGACCAGATAGACTTAACAGACATATTCAGATCATCCCACCCAAAATCAGCAGAATACACATTCTTTTCAAGGGCACAAGGAACATTCTCCAGGATAGATCACATAGCAGGTCACAAAAGAAATCTCAATAATTCAATATTATAATCATATCAAGCACATTTTATGACCACATAAAATTAGTAATCAATCATAAGAAAACTGGAAATACCACAAAAACATAGAGATTAAACAGCATACTACTGAACAACCAACAAGCCATCAAAGAAATCAAGAGAAGTCAAAAGACACCTAGAGACAAATGAAAACAGAAATACAATATACCAAAATCTAAAAGATGCAGCAAAAGGAATTCTAAAAGGGAAGTTCATAAAAACACAGGCCTACTTCAAGAAACAAGAAAAAATCTCAAGTAAACAATATAACCTTACACCTAGTGAAAGTAGAAAAGGAACAACTGAATTCTAAGGGGAGTAGAAAGAAGGAACTAATAATGATCAGAGTGGAAATAAATGACATGGAGGCTGAAAAGACAATTGAAACATCAATGAAACTAGGAGCTGATTCTTTGAAAAGAGAAGCAAAATTGACAAACCTTTAGCTAGACTCACCAGGAGAAAAACAGAGAGGGCTCAAATAAAGAAAATCAGAAATGAAAAAGAAATTACAACTAATACCACAGAAATATAAAGAAACTACTGGAACAATTATACACCAACAAATTAGACAACCTGGAAAAAATAGATAAATTCCTAGAAACACACAAACTTCCAAAATTGAATCATGAAGAATCCTGAATCAGTAATCAAAAACCTCCCCAAAAACAAAAATTCCAGGACCATATGGCTTCATTAGTGAATTCTACTAAGCATACAAACATTCAAAGATTTAATATCTATCTTTCAAAAAACTGGAGATGTTGGAATGCTTCCAAAGTCATTTTACAAGGCAGGCATTATCCTGATACCAAAACCAGACAAGGACAGCAGAATAGAATAGAATAGAATAGAATAGAATAGAATAGAATAGAGGTAGAAGGGAGGGGAAGGGAGGAGAGAGGAGAGATGTAGGAGGGAAAGGGGAAGGGAGTAGGGGAGAAGAGGGGAGGGAGGAGGGAAGGGGAGCGGGGAGGAGGGGAGGAGGGCAGGGAGGAGAGAGAAGAGAAAGAAGAGAAGAGATGGGAAGAGAAGGGAAGGGAAGGGAACAGAGGAAGAGAAGAGAAGAGAAGAGAAGAGAAGAGAAGAGAAGAGAAGAGAAAGAAGAGAAGAGAGAGAAGAGAAGAGGGAAATTTTTTGAAAAGAAAATATAGGCTAATATCCTTGATGAACATAGATGCAAAAACTCTCAACAAAATATTGGCAAACCAAATTCAATAGTACATTAAAAGGGTCATACACCATGATCAAGTGGGATTTATTCCAGGGATGCAAAATGGTTTAACATCCACAAATCTATCAACATGATACACCACATTAACAAAATGAAAGATAAAAATCATATTATTATTCCAATAGATGCAGAAAAAGTGTTTAATAAAATACTTCAACATCCATTTATGAAATAAACTCTCAACAAAGTGACTATGAATGGAATTACCTCAACATAATAAAGATTATATATGACAAACCCACAGCTAACAACATACTCAGTGGTGAAAACCTGAAAGCTTTTCTTTAAGTTCAGGAACAAGGCAAGGATGCCTACTCTCACTGCTTCTATTTAACATTATACTGGAAGTTCTACTCACAGCAATAAGGCAAGAAAAAAGTAAATAAATAAAAGGCATCCAAAACAGAAAAGAAGTAAAACTGCAACTATTTGCAAATGACATGATACTACTATAGAAAATCCTATAGTCTCCACCAAAAAATGTGTTATAACTAATAAACTCAGAAAAAAAATCAGCATACATAAATCTGTGGTATTTCTATATACTAATAACTATAAGAAAGAGAAATTAAGAAAGCAATTTATAATTACATCAAAAAGAATAAAAGACCTAGGAATTAATTTAACTAAGGAGGTGAAAGACTTATACCTTAAAATTATAAAACTCTGATGAAAGAAACTTAAGAAGCCATAAATAAACAGAGAAATATTCTGTGACCATGGATTGGAAGAATTAATATTATTAAAATGTCCATAATACCCAAATCAATTTACAGATTCAATGCAACCCCTATCAAAATTCCAATAGCATCTTTCACAGAACTAGAACAAATAATTCTAAAATTTGTATGAAACCACAAAAGATCTTGAATTGCCAAAGCAATCTGAATAAAGAAGAACAAAGCTGGAGGTATCATACTCCCTGATTTCAAACTTTATTGCAAAGCTATAGTTATCAAAACAGTATGGTATTGGCATAAAACAGACATGCAGATCAATAGAATGGAATAGAGAGCTCAGAAATAAACCTACACATATATGGACAATTAATTTATGACAAAGGAGCCAAGAACACACAATGGAGAAAGGACAGTCTTTTCAATAAGTGGTATTGGGAAAATTGGACAGCTATATGCAAAAGAATGAAACTGGACTATTATTTTATACCATATGCAAAAATTAACCCAAACTGGACTAAAGACTTAAATGTAAGACTTAACACCATAACATTCATAGAAGAAAATGTAGGTGGCAAATACCTTGGCATTGCTCTTAGCAATGTATTTGTGGATTTAACACCAAAAGCAAAGGAAACAAAGGCAAAAATAAACAAATGGGACTACACCAAACTAAAAAACTTCTGCGTGATGAAGAAAACTATCATCAAAATGAAAAGGCAACACACTGTATGAAAGAAGATATTTTCAAATCATATATCTGATAAGGGGATAATATTCAAAATATATAAATAAGTCATACAACTCAACCATTAAAAAAACCAAACAACCCAATTAAAAAATGGGCAGAGGATCTGAACAGACATTTTTCTGAGGAAGATGTACAGATAGCCAACAGGTACGTGAAAAGATGTCCAACATCACTAGTTATTAGGGAATGCAAATAAAAACCATGATGAAATACCACCTCAAACATGTTAGAATGCCTATTCTCAAAAAGATAAGAAATAACTAGTTTTAGAAAAGATGTGGAGAAAAGGAATTCTTATGAACAGTTGATGAGCATATAAGTTGGTGCAGACACTGTGGAAAACAGTATGTAGATTCCTCAAAAACTTTGAATAGATCTACCATATGACCCAACTAGTGCACTTCTGGGTATTTATCCAAAGAATATGAAAACACACCAGTTCAAACAGATATATTAACCCCCACATTCTCTGCATCATTAATTACAATAGCTAAGATAGGGAAATACCCTAGGTGTCCATTGATACATGAATGAATAAAGAAGATATGGTGTATAAATATGTACAATGGAATACTACTCAGCCATAAAGAAGAAATGAAATCTTGCCATTTAAGACAATTTGGATGGACCTTGAGGGCACTATGCTAAATGAAATAAGTCAGACATAGAAAGACAAATACTGCATGATTTCACTTATATTTGGAATCTAAAAGAAAAAGCAAATGAAAAAGCAAACAATATAAAAACAAACTCAAAGATACAGAGAACAGATCAATGGTTACCAGAGGAGAATGGAGTTGGAGGTGGGTGGAATGGTTGAATTAGATCAATCACAGGGTGATACACAGTAACTAGACTTTTGGTGGTGATCACTTGTAGTGTATACAGATGTCAAATTATAATCTTATACACCCAAAACTTATGTAATTTTATATACCAATTTCCCCTCAATGAAAAAAAAAAAAAACTTTGGAAAAAAATTTTAAAAAATTCAAAGGAAGGATACCAGAAGCCCATGCATTCAAGTGGCATGGCTGGACTCACAGTCTGGAGCAGGCTTCCCTGTAGAGCACCAAACAGAATGGAAAAGAGGGAATTGCAAAGAGAGAAATGATATCTCCAGGCTGTTATCTCTAGGGTGAATGAATCCAACTACTGTTGTCTCTGTCACTTTCCTCAAGATGCAGACACCACAGATGCATTGACCTAAGTCAGCTCACATGCCTGCCCTGTGGCATGAGGACAGCCTGGTCCCATCAGACTAAACCCAAAGGAGAAAATGTCATTCCCTAAAAGGAAATCGGGGTGTGGGTAGGACCAGAAGATAGATGCTGACTGACAATAGCAAATTCATAGAACAGTGAGAGGGGAAAAATTATCTTCTGATTCCAAGTTCTGTTCTTTTCCACCAGGCACACCACCACCTCACAAATGCCCAACCCAGAATGCCTCAGTATGGAGATTGTGGTTCATCTTCCCAGTGATGCAATGCCACTGCATCTAAAGCCTTGTCACCAAACAATGCTCAGTGTGGGTGTTCTCTCCTCACAGTTCTTGCAATTTTTGTGCTTAAAAAGTTCAATATGGTCTTTGTTTACCAAGGTGTTTAAAAATTGCTAATTTTCTCCCAGCTCCTAATAGCACCAATTCTTTTACTGCTTTAAATTCAGAGTTTATAAGGTATTATTTTAGATTTTCAGCAACCACATGTATTTAGCAATTAAAGATAATAGTGCTGCCAAGTGACTTTTGAAGATAAATGCTGATGGCTGGAATAATGTTGGTCTGTACTCATTCTGTTAAACAGGAATCCAGATCACAGGAGCTGTATGCCCATCCTCTAGTCCCTGAGCCGTCCAATTAGCTGGAAGCACAGATAATATGCTTTTGTCTCATTTAAATAGACACTGTTCCACATTAATTCCAAAACATTTTATATTAGTTATCTTTTCCCCATATATTTTAATAAAAAATGATGGACCTGTGGTCTTCACCAGAGCCAGCACTGTGGGTGACCTGCCCATAAACCCTCAGTTTTTGTGGTTCCATGCACACCAATGCCTCTATCCTGCAGGTCCTGGAGACTCTGCTAAAGGGCGTTTCCCGGAATGGTGGGGTCAGGCCACAAGGGACAGAGAGTTAATGCTCCAGAAGCAGTCCTTAGCTGATTAGAAATGGGGGCTGGAGAGGGAGAGCCTAGCTTCACAGCCTCTTAGCCAGAACAGCTCTGGGTCACTACACTCTGTCACCCAGAGGGCCCCAGTGGGCTGAACTCCATGTCCACAGCTTTGCACAAGCTAGTTCTTCCCCCATTTCACTCCCCTTCCCCTCCTGGAGCCCCCAGATAAACTGTCACACTCAAACCCCTGTTATTCCTTGTCTGCTTCTGGGGAAACCCGCCCAAGCCACCCACCAGTTCCCAACAAAAACTGCCTGTTTGTGCAATCGGCAGAAGTGAACACTCGAGGAGGAGGCTTCTGGGGGTTGAGGGACAGGAACAAGGGGAGAGCACAACTGTTTTAACCCTTCACACGTAAAAGCAAATCCCTCCACCTAAGAAAGGAGGCGGCAGCTGCTGTGCACAGGGGATGGGGACTTCCTCACATGTCCCTGGTGGCTGTAGGGTAGCCCTGTCCCTTGTGCAGAGTCATCTGCCAAATCTTAGCCAAAGCCCTGAAATCTAACCCCCTTCCTTTCCACTTTTATTTGCAGACATCCAGTAGATACCTCCCAGGGACTGGGCCAAGGCAACTCTCTCTAGAGAACTTGTCTCTGTCCTTGCAGAAAGGCCACGTGGCCTGAGGGGTAATTTGCTACAGACCCAGTCTGATTGTTGTGCCACCATTGTCAGCAGGTGCCTGTCACCTCAGATGGCCTGCTCATAAGCCCCAGGCATCACACAGTCTGCACTGAGTCTCTGGGTATCACCATCAAGCTGAGAAGCCTGGAAAGAAGATGGTCACCTCGAAACTAGGGTAGGGTCCTGCCCTCAAAAGCAGGCCCTGACACAGGAATCTTGCTTATTTGAAAGGCAGTTCTGGAAGGCAGCAAGAAAGTATGGGAAAGTGGGACAAGGCAGGCTAGAACATCAGTAACATGGAGGCCAAATGGGGCTCTGACTCACTGGGAAGTCTGGGGGCCTTTAGGTATGTGCTTGGGGGATACTCCCCTGAACAGCTAGGTGGATGGGCTGGTACTCACCGTCCTTCATGGGGCAGTGGTTCTCCAGCACTTGAGGAGAGACTCTTAGATGGAGCATGCTGTGGAAGCCATGAGCAAGCCCCAGAACAGTAATGGCAGGGCTTGTGGGTGGAGCCTAGGGCTTGGGCTGGAGTGTCAATGACATTACATGGCCTCCCCATCCCAGGAGGGGCACCCTCAGTGTAATCCTCCTCCTGCCAGCAGGTTCAAGCCAGGATGTTCATGCAAGCTTCTGTCATGGGCTTTCCACTGCACAGGATCTTACGGATTGGCTAATTCATTCATTCTCAGTGAAATTGATTATCATTTTTGTGCCAAGAAATGTGCTCCAGAGCAATCAAGGAAAAGGCCCAGCTTTTTGACTCAGGCAGTTCTGAAAGTGGGTCCTGGGTCCAGCAGTAGATGACACTCTCAGCCCACCCCTAGGCCTCCCAAGTCAGAAACTCTGAAGAGGGGCTGCCATATCTGCACACAGGCCCTCTGGGGGGCTGGAGTTTGAGAACCACTGAACAGTGAAATCAGGGGAGCATCTGTTTACTGTGGAAGAAGGAAACCAGGATTGTCTTTGGGGCTGCCTCTTCCAGTCACCTCTGAGAAGACATTCCTCCAGCCACACATAATCAAGCAACTCTGGAGAAATGGGCTGAACTCAACAGTTAACAGGGCAAAAAGCAGAAGGGATGTCCAGTCTCCATGCCACTCAGCATTGGATTGAAGCAATCCTTTGTTCACACTTGGCAGTATGTAAATAAGAAAATTCAAAAGCAAAAGTAAAACATACACCACGAAAATGTTAAAAGAACCGAAAGTTCCCACATCTAATTTTTGTTCCTTTGCAGAGAGGTTATATCTCTTTGTTCTTTTTAGTTGCATTTCTTTAATTCTGAGTGAAATTGAGCAAGCCTCTCTTCTATATGCTTACTGACCAATTCCATTTATACTTCTGTGCACCTCCCATTTTTCACTTGGGTTCATAAACATTTTTCTTATTGACCAGTGAGAGCACTTTGGAAAATGTGTTGCTCAAAGAAGTATGGAAGCCCTACATCAGTTGGACTGCAAATGTTTCTTCAGTTTGTTTATTTTTCCATTGCTGGTGATTTTTTTCAATATTTCTAATCAAATAGATCAACATTACCCACAAAGCTTCCAGATACATATCCTGCTTAGAAAGGCATTTCCCATTCACAATTACAAACAAATCCACCATTTTTTCCTTCATAATGTTTTAGTTTTAGTTTTGTTATTATATCTGCAATTCTTTGGGAGTAGTAAAGCACTGGGTCAGAAATCAGTGGGTTTTTTTCCAAATGGCCACTTGTTTCTAAATCATCTACTGAGTAATCTCTCTTTTATCTCTGATTTGAAACTCTATCTACCACATGGACTAAATTTGAATGTTTGTATATACCTTGGAACCCTCTGCTCAACCTATAAAAACCTTCATTATGAACCTGGTTTGGTTACTTCATGATTCATTTTACATTTTATTCTTCTTTTCCTTCAGTTTCCCTGTTCCTTTCCCCATGTCCATTTCCCTCCATGTACCATGTCGGTGTTTGCACTGGAATTAGACTGATTTTGTGAGTAATGGATTCCCAGGATGGGAAATATAAAGTTGGGTGGTCAACTTTATAATATTGAGCCATTCTAGATGGCGGTAAGTTCTCTCCTCCCATCTGCTTAGACCTTAATTTAATCTCTTTAGCAGAGTTTTTAAGTTTTCCTTCTGCAGGCCCTATGCATTTCCCTTTAAATTTATATCTTGTTACTGTCTCACCTAATTGCTATCTTAAATGAAGTATTTTTCATAATATTTAACTAGTTATTTGTACATGGAAAAGTTATTGAAGGAGTATAATAATTTTCTTTCTTGAGTTTTTATTTTCAATGATTTTCAGGTGATTATCCTGACTTACCAAAGCATACAATCATACCATCTCTCTGAACACTGACAATTTTGCCTTTCCTAATATCTTATTCTTACTTTGACTCTTACCTGATTGTATTGTCTAGTCTTCAAAAACTGGGCTACAGTAGATGATGAGGCTGTGTGTCCTTATTCATTCCTGCCTCCAATGATACAGCTTCTCATCTTTCACATGTAAGCATAATGCCAAGGGAAGTTTTTGTATAAGCCTCATAATAACAAAGTTAATATTATTTTTCACAAAGATAACTGGTCACAATATGAAATATGGATACTTGGGGTGAAACTAAAGACAGAAACCTGTCAGGGGCCATGGGCCCGGTGTGTGTAAGTGTGCAGATATGCAGGTTCCATGCTGGGGGCTCTCGGAGGCCCATCCGGGGAGCTGCAGGACAGCCACACGGATGTTACTTGCAACAGGATGATGAGCCCCTGACTGCACAGTGGGCATGGGCACAATAGGGAGATGCCAGAGTCATTATGAATGCAGAAGTCACATCATTTGTGGTCCAGATGAGAAAAGAAGGGATAAAAGATAAGTGGAGGGCCAAGCTGGGGAGTGGGCTGTGGAGGCAGGATATGACTGAGAAGGGCCAGGTATGGCCAAGAGTTATGACATGATGGGGGAATGTATACATGAGGTCCCTGTGGGACATTCTGGAGGAGAGTCCAGTGGGTCTGAGGATGAGGAGAAAGGAGTTAGCAAAGGGATTGGAGGCAGCAGTCAGAGCAGAGGCCCTAATCGTTGGATAAGAATGGGTGACTCTTACTGTAGTGGCTGGCATGGTGCTGGGGGCTCATGTGGTGACTTCTTGTTACACCAGTTAGAACCATTCAGGACCTGCTCATCCTGGGAATCCTGGGAACCTGGAAAAGACACTGCCACTTCATGGTGACCAGGGAACTTTGTTCTAGGAAGGCTGGAATGTCTATGGGGAGCAATGCACCATCTCTAGCTCCTCTCCCTGCTGAAGGTGAGGTGGTCTGTTTTCCAAGTCCCTTTCTTTAGCATAAAGCAGGCAAAGACTTTGGGGTTATGAGCTCTAATGGTACCAGGACTGTGTCTGATAAGCTCTGGGAAGTCCTGACAGTGCTCCAACACAGTCTTCCCCCATTCCCAGCTCTGGTCTCCTGCACCCCATCTGCTATCACACTTTCTCACTCTGACCACACTTGCCTCATTGCTGTTCCTCAATCTGCCTCTGACCTCAGGACTTTTGCAGAGGTGGTGCCCTTTCCTTGGAAGGCTCTTCCTGCAGATATCCACAGGGCTACCTCCCTCACCTCCTTCAAATCGTTGTTCCAATGCCACCTTCTCAATGTGGCCTACCGCAACTACCTCATTCAAAACAGAGACTATAGGAGCCTTTCTGGCTCAGTCAGTGGAGCATGTGACTCTTGATCTCAGGGTTGTGAGTTCGACCCCACATTGGGTATAGAGAATACTTTTAAAAAAATAAAATCTTCAAAAAAAAAGCAACCTAGCCCACACACCCACCCACCCTGGCCCCATGCTGCTGCTCCTCAACTGCCTCCAACTTCCTTTTCATCTACAGCACTGACCCCCTTCTAATAGACTGTGTCATGCCATCATGTTTACTACTCACTCCTACAAGCAAATAGGCTTCCTGATGGCAGGGTCACCAGTCACTTTGCTCACTGTTGTACCCCAAGTGCCCAGGACAGTGCCTGGCCCACCAGGTGCTCTTAGCATGTGTCAAGTGGAGGCACCTGAGACATCCAAGGCCGGGATTGACATCTTCCTCAGAACATCTGCCCACAAGAGTTAGATCCAGGTCTGCCATGGCCATGCCAGCTGGGAGAAGGAAGGATGTGGAGATGATCAGGAACACTGTGGAAAGGCTGTGTGGTCCACAGCCTCACCTGCCATTCCACAGGCTAAGTTCTATCCTTACTCCATTTTGCAGATGAGGAAACTCCAGGCTGTGGTGACACCACTCCCTGGGGATGGCTGGAGACCTCAAAGAGAGCAGCATCAGCCACCTGAGACACAGTCTGTCTCTCAGGATGCCAGAGGGGACCAAAGGTCCCAAGCACTCAGAGTCTTTGACTGTAGGGCTGGCTTTAGGGGCTCTGGCCCTGTGTACAGCTGACTTCCAGCCCTATGTCCCCTGCAACTCCCAAGAGGGGCATAAAAGGCATTCGGGGGAAGCATGTGATAGAGCTGAGAGAATTACAGATTCAGGGTAGAGGCATTTCAGCCAACTGGAAAAGGCTACTTGTTTTCCTGAAAATCATCCTCACTGGAAAATTAAAAGTAGAAATATCTAGGTGGAAGGAGGGGAGGGGGAAAAGTGGCCCCCAAAGATATGCCTGTCCTAACCTTTGGAACCTGCAAATGTTGTTTTATATGTCAGAAAAGGACTTTGCGTGTGTGGTTAGGTTAAGAGTCTTGAGATGAGGAGAGAGTCCTGGATTTTCTGTGGACCTTAAATGCCTTCATGAGTCCTCCTTACTAGAGGCAGACCCAACCCAGAAGAGGGGCCAGAGGGAGCATATGAAGACAGAGGCAGAGAGGACAGCAATGTGAGCATAGGCCAAGGAGCACCACAGCTGCCTTAAAGAGGCAGGAATAGGCTCTCCCCTAGAACATCCAGAGGGGCACCCTGCTGATGCCTGATTAGGGCCAGTGATGCCAATTTCAGATTTTGGCCTCCATCTGTCACTCTGAGCCACCAAATCTATGGCAATTTGTTATAGCAGCCCCAGGAACATAACACAGCAGGATGTATATAACTTACCATATGGAAAATTGTCTTCACATAGGAAATGTAAATGCTACCAACATTTATGCCCCGTCTCCCCCCCACCTGGCACTGCACTCTCCCCCACCCTTGAAGAGGACAGAGTCCCTCCTAAGCCATGCTCCTTGCCTCCTCCCTTTCTCAGGGGCAGACAGTCTCCGACCTCATCATTCAAATGTACACATGGGTAGGCACAGTCCTGCCTTTTGACCTGGCCTAGGGCCACCTCCCAGGAGGAAGTACCCATTTGCTTCTTCTTAGGAAAGTATAATTCTCTCACAACTCTCATTCATGAGAATGCACTACTCTTGGCCTTAGCATCCTTGATGCAGAACTGTAAGGAGAGGCAATGCTGCCCAGCTTACCTGATTAGGGGTCACACAGGAATAAAAAAAAGTGCCAAGGAGCCCAGGATGTTCTCCCCCAACTCCATCCCAGGGGGAACACCTGCAGCCACAAGGAGTAAAGTTAAAATCTATAAAACCAAAGCCAGGAGCTGCAGAGTTCTCCTTGAAGGCATTGGCAGTTTGGACCCCTGTATGCTGCCTTTCCTTGGAGTAAGACAGGAGGGGTTGGGTTCAGGGATGTGGGCAGTTTCACTACTGATGCTGTATGAAGTCTGAAGTTGGGAGAAGCAATGTGCTTAAAACCAAGCATGGATTCTTAATGGATTTGGGAGGGCTTGTAGGACAGAGGTCAGGACCCAGCCAGGAGGGTCCTTCCTAATTTGCAGGAATTTGGATTCGTTACTAGATGCAGCTAGATGTAGAGCCTGGAGGCAGAGGAGACTTGAGGTAAGGGCCAGCCCACCAGGTGTGACCACAGAAGTTCAGAGGCAGGAGGACGACAGAATGAGTCTGTCCCCTCTCCAGTCCACAAGCCCCGGCAAGGAGGCTGGGGGGGGGGAGGGGTGCTGTAAAGGGACTTCTTGCTCTGCTTAGCTACTCCCTGGGAGCCTAGAGCCTTCCCTTGCCCCCCAGTGACTCAGACCCCACTTCCAGCTAGTGCTTTCCCCCTACCCCACACCCCCCAACTTTATTCAAACAACTCCCCTGAAAGTCACCACTTCATTTGCAAACAAAAACAGCAATTTCATCCCTGAACCTCTGTCTAATTGGGTCACCACTGCCCTGAATCACTTTGTACAGCTTCCAAAAACCAACATCACCTCCCAACCAGCACACACAGGAGGACAGAAGGCAACGTTGCTTCTGTCAGGAGTTACTTCCCAGCACAGGCTTCCAAGCCCACGTAGGAGACAGGGAAGAGCAAAGGCTTGCCCAACCCCACTGACACACACTGGAAGGGGACACAGCCCACCCCGTGGTGGGCTCTACCTTGCCTATGTAAGAGATAGTCCCATATTCAGCCTTGCTTTTTTGTCCCACTGTGCATGTCCCAGTTCCCATCCTGGAAGCTTTTCTAGACCTGGATATTCTGTCACAATCCTGATTTATATTATTAGCTGGTTACATATATCCTTTCTGTCTTCAGTACAGACCCTTTATCAGGTCCATTCAATGCCTAAACACAGTTTAAGCCTCCAGTGTGTATTCGTGGAAATAATTCTCGAGTTTGAGAGAGTTCTTTTGATCAGTTTTTGTTTGTCCATGTAGGCCCACAAGTAGGTCACTCTGATTTTGAAAGAACAGGTTCTGGAGCCAAGGAAAGGTGTCTGGGCATGCAGGGAGAAGGTATGTGGGGGGCGAGTAGGCATGCAGGAGGGTGCTATGCAGGGGAGTATATAGGGCAAGAGCTAGCTGGC
Organism: Herpailurus yagouaroundi; assembly: GCF_014898765.1. Classification (NCBI taxonomy): domain Eukaryota; kingdom Metazoa; phylum Chordata; class Mammalia; order Carnivora; family Felidae; genus Herpailurus; species Herpailurus yagouaroundi. The sequence continues at coordinate 36,178,639 of NW_024412427.1, forward strand.
CCATCCCATAGGCAGAGCACTGAGGTGGAGGTACCAGCCCCAGCCTGGAGGGGACCATCAGGGTAGTAGAGGCACAGCCACTCCACAAAGGACAGGCCCAGACATCCCTCCCTCCACTGGTTTTGCCTCCACATTGCCCCATGGCCACCTCCAAGCCCCTCTGTGCCTGAGAAGAACAGAGAAACAGTAATATTTAATGTGCAATAATAGAGAATGACCTTTGTCTGCAGAGGACAGAGAGCCAGAAATCACAGTCCCAGCTTGCTGAAGAAGACCTCCCAGCCTTAGGTACCCAAGAAGAAAGATACTGAGAACATCCCTATCACCCTTGGATGGAGGTCTGTCACGAGTGTCCCCTCAGACTGCAACCACCTCCCCCACTGCAGCTTCCTGAGACCACTCTGCTCCGGGCACAGCTGGGGTGAGTGGCTGTGGCAGGGGCTTTACCAGCCACCCAGGTGCCCCGCCTCTCCCACACTGGTGGCCATCTCCACACCCACGATCTCGGGTCTGACTAGTACACAGGACTTTTTAGACATTCGTCTCAGACATTTTCCAAGCAGAAAATATATTTTTGTTTTCTGTCAACTTTATTGTCAAAGGGGTGCTTGGAAGGCAGGACACTCATTTCCCTGAATGGGGTCATTTCTCTGTCCCACTTCCCAGTTCTGTGGCAGTAGCCCCGGGAAGCTGGCTGAATACTGATCTCAAGATGCCTCAGGCTGCTGTTCTTTCTTGATTTTTTTTTAAATTTAATGTTTATTTACTTTGAGAGAGAGACAGAGTGTGGGCAGGAGAGGGGCAGAGAGAGAGGGAGACACAGAATTTGAAGCAGGCTGCAAGCTCTGAGCTGTCAGCACAGAGCCTGATGCAGGACTTGAATTCAAGAGCCCCGAGATCATGACCTGAGCTGAAGTTGGATGCTTAACCTACTGAGCCACCCAGGTGCCCCTTCTTGATTTTTTAAAGTCATTTGGGCCAGAGTGCTAGGGGGCAGCCTGCTGGTGAGGGCTGTGAAGGGGATCCATCCACTGCTGCTTCCATCCTGTCACCAGGCTGAAGCCCGTGGCCCAGGCAGAAGGCCCTGCCAGGAACCTTCTCCGCAGCCTGTGGCTCACGCAGAACTCTGTGTGGAGAACATTCTTCAAAGAAGGTGCTTGGGAGGCTGTAGTCCTTCACTCCTGAGAACTTCAAATCATTTTACTCACACCCTTGAAAAGACAGATGGTTATTTGGAGAGCAAGTGACACTTGACATACTGTCTTGAAATTATTGCCTCTCATTCATCTATAACCTGTGCTACAGTCTAGGGATTACAAAAAAAAGGCCCTAAAATATAACAACCCATCACACGGGCCTGGTTGCCCTTCCCATTAGTTCAGCATCAAGGGGAGGGCTGTGAATGACTGACATCTATAATGTTAAGGACACAGGCCCTACATCTATTGTTCACATACCAGTCTTGACCCAAGTTCCTTCCTTAGGATGAATTTATCTGTTATTCAGGCAAGGAGGCTCCTGGCAGGACCACCTCCATATGATCTGGAATCCCAGGATAAACTCAGTTCAGCAGCAAAATGTTTTTCTGTGATCAGTTTTGTGTCAACACTGTGCCAGGCACTGGTCCAGGTGCTGGGGTTATAAGCAAGGGAGAAATGCTCCACCACTAAAGGTCTGGAGCCCTGGAATCAGTGTGCTGAATTTTAGAATCGCCCAAGGATCTTAAAAAACCCAGAATGCTCTCCATTCCAATCAAATTAAAATGGAGGTGGGGGAGAGTAAGTACTTTAAAAGCTCCCAGTGATTGCAATGTTCAGCCAAGCTTGAGAACCGGCATATTTGCACATTGCTTGTATTTTAAATTTTTAGTTATTTTTAAAACAGTGCCTTTAAACTCTAATGTGCCTGTGAATCTCCCAGGGATCTCATTCAGGGCAGGCCTGGCTTAGCAGGTCTGAAGCAGAGCCCTGGGTCCTTCATGGCTAACAAGCTCCCAGGGCGCACCAATGCTGCCAGCTGCAAACTGAGCTTTGGGTCATGTGGATCTGAACTTTATTGTCTCATTTGGTTTCAATGGCAATGCTCCATGGCAGCGCTTCCAAGCTTGGCAAGTTACAAGACCAGATGTTGAGACCACATGGTGGGACTTTCATTTATTTAATTTTCTTTAATTTTTTTTTTTAAATTTACATCCAAATTAGCACATAGTGCAACAATGATTTCTGGAGTAGATTCTTTAATGCCTCTTACCAATTTAACCCATCCCTCTTCCCACAACCCCTCCAGTAACCCTCTGTTCTCTATATTTAAGAGCCACTTATGTTTTTTTCCCCTCCCTGTTTTTATATTATTTTTGTTTCCTTTCCCTTATGTTCATCTGTTTTGTCTCTTAAGGTCTTTATATGAATGAAGTCATATGATATTTGTCTTTCTCTGACTGACTAATTTCACTTAACATAATACCCTCCAGTTCCACCCATGTGGTTGCAAATGGCAAGATTTCATTCCTTTTGATAGCTGAGTAATACTCCATTGTATATATATACCACATCTTCTTTATCCATTCATCCATCGATGGACATTTGGGCTCTTTCCATACTTTGGCTATTGTTAATAGTGCTGCTATAAACATTGAGGTGCATATGTCCCTTCGAAACAGCACACCTGTATCCCTTGATAAATACCTACTAGTGCAATTGCTGGCTCATGGGGTAGTTCTATTTTTAATTTTTTGAAGAACATCCATACTGTTTTCCAGAGTGGCTGCACCAGCTTGCATTCCCACCAACAATGCAAGAGATCCTCTTTCTCCACCTCCTTGCCAACATCTGTTGTTGCTTGAGTTGTTAATGTTAGCCATTCTTTTTTTTTCTAATATATGAAATTTATTGTCAAACTGGTTTCCATACAACACCCAGTGCTCATCCCAAAAGATACCCTCTTCAATGCCCATCACCTACCCTACCCTCCCTCTCACCCCCCATCAACCCTAAGTTTGTTCTCAGTTTTTAAGAGTCTCTTATGCTTTGGCTCTCTCCCACTAATGTTAGCCATTCTAAAAGAGGTAAGGTGGTATCTCATTGTGGTTTTGATTTGTAGTTCCCTGATAATGAGCGATGTTGAGCATGTTTTCATGTGTCGGTTGGCCATCTGGATGTCTTCTTTGGAGAAGTGTCTATTCATGTCTTTTGCCCATTTCTTTACTGGATTATTTGGTTTTTGGGTGTTAATATTGATAAGTTCTTTGTAGATTTTGGATACTAACCCTTTAACTGATAAGTCATTTGCAAATATCTTCTCCCATTCTGTCAGCTGCCTTTTAGTTTTGCTGATTGTTTCCTTCACTGTACAGAAGCTTTTTATTTTGATGAGGTCCCAGTAGTTCATTTTTGCTTTTGTTTCCCTTGCCTCCAGAGATGTGTTGAGTAAGATGTTGCTGTGGCCAAGATCAAAGAGGTTTTTGCCTGCTTTCTCTTTGAGGATTTTGATAGCTTTCTGTCTTCCATTGAGGTCTTTCATCCATTTTGAGTTTATTTTTGTGTATGGTGTAGGAAAGTGGTCCAGGTTCATTCTTCTGCATGTCGGTCTCCAGGTTTCCCAGCACCATTTGTTGAAGAGACTGTCTTTATTCCATTGGATATTCTTTCCTGCTTTGTCAAAGATTAGTTGGCCATACATTTTGGGTCCATTTCTGGGTTTGTTCTCTATTCTGTTCCATTGATATCAGTGTCTTTTCTTGTGCCAGTGCCATACTGTCTTGATGATTACAGCTTTTTAATACAGCTTGAAGTCTGGGATTGTGATGTCTCCTGCTTTTGTTTTCTTTTTCAAGATTGTTTTGGCTATTCGGGGTCTTTTCTGGTTCCATACAAATTTTAGGATTATTTGTTCTAGCTCTGTGAAGAATGCTGGTGTTACTCTGATAAGGATCACATTGAATATGTAGATTGCTTTGGGAGTATTGACATTTTAACAATATTTTTTCTTCCTATCCAGGAGCATGGAATCTTTTTCCATCTCCTTGTGTCTTCTTCAATTTCTTTCATCAGCTTTCTATAGATTTCAGTGTATAGACTTTTTACCTCTTTGGTTAGATTTATTCTTAGGTATTTTATGGATTTTGGTGCACTTGTAGGGGGTGTTTTAAACTTTCAATGTTCTGTAGAGAAGCAGGGGTGGACAAAGGAGCTGTACTGTATATAACAACAAAGATGCAGGTGTGTCTCCATCTTGATTTGATTTCTGTGCTTGAACCCAGCCCTGTGGATTCTTGGAATATTTCAGATGCTTCAGGGAAAGAGCCACTCCCAGGGAACCCCTATTTACCTGCCTGTGTCCTTGAGCAGACTGTGATACCACACAGGCACACAGAGCCTCTGATATGCTTTCTGAAACCATGAAGTCTCAGTGTCTTCTTCCCCAGGCCCGGGCCACAGGGGCTGAGCACATTTCTCACAATGCTGCCCTGTAGAGAAGGAGCTCCTGGAGATCCTAATAGAAACGCTGAGAAGCTGAGAAGACAGTGCCCCATGGTCAAACCAGTCATAGAAAACACTAAGGTCAGCTGTATTAGTTAAGCTTCTTTGTTCTGGAGCTTTCCAGAGCCTTGAAAATGCTAAAGCACAAGAAGAAGATGCAATGAAGAACTTTTCCAGAATTTTTGGGGGGAATTCTTAGTAACATCTCACAGAAGGGTCTCCCTAGGATGTAGTTTGGAAAGCTCTACAAACTCTGCATTTGGCCAGAGTTAAGCCTGTGATAAAACCTTTGGAGAAACTCACAATTCCTGTCTGGCTTCAGAGGCAGCCCTTGACACACTAGTGCTGCAGACCACTCACCTGAGGCCAGGCTGCCAGGTTCTCACACTTGAAGCACCAGCTCTGGCAAGGAGGAAAACAGCATTTATGTGGTACTTCCCAGATTAGAGAAAATTGCAGATTCCCTTAAATGTGCATGCTGGGCCCACACCAAAAACCTTGGGTTTCAGTCCTAGCAAACACCAGAGCCAGAATTGTAATGAAAGGAATCTAATATCCAGTATGGATTGCAGGCAAGAAGTTTTCTGATTGCACTATCTTCTCACTGGCTTTCTGAGAACAGCTGCTTTATCTTGACCAGCACTTTGGTGTGCCCTGTGAAGCCAAGTATAGGCTTGTTGGAAATGCAGAATTTCAGGCACCTCCCCAAGGAAGGGTCAGAATCTCTGGGTTGAGGACCAACAGTCTGTGTTAACAAGCCCTCCAGGCAATTACTGTGCACACTGATGTTTGACAATTGCCACTTGGCCAAAGTGCCCAGTGTAACAATATCCAGCACTCATCAGCCAAATCCACTTTGGTTCCTTGTTAGTCTTGTTTTTCTTTGCAAGTTTATTTTACTTTGTCTTTCCATTGGCCCTCATCACAAATAAACTGATGCAGAAGTGAGTGTGTGTGTTACAGAAAAACTGTGTAGCACAAACCCCCAAGGGGCCTTGAGGTAGGACACATACAGGATGTCCTGAAACCAGAAGAATCTATCCTGATTTTTAAAGCCTCTTAGTCATATTTGGGGCCATACTTATTCCAGTTTCTAAACATGCTCTTGGCAGGAGAAGCAATTGTTTTATGCCCTAAATCCCCAAAGAGTGGTTTGACCCCATTTTCAGTTCCCCTTCTCTGCTAGCTCCAAAACCAGTAAACATGCCTTCCCTTCAGGGCAGGGGAGCCATGTTGGTTGCACAGGCAGCTCACCTAGGGAATACAGGCAGCACATTACAGCAGCACTTCCAGGGAAGGGAACTAAGTACAGAGCAGTTTTTAAAGGTCCCCCATTATTCTAATGTGCAGCCAGGCTTGAGAACCTAGCACTGGGTTTTGAAAGCTGAGAAAAACAAAACAAAATGCTTTGGAAACTGCCAAGGGCCAAACTGATCATGACAGAGAAAAATATAAATGAAGGAGAGAAGGCGGGTCCCATGGTGGATGGTGAATGAAACCTGTATTGGGGGTTTTCCACAATCTGGCCACATTTACTGGTTCTTGTATAGCAGGGTTGGGGTTCACCATCATTCAGGCACAAGCATGGCCCCAGGGTCAATACTGTCTGTGTCTTCACTGAACCAGCCCCAACTCCTGGGCTAGGGCTGGCTGCAGAGAGGAGCCTGGGTTCAGGCCAAGATGCTGTGTGTGCTCTCTCAGACACACCCACAGGCAATCCCAAGGTTTAGCTTGGCAGGCCTCACAGGCCAGCTTCCCTCCCCACAGCTTACTTCCACAGGGCCAGGACACTACAGTGTCTGCAGGGAGCTGTGATCAGGAGTAAGTGCACCCTCCCATCTGTGCTCCTATGTACATACTAGGGACATCTGTATTCTGAGCCCAGGCACCTCCTCTCCAGGCTCCTTATCCAGGTATTTGGCTAAGGCACTTCTCCCAACTCAATACTTTTTCACTCCTGCACCACCCCTGGTCCCTAGTGTCCATAAAAAGACAGGGGCCTTTCATCCAAGGATGCTTGGCCAGGAGATAATCCTTGCACCCCGCGCCCTTCCAACCAGCCTGAATTGCGTGTGGTCTGGCCCCAGCGATGTTCTCTGGGAAAACAAGATACTGGGGGGGCCAGTGCCTTTCTCCAGTGCCCTTTGCCTGTCTAGTCCCAGTGAGTGAAGGGAGACTTGACTATTACTCTCAGTCTGGTTCATTGTCCTAATTGGCAGCTTGGACACCTGGCAGCTCCACAGACAGGTGCTCAGTAGGTGGCAGCTGAATGAGTGAGTGAATGTGTGAGGTAGGGGCTCCGTCCTGTGGTCCAGAGTCAGGTCTCTGAGGGCAGGGGCTGAAGACCCACCATCTTTGCTGGAATTCAGCGTGTCACCTCTGAACTTTGGCTATGAACGCTGACTCAGTTCCTAACAGACCCAAGTTCAGATCCCCTTCTTTTTAACAAATGAATGTAAAATGAACTGGAAGTCAGATTTTCCTGATTTAAGGGACCTTTTATGAAATCAGATGTGAATTTTGCACAGATTGATATGTAAAAGCAATGAAGCTCTTACCCAGTGAAGCCCAAATGCTTGAATGATTGAGTGAATACTTGAATGATGGACACAAACACAGGAAAGAAAAATGTTGTGGGAGAGGCCAAGTCCTGTTCTCCCATCTGTCCATCCAATGTTTTTAGCCCTCAGCTGCTTCCTTACAGTTTGCTTATGACAAGTTCTCCACTCTCTTTGGCAAACTGCTTCTCTAAAATTTCCCCAAAGCACTTGGCAAAGTTGCAGGCCAGTTCTCAGTCAGAGGCCCTGGGATAGAGTGCTCCTGTGGGACTCCTGAAAACAATGACCCTCCTAACCTTCTATGTCCTGGCCAACTCCCACTGTCACTTCTGAATGCAGGGAATGTAAAACAAAGAGATGAGCCTGATTTTGTTTCGTGGGCTAAATGCTACCTCTGAAGTCCATTTTATTTAAAGCAGTGCACCCATATAGCCTTGCTGAGGAAAGGAACAGGGAAGCCAAGATAGGCCTTGGAAGGCATGCAGTCAGTCCCTGTGAGGCCTTCAGGCCAGTTGCTCAAAGGCACAAATGGACGTCCAGACAGAGCCTGAACTTGAACCCACTCCACAACACTGCTTGCTGTTTCCTGACTATTTACTCAATAGCTATTTACTTAGCACTTACTGTGGCCATGGGGCTTGCATGCTAGCATGGCAGACAGCCCCTTAGATGTCAGGTGGAGGGGGGTGGGCACTACAAATAGGGCCACATGAAGGGAATGGGTTGGGTGGTGCTTCTTGAGCTCACACAGTTGTGAGAAACATCAACCAACCTTGAAAGGGAGACCCTGAGAAGATGAAGCAACAGTGGAAGAGTGTCTAGTCTTTCCAAATCCCAACAGTTTAACGGGCTGAATTATGTCCTTGTAAAATTCATGTTGAAACCCTAAACCCCACTACCTCAGAGCATGACTGTATATCTGGGGCCTTTGAAGAGGTGACTGAATTAAAAGGAGGCCATTAGGGTGGGTCCTGATCCAATATGACCAGTGACCTTATAAGAGAGATCTGGGCACACAGATACCAGAGGAAAAGCTGTGTAAGGACACAGAGAGAAGACAGCCATCTACAAGCCAAGGAGAGACAAATTCTGCCAATACCTGGATCTTGAACTTCGAGGCTCAGAACTCTGGGAAGTAAATAATCTGTTGTTAAAGCCCTGAGTCAACAGTACTCTGTTTTGGCCACTCCCGCACACTCTTACAGCAGCTAAGCAGTGGGACCAAACACTGTGGACACTTAGAGCAAAACTAGACGGCAAGCTGCTCCCATACCCAACAAGGAGGGAGGAGAGACACCTATAGCTACCAGCCCTGAACCTGTGGGGACCCAGGAAGCAGACTTCCAGACCTGAGAACAGAACACCACCAGATCAGAGGGCATCGCAAGCCAATCTGAAAAAAGCAGCTGAAACAAGAAGGGCTTATCTCATTCACCAGGGAGGGCAAGAGGTCAGCAGTGAGACAAGGCAGGCAGGCTGGGCCATCCAAACCCTTAACCCTGGCCTACACAACTCCATTCTAGGACAGAGCCCCACACTGAGGGGACACCAGGCAACAGAGTAGAATGGAGTGGGATGCCCACACAGCAGAGGTAGGGTGGGAAAACAACCAGGGCAGTCTCCAATAGCAGCTGCCCTTTGTTTAACATACAGGATAACAATCAAAGTTAGACACGCTCTCCTCTGAAGGTTCAGGAAAACTTACTTTACTTAAGTGAGAAAATCCAATACTATACAAAATTAATACAAGAAAAAAGAGAGTAAGAGTGAAATAATAAGCCCACCAACAATCAAAGCATGCCCAAAGATGGGCCCACAGAAGTCAAAGATAAGACCCATTCTTCCAGTACAAATTAAAAGATATAAGCACATTAAGTGACATGAACATCCTTAAGTAACTTGGAGAAACTTGCAAATAAAGTAAACACACACACACACACACACACACACACACACACACATCATGATGGAATTAGAAATAAAGTAACATTATTTCAGAAGTAAAGACTTAAGTCAGAAGGAATAAAGAACAAATAAACACAACAAAATTCCTTAGAGAAATAGGTGAGGGGTGCCTGGGTGGCTCATTCGGTTAAGCATCTGACTCCTGATCTCGGATCAGGTTATGATCTCGCAGTTTGTCAGGTAGAGCCCTGCATCAGGTTCTACACTGACAGCCCAGAGCCTGCTTGAGATTCTCTCTCTCCCTCTCTCTCTGCCCCTCCCTTACTCACACTTTCTCTCTCAAGATAAATAAATAAGCTTTAAAAAAAGAAAAAAAAAGGTGAAAGAGGAACTTTGTAAAGATAAAAATCATGAACAAAGATCTCATATAAAGCAAATAAGAGCCAGAGAAAGAAAATCAAAGCAGAAGAGAATATCAATCCAGGACAAGCACTGTCAGGACCTATTCAAGTAAATTACTAAGGTTTGAAGTAAAAAAAAAAAAAAATCCTCTGGGCATCCAGGCAAAAAGAGTAAGTGACTTGTAATGGAAAGGGAAATGAATTAACCAAACTTTTCAACACTAATGCTTGGTGATAGCAAAAGATAGAGCAATATATTTAAAAGACTCAGGGGGATAAATGGAAGCCAAGGATTTTATATCCAGCAAAACTGATTTAATTATGAAGGCCGTGTACAAACAGTTATCAGTATGCACCAACTCAATAAACAATGTTCACTGGGTCATATCCTGAGGAATCTACTAGAATGAGCTTTAGACGACCAAGATGACTGCAGAAACATCGACCTAAGGGCTCATGGTGAGCATAGAATGCACAGTTACCCACGGGAACAAAGCTAATGGAGGGCCACGAGAGTCTGGAGCCAAGCCAGTGCAGATCCCATGACAACACAGAGAGTAGAGGAATGCAGAGTGCACAGAGTAAATAATTGTAACTGGGCTAGCCATCATATTAATAGCAGCAGTAGTCAGTCCTGTTGTTATCTTATTTTGTTGGCTTACAATATGGACTAAAACAAAAACTATGGCATACTCCAACTCTATCAACCCCTGTGACCTTAAGAATCAGGATTTTTGCTGTGGGAGAGATGAGATACAGATAGAATGAAAAAGAGGGAAGTAAATCCCTGTAAGTCCTAAATTTGGATTGACAATAGCAGTATGAGCTCATTAGGTATTTTACCTTTAAGATGATGATGATGATAGATAGATAGATAGATAGATAGATGATAGAGAGATGATAGATAGATAGATAGATGATAGAAAAAATAACCAACCCAGTAACAATGAATGTATCTAGCTTCAAGAATAACCAATTTGACAATAAATTTCATATATAAATAAAAAAATAAAATAAAATAAAATAAAATAAGCTTGCAAACTGTCAAAAAAAAAAAAAGAATATAGTCCTGAATGTACAAGATGTATAAGGTAAGTCTGGAACTGCTTGTCAAAGCAGACAGCAAGGACACTCTGAAAGAACACTGGGTCACATCAAAAGGGCTCCAGAGCCAACAGGAAGAGGCTCCCATTACTAGATAAATTGTGCACAAAAACAGAGTTTATTTGTAATATATTGAAACCCATAAAATATAAATTCATGAATTCATAATAATTTTTAAATATATTGGTCACTTTTTGAAGATATATGAAATCAATGCAGTACCTTTAAATAAAGGGAAAGCATCAAGAATTACCCTCCTTTTCTTATACAACCTATATCTCTGGCTAATCTGTAGTAGATGAGTAAACGTGTCTCTTTATAAAACTATCCCGGCTAATAAGTGAAAAAGAAATGATAGAAACAGAAGATCATCATTTTGCAGTCCAAATGAGTTAATGCTCCTAAGCACTAAGCATCAGCAGCTGCTGACCTTACAAAAAGAGAACCCTTCAGACATTCCTCCTGGTGAAAGAAGAACACACCTGTCTGGTCTGGACAGTGAGATTACACCTGTGTCTTATCAGGCTATGGTTCCAGCTGCAGACACCGAGCACAGCAGAACCATTATGCTGCACACATTCATCCTGCCTGCAAAACTCAGCCTGGGAAACAGATCAACCAGGCCATATCCATCAAGAGAAAGGGAAAGAGGTATGGAGAGGGAACTGTAAATTAAGAGACACATCACATTTTAAATAGAGGAAGAGGAAACTGTAGTGTCCAGGAAGTACGTGTGGATGCTAAACTAAAACAATGCAGTGAGATGATCCCAGATGGGCACACAGGGGCTTCCTGGGTGCTGACAGACTCACGTCATCACCTGTGTGGTGTTTATGAGCGTGTCTGACTAAAATCATTTATTGGGCCATATGATTTTTGTACTCGTGTTTTATTTTATGACAGAGAAATATGTTAAAAATAAAGTAATAGAATCACCAAGAGAGCGTGTGGATTCAGGGGCCATACCCCCAGAGTTTCTGATGTAGTGGGTCTGAGCTGGAGCCTAAGAATTTACTGCCCTACTGAGCTCCCAGGCAATGCTGACACTCCTGGTCTGTGGACCACACTCCAAGTAACAGAAGGAGAGAGAGCATTCAGACTGTCTTCTAAATCTATGGATGGTATTTAATAACAAAAATAATAGAGTGTGTGGCCACTCTGCATATATTCATCTCTAAATACCTCATTTTGCTTACTTCTCACAAATGCGCTAAAGTTGACACATGCCTCTGAAACATGGAGCCACAGAAGCTCAGAGAAAAGAGTAATGTGTACAAGGACACCAGCCAGGGTAGTTGCTCCAAGGTTCACACCTGGTGCCTCCAACTCCAGAGCCTGTGTCCCCAGGTCCTTTTCTATGGCCTCCCTTTGGATAGGAGCCATGATTTGACACTTAAATGTAGGAATGTAAAGTTTGTTCTGTTCTCAAAGCATCTCCAGGTCTTGGGAGTTAACCCCTGTTTTCCAGATCCTAGAGAATGGGAAGGTTTGGGGTCCTGGCTCACAGGGCACCATCTCCTAGGTACCTGGTAGGCTGTTACCCAGCGATGCTTCAGTTCGCTGTGCTGTGTGACAAAACACCAAGACATAGTGGCCTAAAACAGCAGCAATTTGCTATTTCTCATCATTCCATGGGTTGGCTAAATTCCACCAGGTGCTCACTTCTAGGTGCTTAGCTAGGACTGGAAGGTCTGTCTAGATGGTCCCATTCTCAAGCCTGGGGCTCAAGTGCTGACTTTCAGCTGGGCCTCTCTCTCCTTTCATCATTTCATGATCTAACTAGGCTTCCCAATGGGACAAGGGGAGAATTCCAAGCCCTGATTCACGAGACCTGTCAAACCTCTGCAGATGTCTCTTGGCCAAGCCCAATGTCAAAGTCATGGATCCTGAGGAGCATTGCTTATTGGTGGCCCCTAATGCAATGTTCTATCCTTCCCAACAAAGCCCACGTGGACACTCAGGGGCCTGCTACCATTCTTGACCCATGCAGCAACAAAGAGGGCAGCACTGCCTTCTTCACAATATAGTTGGTGCATGGTTGTCCAAGCTGGCCACAACCTCTGACTACAGTTACAGAAAATGATGGCTGAGAGGGCTTGAAGCTGCTGGTCCCATAGGGTCTGAACTTGGCTGTACACAGACCCAGTGGGCATCAGAAGGAATACACAGCACCATGTTCCAGGGGACTCACCAGCATCAATCTGAATCTGACCAGAGCCTGGGATCACCCCCAGTTTGCAGGAAGGGTGGAGCATCACCATGCTGGTACATCTGCAATCTTCCTTTGAGTAGCCTCCTCCCCAAGAGTTCTCCAAGGACTGGCAGCCCCATATTGCCCCAAAGCTGGCTAGTTACACTGAATCCCAGCTTTGTCTCAGACCTGCTGAGTCAGAATCTGTGTTTTAATAAAATCTTCAGGTGACTCATGTGCCTAAGAAAGTTTAAGGAGCTCTAGAGATCATGGACCTAGTTTTTTCAACAAATAAATTTCAAAGGAAACCAAAAAAAGGTGGGGGGGAGAAATCTATAGATTAACAGAGATATTTGAAACATGCCAATAAAACACAATAAGAAGACTTCACTGGAATTCTCATTTGTATCAAGCAATTCTAAACACCTAAACACTTGAATGGTATTGGATGCTAAGGAATTGTTATTGATTCTTGAGTATGATAAATCTGCAGGTATTATGTTAAAAATCCTCCTCTTTTAGAAGCATGAAAATGTTTGCTGAGAACATAGTAGGTGCCTAGAACAAATTTCACAAGGATCCAGTGTGCAGTGTACGTGTGGGGCTTGATGGCAAAAATTCCTTGCATTGACCTGGAGCAGTGAGTACGTAGGGGCCCAATAAACTATTATTTCCACTGCTGTCTGGACTTGAAAGCTTCCAAAATAAAATGCTCTTTTAATTTCCTCACCATTTTTTAAAAAAAGATACAGATTCCTTGGGTTAAGTCTTCTTGAATCCCTGAAAATTAGGCCCTGGAAAAGGTTTTGGTTCTTGCTGTTTGTTTGTTGTAATCTTTCCAGGCATCCTTCGCTGATGCATTTGGTGCCAGGGCAGAGAGGTTTGGGGATCACTGATTGAATTCAACTGTTGTCTCTAGAAAGAGTCAATCCCCCAGGAGCTCAGCACTGTATCAACAGAGCAGTCAAGAGAAGCAGAAGTCAGGAAAATGGGGGAAATGACCACAATAATTCAAAGATGGTAACACATAAGCTTCCTTCTGAACAACACAGCCGGAATAGCCTGCTCCTTGGTCCTATGTTCCCTTTTTATCAGGTCCTAAGCCCCAAGAAGTGTGATAGAGAGAAATCAGGATGCCATCCCTGGGTGCTCTGCAGACAGCATCTGTACAGTGTGTCAGGCAGTGCCCAGGTCCACATAGCTTAGCACAGGAGAGAAAGTCTGACCTAAAATACTACACGCAGGATAACCCAGCTGAAAATCTCAGCTCCACCACACTTCCTAAAGTTCAGCCATTAGAGAGTCATCCCTTTTGAGTTAACAAGCATTCTCATTTAAAATTCATATACCTCTGGGAGAGTTAGCACAGATATTGTACTCTGAACAATCTTTTTTATAAGATCTGGCAGGACTTTGGCAAATTCAAATGCCACAGGGGAGAAGCCAGTTACATAAATGTGCAAATGCAGCCAACAAAGAGACCATAGAGTTTGCAGGGGCAGAATTAGACTGGCTGTCCCACTTTAGATCCTTTAAATTAATAACAATGGTAATGCATGGTGTTTAACAGTGACAGAACAAAGATATCTGATGGTCAGTTTTCCACCCCTAAAATGCAGAAGGGCCTGAGTTCATGTTAGTGTGGTGTAATGTTGAACGGGTAAGAAACCCTTCTGAGTCTCAATTTCTCCCTTCAGAAAATGGACCAAAAAAATCCTCACATACAATTAAGGATGATTGGAAGACTTAGATATTATGAAAATACAATATGCCATACTAATTTAAGAGAGTACAATTCTGTATTTTTACACCTAATTCAACTGGTTTTTAAACTTTTTAAGTTCTATTATATATTAAAGTATCTATTATCTATTATCTATTAGCCAAAGTCCTTTAAAAAGTTCACCTCAACATCTGGTTTCTGGTTCTGCATGTAAGGAGCTTAGAAGTCGCCACTCCATCCTAACAAGTAAAAAGCTGGAAAAAAAATCAACTCTTCTTAGATCCATGAGAGAACTGAGGCTCCAAGACAAACCCTCAAATTAGAGAGATAGATACACAGATTCAGAGATTCACAATTTACATGAGCAGAAACCTCCCTGAGAATCAGCACTAAGGTAGGAAAATCTGAACTGTAATTGATGAATTGCTGGAGGCTCAGTATGAGTAAATATGAGTGAAAAATGCTAGAAGAATCCAGTTGTTGGGGTTGGTGGGGGCAATATTGTGAGTTTTACTTCCAGGAGCTCTACCAAGTGATCACAGTAAATGTCAGAAAAGTCTTCTTGCTCTTCTGGAAAGGGAGATGTCAGGAAATAACCATTTTGAACTATGTGAGAGCATTCTGTCCTTAACAAGGTGTGCCCTCAAGAGAAACTATTTCACCAAAGCCTAAACTCTTAGGCTTTTATCAAAGCCTAACAGAGCTGGAGAAAGGGAAATACCCAATTCCAGCTCACTCTAACCATCCTTTCCCATCTTGAGGCAGGACTGAGAAACATGAAGTACTGGTGAAGTTCACTGTTCAGAGGCACAGGCTCACTGAAATACTGAGATTTAATCCTAGAACTACAGAACACTTCCCCTCACCCATACATCACCACCATATCACTAAAAGCCTATTTACCACAGTTCATTTTGCCCAGTACCTCACATCTGGCTATCAAGAACAAAAAAGCACACAGGCATACTAAAAGACAAAAAGTACAGTTAGAAGAAGCAAAGCAAGCCTCAAGATCAGATATGGCAGGGATGTTGGAATTATCATATCAGGAATTAAAAATATCTATGATTACATACTAAGGGCTCTAATAATAAAGTAGACAGTGTCCAATAACAAATGGAGAATATAAGTAGAGATATGGAAATTCTAAGAAAGAATAAAAATGTTAGAGATCACGACCACTGTAATTGAAATGAAGAATGCCTTCAGTGGGCTTATCAATAAAATGGACAAGGGGCGCCTGGGTGGCGCAGTCGGTTAAGCGTCCGACTTCAGCCAGGTCACGATCTCGCCAGTTCGTGAGTTCGAGCCCTGCGTCAGGCTCTGGGCTGATGGCTCAGAGCCTGGAGCCTGTTTCCGATTCTGTGTCTCCCTCTCTCTCTGCCCCTCCCCCGTTCATGCTCTGTCTCTCTCTGTCCCAAAAATAAATAAAACGTTGAAAAAAAATTTTTTTTTAAATAAAATGGACAAGACTGGAGAAAGAACCTCTGAGACTGAAGATATATCAATAGAAATTTCCAAAATGGAAAGGCAAAGAGAAAAAAAATACCAAAGAAGGAAAATTAGAATAGGATCTCCAAAGACTGTGGGACAACTACAAAGGGTATAACAGATGTTCAATGGGAATATCACAAAGAGAAGAAAGAGAATGTAACAAATGAAATATTTAAAACAATAATGTCTGAGAGCTTCCCCAAATTCATGCCAACCCCAAACCATGCATCTAGAAAACTGAGAGAATACCAAGCAGGACAAAACAAAAACAAAAAATGTACACCTAAGAATATTATATTCAAATTGAAGAACTTCAAAGATAAATAAAAAATCTTGAAACAAACCAGAGAAAGAAAAATGCCTTTACTATAGAGGAGGAAAGATAAGAATTATATCTGACTTCTTTGACACCATGCAAACAAGAACATAGCAAAGTGAAGAAAAACTACCAACTGAGACTTATCTATCCTGCAAAATTATTCTTTAAATATGAAGAAGAAATAGTTTTTCTGGAACAAACAGAAATTTAGGGGAGCCATGCCTTACAAGAAATGTTAACAGAAATTCTTCAGAGGATAAAATGAGACTGGTTAAAAAACTAAGATCTATATAAAGAAAAGCAAAGCATCAGAGAGGAATAGTGAAAATAAAAGTTATCTAATCTTTTTATCTTTAGTTGATCTAGATAACAGTTCTAAATAATGGTAGCAACAGTGTATTTAATTATGTGTGTATTTTCTATGATTCCATTATCTCTCCTTTCTTAGCATTTCAGTTATATCCTTTTTTTACTTTTTTTAAGTGGTTGTTCTACAGTTTGCAAAATATATTTACAATTCACCCAAATCCACTTTCAAGTAATACCATACTGTTTCACAGGTAGTGTGAGTGCCTTATAATACCAAAATAATTTTAATTATTTCCTCCCATCTTTTGTATCATTGCTGTTTATATATATAAATTTATACATATTTATAATTTTTATTTATATTTAATATATGTATATTATATATATACTATATATAATTATGTATTTACATACTTTTTATTTATGTATAAGTGAAATGAAAGACATAAATTTGGTACCCTAAATTAAATGGGCCAATTCCTTAAAAGACACAGTCTGCCAAAACTCACACAGGAAGATCAATCTGAATAGAACTATATCTATTTAAAACACTGAATCAATAATTAATAACTTTCAAAAACAGAAAGCATCAGGCCCAGATGGGTTCACTGGTGAATTCTATCAAAGATTTAGGAAAGAAATTATATCAATATTCTGCAGTCTCTTCCAGAAGACAGAAACAGGGGGACTACTTCCTAACTCGTTACATAAGGTTAACATCACCCTATATGAAAACCAGGCGAAGACATCACATGAAGCTACAGACCAATCTCCCATGAATAGATGTGACCAACCGGGATTTATCCCAGGTAAGCAAGGCTGGTTCAAACATTTGAAAATCAATTACTGTAATTCATCACATCAGCGGGCTAAAAAAGAAGAATTACACAATCGTATCAATAATGCCAAAAAGGCATTTGACAAAATCCAACATCTATTCATGATAGAAACTCTCACCAGTCTAAGAGAGAAGAACTTCCTCAATGTGATTTTTTTAAAGTAGGCTTCATACCGAGTGCAGAGCCCAATGTGGGGCTTGAAGTCATGACCCTGAAATCAAGACCTGATATGAGATTAAGAGTTGGACAATTAACAGACTGAGCCATACAGGTGTCCCTTCTTCAATTTCATTTTTTAAACTTGCAAAAAACGTACAGCTAACATCATAATTAATGGTGAAAAACTCAAAGCATTTCTTCTAATAAATATAAAGGAAATACATTTTGGCTAAGATCAAGAATAACCAAGGATGTCACCTCTTATTATTCCTATTAAACATTGTACTGGAAGTCCTAACTAATGCAATGAGATAAGAAAAGGAAATACATGGGTATACAAATTTGGAGGGAAGAAATAAAACTTTCATTGTCTACAGGTTACACGATCATCTATGTAGAAAATCAGAAAGAATTTACCAAAACCTCCTGGACCTAATAAGCATTTATAGCATGGTTGCAGGTTATAAGGTTAATATACAAAAGTGAATTGCTTTCTTATGCACCAGTAAGAAACATGTGGAATTTAAAATTTAAAACACAATACTCTTTATGTTAGCACCCAAAAACTAAAATACATAGATATAAATCTAATAAAATATGTATACGATCATATGAGGAAAACTATAAAACTCTGATGAAAGAAACCAAAGAAGAATAAATAAAGGGGAAGATATTCCATGTTCATGGATAGGAAAAATCAATATTTTCAAGATGGAAGTTCTTCCCAACTTGATCTTAACTTTTTTTAATCTAATTCATTGTCAGATTGGTTTTGATACAACACCCAGTGCTCATCCCAACAGGTGCCCTCCTCAATGCCCATCACCCATTTTCTCCTCTCCCCCACTCCCCATCTACCCTTAGTTTGTCCTCCATCCTTAAGAGTCTCTTATGGTTTGCTTCCCTCCCTCTCTGTAACTTTTTTTCCCCTTCCCCTCTCCCATGGTCTTCTGTTACGTTTCTCAAGATCCACATATGAGTGAAAATATATGGTATCTGTTCTCTGCCTGACTTATTTCACTTAGGATAATACCCTCCAATTGCATCCACGTTGCTGCAAATGGCCACATTTCATTCTTTCTCATTGCCAAGTAATATTCCATTGTATATATAAACCACATTTTCTTTATCCATTCATCATTTAATGGATATTTAGGCTCTTTCCATAATTTGGTTATTGTTGAAAGTGCTGCTATAAACACTAGGGTACAAGCGCCCCTATGCATCAGCACTCCTATATCCTTTGGGTAGATTCCTAGTAGTGCTATTGCTGGGTCACACAGTTCTATTTTTAAATTTTGAGGAACCCCCACACTGTTTTCCTGAGTGGCTGTACCATTTGCTTCCCACCAGCAGTGCAAGAGGGTTCCCATTTCTCCACATCCTCCCAGCATCTCCTGATAGTCTCCTGATTTGTTCATTTTAGCCACTCTGACCGGCGTGAGCTAATATCTCAGTGTGGTTTTAATTTGCAATTCCCTGATGAGGAGTGACATTGAGCATCTTTTCACATGTCTGTTGGCCATTTGGATGTCTTCTTTGGAAGTGTCTATTCATGTCTTCTGTTCAATGCAGGGCTTGATCTCATGAACTGTGAGATCATGACTTGACATGAAATCAAGAGTTGGACACTTAGCTAAGTGAGCCACCAAGGCATTTCACTTTAAATATTTTTATCATTGATATCTAACTTCATTGCATTGCATTAAGAAAATATGACATATGAGGCTGAATTTTACAATCTTTCAAGACTTGTTATATGGCCCAATACATGAGTAATGTTTGTTAATATTCTCTGTGATTCTACAAAAAATGTATTCTGCCAATTAATGGGTGCATATTCCATATGCACTCCTTCATTCAAATTTGTTACTTGTGTTGCTTGATGTCCTTGCTTATTTTTTTTTTGTCTGCTAGATCTACTTATTTATTTTTGTTGAGTTCTTTCATTATGATGGTGGCTTTAGCAATCTCTTCTTGTTATTCTGCCAGTCTTTGCTTTATATATTTAAAAGTTATTAGTTGCACTCAAGTTTATAATCACTATCTTCTTATGTAGTGACCTTTTTCTATATTTTATGTTATTTTGTCTTAAAGTCTGTTGATATAACTGTAGTGATTTGGGGGTTAATAATTTCCTGGTATATTTTTTTAATCCTTTTGTTTACACCATTTGTGTTTTTATATTTTGCATGTCTGTTTCTAAAATAGCATATAATGGTATTTTGTTTTTATTCCAGACTAACTGTGTTTGTATCTTTATTGACGAGTTTAATCCAGTTACCTTTATTATGATTACTGATAAGTTTACGCTTTTTTGCCATCTTATTTTATATAGTTATTTGTTCTGCTCTTCCCTCCCCCAATCTTTCCTTTTTCTGAGGGAGTGACAAAGACAGTTTTGAAAGGGATCTCTCCAAAACCAGAGGCTATATTCTATCAAGTTTTCTATTCTGAGACTATGAAAATCCCAAAGTTGTATTTCTATTTCAAATCTCAGTTTTACATTAAAGATTGATAGAGAATTTTTTATGTTCATTTTTAAGCAATTTCTGCATCCCACATAGGGCTCAAACTCACAACCTTGAGATCAAGAATTGCATGTTCCACTGGCTGAGCCAGCCAGTTGCCTCAGTGTATTTTTCTATTTCCCATTTCTCTCTCTACTTGTTTGGAATGAATAATTGCATGATTTACTGGCCTGGCTTCCTTGCTACTTCTCAGGCATCCCCAGGTGCCTTTCCCCTACCACAGGACCTGTTATGCTTCTCCCTCAGATACCCATAAGGCTACTCCTTCAACCCCTGTGGTTTTGCATAAATGTCAACTCCTTAGCAAAGCTTCCTTGATAATCATAATTAAAATATCAGAAAATTCCACCTCTGTCCTTATTTCTGCCTTGTTTTCCCCTCACTCCTTTATACATCCTATACATTTTTAAATTACTTTTTAAATGTCTGTCTCTCCCACCACCAGGATGTAGGCTCTTGGAGGGTGAGAATGTGGGTCTACTGCCTCCTGCCCTATCTGAAGTGCCTGGGTCAATCTGGCACATGTCTATACCTGGGGAATGTGTGTTGAATGAATCTATGAAAGAATGAGTGGATGTAAAACACCACTCGATGGTCTTGGAGGTAACCAGAGGCTTGGTCAGAGGTCTGCATCTCCCTCCCCATGTAGAATTTCTTTAGGATGGTGCTTTTTCCTCAACCACACAGGGAGTGATCCTCTCCAATCAATGCTGAAGACCACTCTTGATATGCCTTTTGGAAAAATAATGCTTTTCAAGTGTGGTTTACCCTCTCATCAGGGAATATGGCTGTTACACATGCTAACATTTCCCTCCTTTAATTTTCTCCCTTTCATCATTTCCACCTGTCAATTAACACTCATGAGCTTTAGTTACATATGGTACTTCTATCTCCCTGAATACCTCCACTCTCCCTCTGGATGAGATATCTGAGTATTATGGTCTCATCTTCTTTACCCTGCCCAGAACTTTCTGTCTTTGCTAAACAAGAAAATGGCTGAGCAATGTTCCTTCCCTTAATGATTTCAAGAATTTTGTTATCATTTCCAGAGTTAGTGCTGCCAGTCAGATAATTAGAGCTAGAAATGGACCCAAAAACAGCATGTTTGGAAGATATTGGGAATGTGATTAGTGCAGGGTGGAGGATGCCAGAGATGGATGGACACTTGGTGTGTCTGTCACTAGTGCCATACAAGGCTGGGACCACTGCAACTCGATGGATCTAAGTGTTGTTGACAGATTTCTGGGTGACCCCTGCCCTCTGATGACCCCTCAAACTGGTCAGTACAGGTTACAGTAAATGCCTCAGGTCACATTTGACTTAGCCCCAGTATAGGCCTAGACCATACTAAGTGTCTATGTTCTGTAAAATGTAATCCAACCATTTCTGGGGCGTTGTCCCGGAATGCTTCTTAAATTTGCTGCCCAAAAGGTGGTATGGTGCCCAAAAATGGGCATGGGTATGGCCCCTAAAAATAAATGGATTCAGGGTCTATTTTCTCTCTTATAAAGAGGCAAGTCATATTTCACCAGCAGATACCTGTGGCTCTTCTCAAAAAATGAATTTTCATGCTCTAAGCTGAAGCAAATGAAATGAATTAAAAACCTATAAGCTGGGGCGCCTGGGTGGCGCAGTCGGTTAAGCGTCCGACTTCAGCCAGGTCACGATCTCGCGGTCCGTGAGTCCGAGCCCCGCGTCGGGCTCTGGGCTGATGGCTCAGAGCCTGGAGCCTGTTTCCGATTCTGTGTCTCCCTCTCTCTCTGCCCCTCCCCCCGTTCATGCTCTGTCTCTCTCTGTCCCAAAAATAAATAAACGTTGAAAAAAAAATTTTTTTTTAAAAAAACCTATAAGCCCTTTTCCAAGCTTTCTTGCATCTGGATGGAAAAGCACAAGCTCACTTTGAAAACGTGCTTAGAGCCAGATTGTGGGGCTTCTTATTTCTATGTTTGGTTCTGAACGTGATCTGAGCCTACAACTACCATGGTGTTGCCCACTCAAGGGAAATCCATAAGACAATTTCAACAGTGATCCCCAGAATCCTGTAACATGGCGGTCTTATCTGAGCCACATGTTGGACTTCTTGACTGAACCAGAGTATGAACTGGTCCCTGGAGGGAATGGAAACAAGTCCCCCCAACCAGGGATTTATAATGTCTCCAGTTGGGGAATCATAGAACATGACTGAGACTTTCCTGGATGGGAGTTGAAGCTTTTCTAAGTCACTACAATGTCTCTCCGTCCAAATAATCTCATGGAAAAAAGTAACATGTAGGGTTTTCAGGGTCATTAAAGTTCATGACCCTGCTAGTGACTCAGTAACACAGTGTAGTGAACATATTTGGAGTTCTCCTCTAGTACCATGATCCCAAAGAAGGTACCTAACTTTTGGAGCCCTGTTGCCTCTTCTGTGAATTAGGACCATAGTCCTCACTGTTATGTGGATTAGTGGGGTCATTATAGGCAAGGCTTTTGGTACTCTCTACTTTGTGCTGAACACTGTGTGTTCTTTAATTCCTTGCATGCTTAGGGACATAGAGTTGCATTTTTTTTCTTCTTTTGTAAACCACCCAAAGTAACAGAAATAAAAACCAAAATGAACCTCCTGTTGATGATTTATGAACATCTGCCTCCCTCTCTCTCCCCTAAGTAACACAGCCTCTTTCTGTCTTTGAAACAGCCACTTTGCTCCTGCCCCAGGACTTTGGCACCTGCCATTTCTTCTGTCTGTGTTACACTCCCTCTGGCTATTTGTGCCCTTGGCCCTTTCTCATCTGTCATGTTTTATTTCACAGAGATATTTTCCCTCACCATGCTAGCTATAAGGGCAGCCCATTACAGCACCCTGTCTGGGTTTCTTCAGAGACTTCATCAGTATGAAAAATTATTTTTTTTAGTTGTTTACTTTTTCAATGCTTACGAAGTGCTTAGAACAGTGCCATACTCATAGTGAGCACTGTGCAAGTACCTGCTATTATTATTGCATCTCTGTGGGGTGATAGGTGCTAGAGGGCATGGTGCAGAGAATGCTTCCATCCTGGATGATGTGCCTTGTTTGAATGCCTCCTGTCAGATACTTTCAAGTTCATTCTCTTGGTAGGGCATCAAGGGGGCTCTTTTCTTTGTCATTATGAACTGTAATAGATTTTACATCTATTATGCCTTATATGTATGGTGTAGTCAGGGCAGGTGTGTAGATTTTGATACAGATTTATACACTAATGAGGTCAGGACCCAGAGGACTTGGAGAGGGAGTGTTTAGGTCCTACATACAAGCTTTGAAAAATCTCAGGCAAAATGCTATCTCCTCCCCACTGCACCCCTGACTTCTTCCTTGAGGGGTCTCCCAGGGTCCCAGGCTGCAAGCCCAGCAACTTCACACTGGCACCTCTCACAGCCCTCTCTCCTGGCTCTGAGTCTCACTTGTGAAAGGAAACTTGGTGTGAAAACCAAGTCCTTACAATCTCAGGAATGGCCTGACCTCACTGCAGCCATGCATCCTCCTCTTCTTGGCAGGCTTTGAGGCCCTGGGATATGGCAGTGACTGGGTTTGCTAACAAAGGTCACCTTGGCTTGCTCACCCTTGCATTGCCTCTGCCATTCTTAAAAGCCACCATTGTTGTGTGCAGGCATGAGTTGTCCATGTAACTAACATCCTTTTAGGAGTATTTTCATTTATTTTATCAGTTAGCAAACTGTGGCCCAGAGAGGTTAATTAACCTGCCCATGATTACACACCTTGTACACTGTGGTATGTGAAATAGGCTCGTCTGCTCCAATATTATGCTCTTAGCCTCTTTGCTAATACTTCCAAGTTGATAGAAACAAAGCATATTAAGCACAGTGACTTCGTGAGGTTCTGTAGAGAAGGTTAGGGGTCATGTCCTTCCAATCACATGATTGCAGGTGGTCACTCTACTCTTTGGCAGCCCTTTGGCTTATTTACCTGTAAAATTGGGGAATGACGCCTGCTTCGGCTCCCAGGAGATGTTGGGTAGGTCAGTTGCGAAGGAAACAGATGTGCTTTGAAAACTGCTGTGCATCATAAAAATATTGATTATCATTATCCTTAGTGGGAATGAAATGTATCAGATTATATACTTAAGGAAATTGTCATGAAATCCTTTAAAATGATGTGTTCTTGTGTGGGATGAAAATCTGTTTTACAAACACATTTTCTTCAGTTGGGGCTCCCTGGAATTATGCCCTTCTCTTTGGCAGCGTTTCCCCCATCCACGGGCAGTGCTGAGGCAGGAAATGGGGCTGACGCTGCCCGGTGGTGTCTCCACACCTCAGAACAGAGCTCCCAGGAGCAATGAGGGCTCCCAGCCAGTCTGGGTTGCAGCCTCTTTACTCAAGGAATAAAGAAATAGGGAATTTGTAGTCAAGAGCCCACTTCCAAAAGATCTGAGACATAATAACACTGTTGATGTGGAAACAGACACCATTCTGCCAACTAGAAGGAAGTGGAAAGAAATATATGAAAAGCCTGGGCTCTATGCAGCAACTTCATCTGACACTGCATTTTCCTGTGAGCATCTCTGTGTAAGGGCCAAAGCCAAAACATCATGCTTCTCCCTAACCTGCTTTCTGTCTACACATGCCCAAGGGTATTATAGGAGGAAAGGGAGTCCCTAATAGGGATGTACTTGATGAGCCCCATGCCAGGGATGAGGACAAGATCATGGAGTTAGTGTCAACAGAAGTTTTACTGATGGGACAAAAATAAAGTCATGTGCCATTTTGTTGTTTAACCTCCTGATAAAAACCAAAGGCATGCTATAAAAATCTGACCTGGCTCATGAGGTCCAGGTCAGAAGCTCTTGCGTGAAGTCATTTGGTTCCACATTTCCACCTACCCTCTGGAAATGACCCTAGGAAGTCCCAGAGGTGGTCTTAAACTCACCATTTGTAAAAAGTAGCCAACTTGCCTCAAGGAAAGATCTCATTTTCCCAGTCCATGTCTGTCAAAGGGGCCCATCCTGCCTCCCATGTCCCAGCTGAGAAGCGGAGCCAGAGATCACCTTTCCTATGTCCCCACACAGCACCAATAATCCCTAGAGCTGTGAACACCCTTCACCCACACCCTGTTTCCCCACCCACCTGGGTCTGGCTTGTGCCATGATCATGGTGTCTTAATAGTTCCCCTCAGTCTCTCATCCCCATTTCTGGGCTTCCCCATGTATGACCATCAGACCCATCCAGCAAGACCCTGCTTGGGGCACACCCTCTTCTGCTCAGCAGCCTCAGTGGTTTCCCGCTACTTTTTCAGTCAAGACCTCCCCTTGGCGTGTCATGTCCCACTGGTACAGTTGTGCCAGCCAGGAATATTGATGTCCAAAGCCTCTGAAGAGCTGAAGGTGACCCAGGTGAAAGAGCTCTGCTGTCCTGGGGTATGGATAGCCATCAAATTGAGGGCATCTGCCTATGGGGTTGCCTGGCATGGGGACTCCAACCAGCAGAGGCAATGGGGCCAATATATCCAGGTTTTATAGCCAGCATCCCCACCCCACCTGGAGGGCAGGTCAGAGGTGCCAGAAGAGATGCAGAAGGAAGGGGAGATGTCAGACAGGGACTGGGGGAGCCACTCTGCTCTTATCATAAGGAATCCTGTCTGAACCTCCCTTCTCACAACCAGGGTAATACTAGACCTTGATGGAACCCATTCTGGAAACTTCTGGTTCTTGTTGGGACTGCTGGCTCCAGCCTGCTGGAGCCTGCTAGTGGGAGTCTTCACCTAGAACCTGGTGCCAACTGTTCTCTGAGAGGTGGTGGTGCTGGAGTTGGAGCAGCTTTACAGATATGACCTGAAACCCACCCACCACATGCAATTTCTGTGACATGGGCCATTCCTTCATATCTCTAGACTTTTCTCTATCAGTGAAACAGGGATATCTCAACCTCCCCTGGAGGTCGTTGGAAAGATTGATGAAAGACTATGAGAGGGAAGTGGGTGGCATGTGCTCATGGAATCCTTGCCAATGAACTGCAATTCCAAACAGTAAAAAAAAAAAAAATGTGTGCTGTCCCTAAATGCCACACCAAGTCGCCCCTGAGCACCTGGCTTATGTCTTCCTACTGCTCACACTGGTCAGCTTGGTGGCATGGGAGGGCAATCAGAGCAGCTGTTTGCAGAGGGATTGGATTCTTCATGTTGACTATTGTTTGGATATTGTATGGACCAGCTCATGAACTGTCCTCCATTTTCTCCCATTTCAGAATCCTGGTGTCTATGCTGACAATTTCCAGCATTTATTTTTTTTTTTTAATTTTTTTTTCAACGTTTATTTATTTTTGGGACAGAGAGAGACAGAGCATGAACGGGGGAGGGGCAGAGAGAGAGGGAGACACAGAATCGGAAACAGGCTCCAGGCTCTGAGCCATCAGCCCAGAGCCCGACGCGGGGCTCGAACTCACGGACCGCGAGATCGTGACCTGGCTGAAGTCGGACGCTTAACCGACTGCGCCACCCAGGCGCCCCGACAATTTCCAGCATTTAATGAGGGCTGCATTCAGAGAGAAAAGATGCCTTGACTAGCTCCATGTTCTAGGTGGAGTTGCCTATCTGACTATTTGGACTGATGGGTCTGTCTAGAGCTTTGGACAATATCTGTCATTCTCCATTCATTCTTTGGATACTCAAAGAGAGCCTGGAAGGAGGGAGAGTAAATAATTGGAGGGTAAAATAGAAGAGCCATTGTGGACACTCTGTATATTAGACAGAACAGCCACCAGTGCAGACTTGTAGTTACTGGGTAAAATAAGCACATTCTGAAAAATGCACATTGTTTTTATTCTGAGTGTGTGAGTCCTTGGTAATTAGAATTTCTGTTACAAGGTAATTTATTTGAATTTCCCATCTGTGGAAAATGCACTGACTTAGTTGGAAAATTTAGGCTTCCAAGCAAAAATCCATTAAATGACCCCCTTAGACTTAGATGATTATAATTGAAGGAGTTCCCTCTGGCAGGACTTTGGCTATATTTCTGCCTTTGGGAAGAGTGAGAGAAGGAGGGCAAGGCAGACAGGAAATGGGGCTGCCTGCTCTTCGCAGATTCTTCTTTGCACTTCTGGTTTGGTGCCATGCTCTCCCTCCCCAGGCTGGCTCTAGTTCCACAGACTGAAGGACTGGCTTGGAGATAAGGGGACCCTTCTGTGGGTTTATGGGGAGGGGTATGCAAATGCAGGTTTCCTGGTCTTCTGCAGGAGATCCACATATTGTTGGATGGGAAGAAGTCTGTTAGGATCAGTGAGTACACGGTTTCTCCTGCCATGTGCAACATGTAGGTTGTAGGGTGTCTTCTGAGGCTCATCTCTGCATGGAGGGCCTCTGGAGTGAGGGCAAGATGGGACAGGTCCTGATAGACATGAGTGACAGCTGTCAGAGAGTGGCTTCTGATGTTGGAGGGTCTTACGCAAAGGAGCAGCAGGATCCCACAGGAAGTAACAGGGAATAGAAATGAGTGATTTTGGCCTGGAGAGCCCCAGAGCTTCAGGCCATAAGGCAGCTATGGGGATGCCCCACCATCAGGTCCTAGGGTGCAGTTCTTATGTCTCCACTCATGGTGAGGGAGCATAATCAGAAGCCATCATGCAGGCACAGATGGATGCTGGTGTTGGTATTAACACTAAAGCTGAGGATGGCAGCCCGTTGTCACTACTGATGTCACCTTTAATGTGTCCCTGCTTTGCTCCTGATGCCCACTCTTGGAGCAGTAGGAACAACATTCTCAAGAGGGTGAGGCACTCATCCAGGGTCCCTGGAAGATGAGTGACAAGGGCAGGTTTGGACACAGATATAACTGATGATCTCTCCTTTGCCCCCATGAACAGTTGGGTATAACTTGCAGATACCACAGGTGCAGAGGAAGGGAAGCCAGGGCTCCAGTCATCTGGGCTATGGGAGTCTTTAGTGTGAAGACTGGGACAGCAGGAGTCCAATCCCAAAGTTCAGAACTATATGCTTTACATCCAATTCTCCCATGTCAATCAGGCCTGAAAAGCTGATAAGGGTTGAGTCTCTTGGGGGTCAAACTATCCAAGTTATGGACAGAGGTGAAATCAAGCCCATGGTGCCACCTCTTGCTAAGTGCCCACCCATCCAGCCAAAAGATTAAAACCCAGATGGAACTTTCCTTTGAAATCTGCATAACCAACCCATTGTTTGGATACACAGTTCCATCTTATCACAGTGATGGGGACTCAAGTGTCTGTTTTGGGGTTTTATAGTACCAGTCTTGTGGCCAAGGCTACAATTCAAGAGAATTGTCCAGTGGTCAGTAAAGCAGATTGAAGCATTTGCCTGAGTGCCTGGAAACAGCCCCTCTATCCACAACTGCTCTAGCTTTAGGATCCCAAGTAGGTGATTAGGGATTGAACTTCAGTTCTGGGAAAGCATTAGACATAAGTTTTCCAAAAACACTTGCCAGTATGCAGGTCTCCTGGTCCAAGGTGAGTGCAAAGCCTGGTGGCCCTAAGACCCAGAGGAAACCCCTCTCAGGCTCACTGGCCTCAGTGATGACAGGCCAAGAGACCATTTGTTACTAATATCCATTCTTCCACAAGAATAGAACCCTAATCTTTAGTCCTGATTTTGGAAGATCACCTAGGCCAAAGATGATTTTTCTCAGCCTTCTTCACGGCTGTGTTCCATCTAGGTGATTAATTCAAGACCATTGAATGTAAGTTAAAGTGTCATATATGCCTTCCAGGTGCCTTGCTTAGAAGATAGCTGGCTTTAAACCTTTGTTTATTCCTCTTTTCTGGAGGCTAGAATGCAGATGAGGTGGCAGGAGCTGGAGCAGCTATCTTAGATCAGAGGCTATGTACAGAGGAGAAATGAGAGAAGGAGCTGAGTCTCTGAATCCTCCTTGGACTTGGCTTCTCTCTGTCACTAGTCCTGCCCTCCACCATGTTCATTCATTCTTAGGCTCCATGAGGAGTTTTCTCCAGAAACTTTAGCCTCACCTGTGGCTATCGCCAATCCAGATCAGAGGGTCTTCCCCTGAGAGTTCGAACCAAACTCCACAGTGAGTCTCATTACTCCTGTGTGGCCTGAGTTTGATTGCATGTCTGTCCTTGAACCATTCACTATAAGGTGTTAAAAGCTTTGCGTGCTGTGCTTATTCATATGAAGACAATTCAAGGTGGTTGGCAAATGTAATTCCTATTTATATCTTTTAAGTCATAGCTTGTGATTCATCATTTCCTTCTTTTGATGTAAGGGATTTGAGGTCTAGGGGAACTAGGTGGCCTGCCCTAGGATGTGTGTCTAGAGGGCATCTATTACTTTTATGGTACCCAGGCCCTTTTCTACTTCAGAGAAACTTGGGGGTGGCAAAAGTGGTAAGGGACATTGTCTTCCTACCCCCTGACATCTGGTGCTTCACATGTGGATCTATGGCCAGGGCCTTGCTGATGCAGGGCTCACTCTTGGTGGTAGCAGCTGGCAGTGGTGGCAGTGGGGTCCCAATAAGACCACTTTGTGTAACCTGCATTCCTGTAACCCCATGTCCCTGTGCTGGTCTGAACCTGTTTCTTCAGCCTTTTCAGCACCTTCCAGCATCTCCCCTTCTCTGCTTGCATCAGCAGAGTCTGTCTCTGGGGTTGGTAACCAAGGACCCAATTCACTTGGCTGTTAAAGACAAACATCCTTGTAGTGGTAGAGACTGGACCTTGAATCCAGCCCCATCACAGAAGCTAGCTCAGAGCTGGCGTTCATCGAGCCCCAGAGAGGCGGGACTAGGTGAGCCTTCTGTTAGCAGGTCTTTCTGGCTTGAGTTGGCAGTGCTGATCCAAACATGGGAGAGGCCTAATAAGGAGCCCAGTGCTGTTGTTGGTCCCCAACGGTGGGTGGGAGACTGGCAGACTTAGCTGCAGAATCCCAGGGGAGCCTAGCAAGTTTCCCTGGGCTTGCAAATTAAGAAGTGTCAAGAGGGGAGAAAAGTGAGGCCAGAGTCAGGGAACTACAGCCCCCAGAGTGTGAACACAGAGCTTTGGGGTATCCTGGGGCAGCTGATTGAGCAGCTGTTTTCCCTGCAGATTTCTTCTAAGTCTGTCCAAGAAGACCCTGTTACAGCCAAACCATATGACCAAACTTAGAGAAAATACCAGGCCTAGGGGATGGATATGTTTTTTTCCATGATGGGCGGGGGTGCCTTTGATCCAAACAAAACCAGGGTCTGTGTGCATGTGCATGTTCATGTGTTGTTTGTGTATATGCGTGTGCACAAGTGCTCGTGCTTTCCTGTATCTGTGTATGACCTACAGGCAGCTCTGTCCCATTAGTTCCTTCTTCCATGTTTACATGACAGGATCTGGGGTGGGGAGGACCAGGGCTGGACTGGGAGGAGAAGACTGTGCTTATGTATGAACATCCCAGTGTTAGGGAGCTGTCTTCTGGTAGCATATCCTTCCCCTCCCAGGGCTTGGTTGTCTGGGACATGGAGGTGACGTGTGGTTGAGAAAAGGGTTACATGGCTGTCTCTCTCTGACTTGGAATTCCAGCAAGCCAAGTAATTCCAGTGATTTTCCCAAGAGGAGAAGCCTGAAGGAGCTCTTCTGGTCTCTCCCATAAGTAGCACCAGACATTTAGAACAGGATCCAAAGTGGGTGATGGGTAAGGGGCATTGTCCTAGTCACCACTCTTATTCTTTGCCATCAACAGAGTCTATGGCTCTGGCTTGTGTAATGATGGAACAGGAAAGGCACAGCTGGGGAACATTCCTGGGAGAGCAAAATTAGATGATGTTCTTGCCAGAAAGGCCCACAATAACATGGAAAACAACCTGAAGGCTGAGCTGTTGCACCAAGAAAACACTCATGCTACTTTCAGACCTACATGATCTCCTAGCTCCTCCGAGTGATTCCCAGAACTGCTGTCCCCTGGGATCACCTGGAGACCTCACAGAACCCATCCCAGAGACTGATTTATGTGGCTTCAGTGTGGCCCTGGCAATGGGATTTTCCAAGCTCCTGTGAAATTCTAAAGGGGTGGTCAGTCTGGGAACCAGCTGCTTGGCTCTTTGTGTTCCTCAGGCCCAGTCTGTGGTTCCACACCTTGGCCTCCTGTTAGAGTCAGCTGGGTTGTCCTCCAGGAAATTCTTCTGGCTGACCCAGCTTATAAGTTCTCACTCAACATATCCTACCTGGGGCCAGGGCATTGGTGGTTTTAAAAGTGCTCTTGGTAGTCCTAACCCATGGCCTGAGGTAAGTTCCCCTGAGTTCCAGGATTTGTTATCCCCTTCCTTTGGTAGGCTGATTTGTCCCACAACTGAATGAAAGGACCTCTGTTGATCTCTGGTTTAGGTGGAGGCCAGAAGCCAGAGGCTGAGCACTTAGAGATACTAGAATGAAGTGGAAGCGGCACCATCCGTAGCACCCTGGCCCATGCCTTTTCTTCATGTTTGAAACAGCCACCCCAACATCTGAGCTGGCCTCAGGCATGGTTTTGGCCAACAGGATGTGGCAGAAGTGGAACTCAAGAGGTCCATGTCCTTTTGCTCCCTCTCAGAGCCCAATGTGCTATGTGAGCAAGACTGAGGGTGGGGGCTCTCTGGTAGTATGGACACACTGTGGAGCAGAGAGCAGTCCCAGCCTACCAGCAGCTGAGCCCAGACAAGGCCAGAGCCACCCAGACAGTTGCCAATCATGGAATCATAAGACAGATAATACACAGTCAGTTGTTTTTAGACCCTTACTTTGGATGGTTTGCTAAGCAGTGAAGGGAGAGAAGCTTGGGGAAGCCTTTGGGTGCCAGCCTCCATCTCACTACACAGGTCACTGCAGGTGGTCACCCCCTCTCATCTCCTCAAAGGCCAGGGCAGATCAGCTGGCCACAGCCGCCTACTTCTGTCTACCACCACCCAGCTGGCTTGGTCTCAAATCTTCCTGAAGCAGCTCTGGGGCCAAGTGTGCCTGTGATGGACTTAGGTCTGCTCTGGGTGAGTCACAAGCTTCTCTATATGAGGGGAAATCAAATTCCACTTCTTATAGTAATTCTGCAGTTAAACTGGAGCCAGGAAGGGGGCAGCAGGGGCAAGACCCTAATTTTACAATTGATCAGGCCGGTGTTTTCCCAATTCCAGTGCTAGGAGATGCTGTATGACTCTCATTTCTATAATAAAGAAGACCAATAGCTAAAAGGTAGAACATGCCAACTTCTGTTTGGCATGGTTGTCTTTCCAGTGAAAACCGAGTCAGACATTTGATATCTGACATTGTCTCTTCAGAAAAATTTTTCAGCTGTGGTGTTCTAGGTGGTTATGCTTACTCCCCAAGTGCCAACAGTCCAGGCACATCTGAGTGCAGTGGGAAGCAACTCAATGCAGCCAGTGGTTTTCAATGGCCCACGAACTTGGTTCTGAGTGCTTCATGGGAAGCTGCTGCTGTTGGAATGCACAGCATTTCCTAAAGACCTTTCCACCTGGTGGAACTTCAATGGCCAGTGGCACATGATAATGGAGAAGCTCTTAGTGGAAGGAAACAGTGCTTTTGGAGCTGTTGTTTTTCTTTCTCTTATTGGTCTGTGTGCAGAACAAACACTTGATGTGAGAAACTCTTGGGAGGTGCACAAGCTGGAGTCTGAGAGAATCAGACTTATATTTCTGTCTGGTTTGGGAATCAAAGTAAAGCTGGCTTCATAGAATGAGCCTGGAAGTTTTCCTTCTCTTTCTATTTTTTGGAACAGCTAAAGAAGGATAGGTATTATCTCTGCTTTAAATGTCCGGTAGAATTCCCCAGGGAAGCCATCTGGTCCTGGACTCTTATTTGTTGGGAGATTTTTGATGACTGATTCAATTTTTTCACTAGCTATAGGTCTGTTCAGATTTACTATTTCTTCCCACTTGAGTTTTGGTAGTGTGTGGCTGTTTAGGAATTTGTCCACTTCTTCCAGGTTGTCCATTTTGTTGGCATATAATTTTTCATAGTGTTCCCTGATCATTGCTTGTATTTCTGAGAGATTGGTTGTAATCATTCCATTTTCATTCATGATTATATCTTTTTGGGTCCTCTCTTTTTTTTCTTTGTGAGAAGCCTGGCTAGATGTTTATCAATGTTGTTTATCTTTTCAAAAAACAACTCTTGGTTTCATTGATCTGCTCTACTGTTTTGGTTTGGTTTGGTTTGGTTTTTTGGATACTATATTGTTTATTTCTTCTCTGATCTTTATTGTTTCTCTTCTTCTGCTGGGTTTGGGGTGTCTTTGATGTTCAGCTTCTAGTTCTTTTAGGTGTGCTGTTAGATTTTGTATTTGGTATTTTTGTTGTCTCTTGAGATAGGCCTGGATTGCAATGTATTTTCTTCTCAGACCTGCCTTTGCTGCATCCCAAAGAGTTTTGATTGTTGTATTTTCATTTTCATTTGTTTCCATATGTCTTTTAATTTCTTCTCTAATTGCCTGGTTGACCCATTTGTTCTTTAGTAGGATGTTCTTTTTTTTTTTTCAATATATGATTTATTGTCAAATTGGTTTCCATACAACACCCAGTGCTCATCCCAAAAGGTGCCCTCCTCAATATCCATCACCCACCCTCCCCTTCCTCCAACCCCCAATAAACCCTCAGTTTGTTCTCAGTTTTTAAGAGTCACTTATGCTTTGGCTCTCTCCCACTCTAACCTCCTTTTTATTTTCCGTCCCCTCCCCCATGGGTATCTGTTAAGTTTCTCAGGATCCACATAAGAGTGAAACCATATGGTATCTGTCTTTCTCTGTATGGTTTATTTCACTTAGCATAACACTCTCCAGTTCCATCCATGTTGCTACAAACGGCTCTATTTCATTCTTTCTCATTGCCACGTAGTACTCCATTGTGTCTATAAACCACGATTTCTTTATCCATTCATCAGTTGATGGACATTTAGGCTCTTTCCATAATTTGGCTATTGTTGAGAGTGCTGCTATACACATTGGGGTACAAGTGCCCCTATGCATCAGTACTCCTGTGTCCCTTGGGTAAATTCCTAGCAGTGCTATTGCTGGTCATAGGGTAGGTCTATTTTTAATTTTTTGAGGAACCTCCACACTGTTTTCCAGAGTGGCTGCACCAATTTGCATTCCCACCAACAGCGCAAGAGGGTTCCCGTTTCTCCACATCCTCGCCAGCATCTATAGTCTCCTGATTTGTTCATTTTGACTGCTCTGACTGGCGTGAGGTGATATCTGACTGTGGTTTTGATTTGTATTTTCCTGATGAGGAGTGACGTTGAGCATCTTTTCATGTGCCTGTCGGCCATCTAGATGTCTTATTTAGAGAAGTGTCTATTCATGTTTTCTGCCCATTTCTTCACTGGATTATTTGTTTTTCGGGTGTGGAGTTTGGTGAGCTCTTTATAGATTTTGGATACTAGCCCTTTGTACGATATGTCATTTGCAAATATCTTTTCCCATTCCGTTGGTTGCCTTTTAGTTTTGTTGGTTGTTTCCTTTGCTGTGCAGAAGCTTTTTATCTTCATAAGGTACCAACAGTTCATTTTTGCTTTTAATTCCCTTGTCTTTGGGGATGTGTCAAGTAAGAAATTGCTGCGGCTGAGGTCAGAGAGGTCTTTTCCTGCTTTCTCCTCTAGGGTTTTGATGGTTTCCTGTCTCACATTTAGGTCCTTTATCCATTTTGAGTTTATTTTTGTGAATGGTGTGAGAAAGTGGTGTAGTTTCAATCTTCTGCATGTTGCTGTCCAGTTCTCCCAGCACCATTTGTTAAAGAGTCTGTCTTTTTTCCATTGGATATTGTTTCCTGCTTTGTCAAAGATTAGTTGGCCATACGTTTGTGGGTCTAGTTCTGGGGTTTCTATTCTATTCCATTGGTCTATGTGTCTGTTTTTGTGCCAATACCATGCTGTCTTGATGATTACAGCTTTGTAGTAGAGGCAAAAGACTGGGATTGTGATGCCTCCTGCTTTGGTCCTCTTCTTCAAAATTACTTTGGCTATTCGGGGCCTTTTGTGGTTCCATACGAATTTTAGGATTGCTTGTTCTCGTTTAGAGAAGAATGCTGGTGCAATTTTGATTGGGATTGCATTGAATGTGTAGGTAGCTTTGGGTAGTATTGACATTTTATTATTCCAATCCGTGAGCACGGAATGTTTTTCCATTTCTCTATATCTACTTCAATTCCCTTCATAAGCTTTCTATTCTTTTCAGCATACAGATCTTGTACATCTTTGGTTAGATTTATTCCTAGGTATTTTATGCTTCTTGGTACAATTGTGAATGGGATCAGTTTCTTTATTTGTCTTTCTGTTGCTTCATTATTAGTGTATAAGAATGCAACTGATTTCTGTACATTGGTTTTGTATCCTGCAACTTTGCTAAATTCATGTATCAGTTCTAGCAGACTTCTCGTGGAGTCTATCAGATTTTCCAAGTATAATATCATGTAATCTGCAAAAAGTGAAAGCTTAACTTCATCTTTGCCAATTTTTATGCCTTTGATTTCCTTTTGTTGTCTGATTGCTGATGCTAGCACTTCCAACACTGTGTTAAACAACAGCGATGACAGTGGACATCCCTGTCGTGTTCCTGATCTCAGGGAAAAAGCTCTCAGTTTTTCCCCATTGAGGATGATGTTAGCTGTGGGCTTTTCATAAATGGCTTTATGATCCATAAGTATGTTCCTCCTACCCGACTTTCTCGAGGATTTTTATTAAGAAAGGTTGCTGAACTTATCAAAGGCCTTTTCTGCATCGACTGACAGGATCATAAGGTTCTTATCTTTTCTTTTATTAATGTGATGTATCACATTGATTGATTTGTAATGTTGAACCAGCCCTGCATCCCAGGAATGAATGCCACTTGATCATGGTGAAGAATTCTTTTTATATGCTGTTGAATTCGATTTGCTAGTATCTTCTTGAGAATTTTTGCATCCATATTCATCAGGGATATTGGCCTGTAGTTCTCTTTTTTTACTGGGTTTCTGTCTGGTTTAGGAATCAAAGTAATACTGGCTTCATAGAATGAGTCTGGAAGTTTTCCTTCTCTTTCTATTTTTTGGAATAGCTTGAGAAGGATAAGTATTATCTCTGCTTTAAACGTCTGGTAGAACTCCCCTGGGAAGCCATCTGGTCCTGGACTCTTATTTGTTGGGAGATTTTTGATGACTTATTCCATTTCTTCGCTGGTTATGGGTCTGTTCAAGCTTTCTATTTCCTCCTGATTGAGTTTTGGAAGCTTGTGGGTGTTTGGGAGTTTGTCCATTTCTTTCAGGTTGTCCAGTTTGTTGGCATATAATTTTTCATAGTATTCCCTGATAATTGCTTGTATCTCTGAGGGATTGGTTGTAATAATTCCATTTTCATTCATGATTTTATCTATTTGGGCCATCTCACTTTTCTTGTTGAGAAGCCTGGCTAGAGGTTTATCAATTTTGTTTATTTTTTCAAAAAGCCAACTCTTGATTTCATTGATCTGCTCTACAGTTTTTTTAGATTCTGTATTTTTTATTTCTGCTCTGATCTTTATTATTTGCCTTCTTCTGCTGGGTTTAGGCTGCCTTTGCTGTTCTGCTTCTAGTTCCTTTAGGTGTGCTGTTAGATTTTGTATTTGGGATTTTTCTTGTTTCTTGAGATAGGCCTGGATTGTAATGTATTTTCCTCTCAGGACTGCCTTTGCTGCATCCCAAAGCATTTGGATTGCTGTATTTTCATTTTCGTTTGTTCCCATATATTTTTTAATTTCTTCTCTAATTGCCTGGTTGACCCATTCATTCTTTAGTAGGGTGTTCTTTAACCTCCATGCTTTTGGAGGTTTTCCAGACTTTTTCCTGTAGTTGATTTCAAGCTTCATAGCATTGTGGTCTGAAAGTATGCATGGTATGACTTCAATTCTTGTATACTTATGAAGAGCTGTTTTGTGACCCAGTATATGATCTATCTTGGAGAATGTTCCATGTGCACTCGAGAAGAAAGTATATTCTGTTGCTTTGGGTTGCAGAGTTCTAAATATATCTGTCAAGTCCATATGATCCAATGTATCATTCAGGGCCCTTGTTTCTTTATTGACCATGGGTCTAGATGATCTATCCAATGTTGTAAGTGGAGTGTTAAAGTCCCCCGCAATTACCACATTCTTATCAATAAGGTTGTTTATGTTTATGAGCAATTGTTTTATATATTTGGGGGCTCCTGTATTCGGCGCATAGACATTTATAATTGTTAGCTCTTCCTGATGGATAGACCCTGTGATTATTATATAATGCTCTTCTTCATCTCTTGTCACAGCCTTTAATTTAAAGTCTAGTTTGTCTGATATCAGTATGGCTACTCCAGCTTTCTTTTGACTTCCAGTGGCATGATAAATAGTTCTCCATCCCCTCACTCTCAATCTGAAGGTGTCCTCAGGTCTAAAATGAGTCTATTGTAGACAGCAAATAGATGGGTCTTGTTTTTTTTATCCATTCTGATACCCTATGTCTTTTGGTTGGCGCATTTAGTCCATTTACATTCAGTGTTATTATAGAAAGATATGGGTTTAGAGTAATTGCGATGTCCGTAGGTTTCATGCTTGTAGCATTGTCTCTGGTACTTTGTGTCACAGGATCCCCCTTAGGATCTCTTGTAGGGCTGGTTTAGTGGTGACGAATTCCTTCAGTTTTTGTTTGTTTGGGAAGACCTTTTTCTCTCCTTCTATTCTAAATGACAGACTTGCTGGATGAAGGATTCTCGGCTGCATATTTTTTCTGTTTATCACATTGAAGATTTCCTGCCATTCCTTTCTGGCCTGCCAAGTTTCAGAAGAGAGATCAGTCACGAGTCTTATAGGTCTCCCTTTATATGTTAGAGCACGTTTATCTCTAGCTGCTTTCACAATGTTCTCTTTATCATTGTATTTTGCCAGTTTCACTGTGATATGTAATGCAGAAGATCGATTCAAGTTACGTCTGAAGGGAGTTCTCTGTGCCTCTTGGATTTCAATGCCTTTTTCCTTCCCCACTTCAGGGAAGTTCTCAGCTATTATTTCTTCAAGTCCACCTTCAGCACCTTTCCCTCTCTCTTCCTCCTCTGGAATACCAATTATGCATATATTATTTCTCTTCAGTGCATCACTTAGTTCTCTAATTTTCCCCTCATACTCCTGCATTTTTTATCTCTTTTTCTCATCTTATTCCTTTTCCATAATTTTATCTTCTAGTTCACCTATTCTCTCCCCTGCCTCTTCAATCCGAGCCGTAGTTGTCTCCATTTTATTTTGCACCTCATTGATAGCATTTTTTACCTCCACCTGGCTGTTCCTTAGTTCCTTGATCTCTGTAGCAAGAGATTCTCTGCTGTCCTTTATACTGTTTTCAAGCCCAGCTATTAATTTTATGACTATTATTCTAAATTCACTTTCTGTTATATTGTTTAAATCGTTTTTGATCAGTTCGTTAGCTGTTGTTATTTCCTGGACGTTTTTCTGAGGGGAATTCTTCCGTTTCGTCATTTTGGATAGTCCCTGGAGTGGTGCAGGGCTGGGGGGGCATTTCCCCTGTGCTGTCCTGAATAACTTGAAAGGGTGGGTGTGGCCACAGTCAGACCTGATGTCTTCCCCAGCCCACCGCTGGGGCCACAGTCAGACTGGTGTGTGCCTTCTCTTCCCCTCTCTTAGGGGCGGGATTCACTGTGGGGTGGCGAGGCCCGTCTGGGCTACTTGCACACTGCCAGTCTTCTGGTGCTGGGGTTCTGGTGTATTAGCTGCGGTGGATTGGCAACGTGCACAGGGGTGGGAGATGAAGGCTCAGCTTGCTTTTCCTTCAGAGATCCACCTCAGGAGGGGCCCTGCAGCACCGGGAGGGAGTCAGACCTGCCAGAGGGATGGATCCGCAGAAGCACAGTGTTGGGTGTTTGTGCATGCAAGCAAGTTCCCTGGCAGGAACTGGTTCCCTTTGGGATTTTGGCTGAGGGATGGGTGAGGGAGATGGCACTGGCAAGTGCCTTTGTTCCTCGCCAAGCTGAGCTCTGTCGTCCGGGGCTCAACAACTCTCCCTCCCATTGTCCTCCAGCCCTCCCGTTCTCCTAGCAGAGCTGTTAGCTTATAACCTTCCAGATGTCAAGTCCCGCTTGCTGTCGGAACACACTCCGTCCGGCCCCTCCACGTTTGCAAGCCAGACTCGGGGGCTCTGCTTGGCCGGCAGGCCGCCGCTCTGCCCCGGCTCCCTCCCACCAGTCTGTGTAGTGCACACCCCCTCTCCCGTGGGCCCCTCGTCTGCACTTGGCTCCAGAGACTCCTTTCTGCTCATCCTCTGGTGGTTTTCTGGGTTATTTAGGCAGGTGTAGGCAGAATCTAAGTGATCAGCAGGACGTACGGTGAGCCCAGCATCCTCCTATGCCACCATCTTCCCAGGATCCCCAGTAGGATGTTGTTTAACCTCCATGCTTTTTTGAGGTTTTCCAGACTTTTTCCTGTGGTTGATTTCAAGCTTCATAGCATTGTGGTCTGAAAGTATGCATGGTATGATCTCAATACTTGTATACTTATGAAGAGCTGTTTTGTGACCCAGTATGTGATCTATCTTGGAGAAGGTTCCATGTGCACTCGAGAAGAAAGTATATTCTGTTGCTTTGGGATGCAGAGTTCTACATATGTCTGTCAAGTCCATCTGACCCAATGTTTTATTCAGGGCCCTTGTTCCTTTATTGATCCTGTGTCTAGATTATCTATCCATTGTTGTAAGTGGGGTATTAGAGTCACCTGCAATTACCACATTCTTATCAATAAGGTTGCTTATGTTTGTGATTAATTGCTTAATATATTTGGGGGCTCCTGTATTCAGTGCATAGACATTTTTAATTGTTAACTCTTCCTGATGGATAGACCCTGTAATTATTATATAATACCCTTCTTCATCTCTTGCTACAGCCTTTAATTTAAAGTCTATAGTTTGTCTGATATAAGCATGGCTACTCCAGCTTTATTTTGACTTCCAGTAGCATGATAGATATTCCTCCATCCTCTCACTTTCAATCTGAAGGTGTCCTCAAGTCTAAAATGAGTCTCTTGTAGACAACAAATAGATGGGTCTTTTTTTTTATCCATTCTGATATCCTATGTCTTTTGTTTGGAGTATTTAGTCCATTTACATTCAGTGTTATTATAGAAAGATATGGGTTTAGAGGCATTGTGATGTCTGTAGGTTTCATGCTTGTAGTGATGTTTCTGGTACTTTGTGGTCCTTGCAACATTTCACTCACCAAATCCCCCTTAGGATTTCTTGTAGGGCTGGTTTACAGGTGATGTATTCCTTCAGTTTTTGTTTGTTTGGGAAAACCTTTATCTCTCCTTCTATTCTGAATGACACGGTTGCTAGATAAAGGATTCTTGGCTGCATATTTTATCTGTTCATCACATTGAAGATTTGCTGCCATTCCTTTCTGGCCTGCCAAGTTTCAGTAGATACGTCTGCTCCTACCCTTATGTGTCTACATATATTGTCTATTAAGGCTCACTTATCCCTAGCTGTTTGCAGAATTCTCTCTTTATCCTTGTATTTTGCCAGTTTCCCTACAATATGCCATGCAGAAGATCCATTCAAGTTACGTCTGAATGGAGTTCTCTGTGCCTCTTGGATTTCAATGCCTTTTTCCTTCCCCAGATCAGGGAAGTTCTCAGCTATGATTTGTTCAAGTACACCTTCAGTCCCTTTCTCTCTCTCTCCTACTTCTGGAATTCCTATGATATGGATATTGTTCCATTTGATTGCATCACTAGTTTTCTAATTCTCCCTCTTGATCCTGGATTTTTTTATCTCTTTTTCTCAGCTTCCTCTTTTTCCATAATTTTATCTTCTAATTTGCCTATTCTCTCCTCTGCCTCTTCAATCTGTGCTATGGCCACCTCTATTTTATTTTACACCTTATTTATTACATTTTTTAGTTCCTCATGACTATTTCTTAGTCCCTTGGTCTCTGTAGCAATAGATTCTCTGCTGTCTTCTATGCTTTTTTAAAGCCCCATGCTTAATTTTATGACTATTATTCTAAATTCTTGTTCCATTATATTGCTTAAATCATTTTTGATCAATTCATTAGCTGTCGCTACTTCCTGGAGTTTCTTTTGAGGAGAATTCTTCCGTTTCACCATTTTGGGTAGTCCCTACAGTGGCTCCAAACTGCAGGGCACTTCCCCTGTGCTGTCCAGAGGAACTTGTGTTTATGGGCGGGGTCATAGTCAGACCTGATGTCAGCCCCCAGCCCACCTCTGGGGCCACAGTCATACTGGTGTGTACCTTATCTTCCCCTCTTCCAGGTGCAGGACTCACTGTGGAGTGGTGTGGCCCCTGTCTGGGCTATGTGCACACTTCCAGGCTTGCGGTGCTTCTTTGATGGGTTCTGGCCAAGGGTGTATTAGCCAGGGTGGATCTGCAAGGTGCACAGGGGCAGGAGGGGCAGGATTAACTCGCTTTGCCCTAGGTTGTCCTCTGTGGGAGGGGCCCTACAGCACCAGGAGGCAGGCAGAGCCGTCAGAGGGATGGATCCACAGAAGCACAGTGTTGGGCATTTGCAGGGTGCAAGCAAATTCAGTGACAGGAACTGGTTCCCTTTGAAATTTTGGCTGGGGGATGGGAGATGGAGATGGCGTTTTCCAGTGCCCTTACTCCCCTGCTGACCTGAGGTCTGTCTTCCAGGGCTCAACAACTCTCCCTCCTGGGTCCTCTTGCCCTCCCTGCTCATGGAGAGCAGAGCTGTTGATTTTTAACATTCCAGATGTTAAGTCCCGCTGGCTGTCAGAACTCACAGAGGCCTATAGTTTTCAGCATACAGACTTTTGCAAGCCAGACTTCAGGGGCTCTGCCTTGCTGGGCGGGCTGCCCCTCTACAGCTTCAGTTCTCTCCTGCCAGTCCGTGTAGCATGCACCGCCTCTCAGTCCTTCCTACCCTCTTCCATGGGCCTCTTGTCTATGTTTGGCTCCGGAGAGTCCTTTCTGCTAGTCTTCTTGTAGTTTTCTGGGTTATTTAGGCAGATGTGGGTGGAATTTAAGCGATCAGCAGGACGAGGTGAGCCCAGCATCCTCTTACCTGCCATCTTCCCAGGTCTTCCTTCGGTTGTATGTTTATACACCAATAATGAAGCAACAGAAAGAGAAAGAAACTTATTCCATTCACAATTGCACCAAGAAGCATAAAATACCTAAGAATAAACCTAACCAAAGATGTAAAAGATCTGTATGCTGAAAACTATAGAAAGCTTATGAAGGAAATTAAAGAAGATACAAAGAAATGGAAAAACATTCCATGCTCATGGATTGGAAGAATAAATATTGTTAAAATGTCAATACTACCCAAAGTTATCTACACATTCAATGCAATCCCAATCAAAATTGCACCAGCATTTTTCTC
This sequence comes from Herpailurus yagouaroundi, assembly GCF_014898765.1. Taxonomy (NCBI): domain Eukaryota; kingdom Metazoa; phylum Chordata; class Mammalia; order Carnivora; family Felidae; genus Herpailurus; species Herpailurus yagouaroundi. Next base: position 36,220,958 of record NW_024412427.1, read on the forward strand.
GAAGCTAGAACAAGCAATCCTAAAATTTGTATGGAACCACAAAACACTCCAAATAGCTAAAGTAATATTGAAGAAGAAGACCAAAGCAGGAGGCATCACAATCCCAGACTTTAGCCTCTACTACAAAGCTGTAATAATCAAGACAGCATGGTGTTGGCACAAACACAGACACATAGACCAATGGAATAGAATAGAGAACCCAGAATTGGACCCACAGAAGTATGGCCAACTAATCTTTGACAAAGCAGGAAAGAGCATCCAATGGAAAAAAAGACAGCCTCTTTAACAAATGGTGCTGGGAGAACTGGACAGCAACATGCAGAAGAATGAAACTAGACCACTTTCTTACACCACTCACAAAAATAAACTCAAAATGGATAAAAGACCTGTATGTGAGACTGGAAACCGTCAAAACCCTAGAGGAGAAAGCAGGAAAAAAAACCTCTTTGACCTCAGCCACAGCAATTTCTTACTTGACACATCTCCAAAGGCAAGGGAAGTAAAAGCAAAAATGAACTGTTGGGACCTTATCAAGATAAAAATCTACACTACAAAGGAAACAATCAACAAAACTAAGAGGCAACCGACAGAATGGGAAAAGACATTTGCAAGTGACATATCGGATAAAGGGCTAATATCTAAAATCTATAAAGAACACACCAAACTCCCCACCCAAAAAACAAATAATCCAGTGAAGAAATGGGCTGAAAACATGAATAGACACTTTTCCAAAGAAGACATCCAAATGGCCACCAGATACATGAAAAGACGCTCAACATTGCTCCTCATCAGGGAAATCCAAATCAAAACCACACTCAGATACCACCTCACACCAGTCAGAGAGGCTAAAATGAACAGATCAGGAGACTATAGATGCTGGCAAAGATGAGGAGAAATGGGAATCCTCTTGCACTCCTGGTGGGATAGCAAACTGGTGCAGCCACTGTGGAAAATAGTGTGGAGGTTCCTCAAAATTTAAAAATAGAACTACCGTGTGACCCAGCAATAGCACTACTAGGAATCTATCCAAAGAATATAGGAATGCTGATGCATAGGGGAACTTGTACCACAATGTTTATAGCAGCACTTTCAACAATAACCAAATTATGGAAAGAGCCTAAATGTCCATTAAATGATGAATGGATAAAGAAGATGTGATTTATATATACAATGGAATACTACTTGCCAATGAGAAAGATGAAATGTGGCCTTTTGCAGCAACATGGATGCAACTGGAGGGCATTATCCTAAGTGAAATAAGTCAGGCAGTGAAATACAGATACCATATGTTTTCACTCATCTGTGGACCTTGAGAAACGTAACAGAAGACCATGGGGGAGGGGAAGGGGGAAAAACAGTTACAGAGAGGGAGGGAAGCAAATCATAAGAGACTTTTAAGGACGGAGGACAAACTAAGGGTAGATGGGGAGTGGGGGAGAGGGGAAAATGGGTGATGAGCATTGAGGAGGGCACCTGTTGGAATAAGCACTGGGTGTTATATCAAAACCAATTTGAAAATAAATTATATTAAAAAGATAAAAATAAAGAGACATTCATCTAATTTCAGATTAGGGAAATATGTCACAATGTATGAGGGCAGTAATTAGTGTCCAACACTAGGGAAAATTTTTAAAATTTCCTATTTGCCTATAGGGCATCCATGGGGTGCCTGGGTGGCTCAGTCGGTTAAGCATCCGACTTTGGCTCAGGTTATGATCTTGCGGCTCGTGAGTTCGAGCCCCGCATTGGGCTCTGTGCTGACAGCTCAGAGCCTGGGGCCTGCTTCAGAATCTGTGTCTCCCTCTCTCTCTCTCTCTCTCTAACCCTCCCCCACTCATGCTCTGTCTCTTTCTCTCAAGAATAAACATTAAAAAAAAAATTTTAATAAATAAATAAATAAAATATAGGGCATCCCATGAATATAAAGTAACAAATTAAAAACCCTCTTTACCATAGCATTAATCATTCTTCAATATATTTAATTATAATTTGAAAACAAGTTACAGTATGATGTATATCATATACTAGATTTTTGTGTAGTAAGTATTGTAAATTCCTATTTCTTTCATACACCTGTGTTACTAGATTTTTACAAAGAAAATCTAGGAGAATGTCAAATAAACACTGGATCTAAATATAGGAAAGGAAAAAAAAAGAGATTTTCAGTTGTTCTCCATCAAAACCCAAGTGCTGAACTCCTCTGCCTCTTTTATTGGAACTGTTTACCCATCAAAATAGAACTTTCCCCAGTGCCTGATGCTTCCCTACTGTGTCTATTGCTTCTTCCTGGAGTGAAGGAACCTCCTTGGACTTTGAGGGGCTGGGGGGAGCATGCAGTGGTTCTCTCCATCCTGGCCCATTTCTCCCCACTACAGACTCCAGTGAAAGTCTTGCCTTTGCTCCTACCTAAAGCTATGTCCAAACCTCTCCAGAGGATCACACATCACTTGGGGGCAGAACAATTAAACAGATCAACAGGAGCCCACCCACATGCTCCTGTGGCCCTGATGCTCCCACCCTGAGAACAGGTCACATGACACATCCTGGGGTAAGCTCCCACTGCTTCCTTAGTGCTCAGGCAGATCAGTGTGAGGATGGCAAGCAGCAAGAGCTGCCTGAAAAAGCAGAGGGGAGACATGAGGGTGGCTAGTAGCTCTCCTGCATAGCTAGCTGCCATACTCCTCTCTGAACAGTGCTGCCCCTACAGGGCAAGAGGGAAGAGTCACCACAGTGGGAGGGGGCATACAAGTCCATCTGTCCATCCACATCCCACAGCTCTGCTTAGTTATTTACAAGTGATTCCATCAGTAGCTCAGTGATCTAGCATGCACTTTCTGAATACTCTATGTATGGGACACAACGGTTCTTTCCATCCTTATTTCTTTCTCTCTCACCTCTGCTGTTTGCCCCCACGCTGCCACTGACTTCTGAGCCTCAGTAAAACCTCTTCATTTGAATGAATGAATGAATGAGCACAGGAAAGAACTGATGTGGAGGGGCTGTCCCAAGGCCACTTTGCAGCCTCCTGGTCCTACAAAGTCAAACTCCATGGAGGAGTGAGTGGAAAGAGGCTCTGAGGACTTCCCCAGCCCCTGAGCCCATGCAGAAAAAGACGCCCCTGCCATTTGTGTCAAACGCTGACATTTAGCATCCAAGGTCACTGTCCTGTACCATAACTGCAGATAATTTCCACTGTAATAAATTTAAGTGGCCCAAGGATGCTATGCAGGACAATCCAGCAATAAAGGGAAGCTGGGTAGCAGTTAAAGAACCCTGGGCTGATGTCTGGAGTCTTGCATCTGGAGTAGAGATGGGGACCCCCAAACTGTGTGTATGCCTGTGCCTGGCTGTGGGACAGGCCTCTGCCTGACTTGCTATCCAACTGTTTCAAGGGGAACAAATATTAAAGCAGATTTGGCACAGTAACTTTATCCTCTTCAAAGCACTATGCATACTTATTCTCTTATTTTGCCTCAAAAATAAATCTCTGTGAAGTTGAGATTATTTATCCTCATTTCACAGATAATTAAAGTGTTCCAAGACTTTGGGGGACATGGCCACCATAGAGCCTCTGAGTCTTGTTACTTGCAAACACATTCTGATGTCTTGACCCGTGGCTACACACTTTCCAAACAAACAAGTGAAAGTGAGTTGCAATGCACCCAGGTCTCCAAACTGGAAGAGGCACCTCCCTCAAACATCCCCAACCAATTTCTCTATTTCCTGCTCTCTCCCTATGCCTCACAGCATGCCTTCTCTTCCCCTCACCCCTAAAAATGGTCATGATCATGGCTCCTAAGCCAGGCCAGACTTTACGATGAAATGAACATTCCCCCAAAACCTGGTGTCCACAAAACCACCACTGCTCCAGGTGAAATCAACACCTTTCTATAAACTTATCAGCCAATCAATGCCTACGGTATAAAATTAACCAAAGAGAGGGAAGGTGGAAGTGAGCACGTGTCTATATGAAGCATCACAGGGACACCAGTGTAGCCCTGAATCTTACGTCACAGCAGCCCATCTCTCCTTGCCCTGGTGTGATTGCAAGCAGTCTGGGATGGATCCTACTTCCTTCTCACCCTCTTTCTATCCCTGGAGGCAAACTCTGATTAAACGCTCTGCTGGCTCAGACACACAGGCATCCAGTTTTCATCCACATTTGTTTGTGTTCCCAGAAACTTTCTGCAGTGCTTCAGATAAAGAGACTGGACCACTCTCCTCCCTGTTGCATGGCCACCTTTGTAACAACAAAGTCTGAGCAGTGAACCACCCCCCCCCCCACCGGCTTTGATGGATTGAAATTAAATTCATCTGCAAGCTCAACTCCATTTTAATGTGTCAGAGAACCTCCTTCACCTGTCTTTGGCCTCCTTCACACCCCCTGTTTCTGAGCCAGCCTTTCTAGAAGAGCCAGAACACAGAAGAGACTGACATGGGTTACACCAGGGAGTGGAGGGGTAAGGGGAGGTGTCCCTTCAGGGGCCACAGAGCCTCCCAAGAACCAGACACAGATAGGAGACAGTGGATTGCTTATACAATAGTTTTAACATTTTAGCTTTTATGTTAAAGGTAACTGATCCACTTTGAGTTTATTGTATATGATATAAAGTAAAAGTCCAACTTCATTATTTTGCAGGTAAAAATGCAATTTTTTCCCAATGCCAGAGAGCAAGGAGTATAATCACACCTCTGCTGGGTGCACCAGCCCCACACTAGGTGGGCCCCACAGCAGGGGCTAGAAGAAGACCAGGGGCAGGACTGTGAGCACACGGGGCTCTCCCAGCCTCCAAGCAGTGGAGGCTCCTAGGGGGTGACCAGTGGAGCACTGCGTCTCAGGTGGAATGCCACCAGAGCCCTAAACCACAAAAGCCTGTTCTCTGGAGAGCCAGATGTCCTACCATGTCCCCAAGCTCAGGTGCTCATTCCCTCCTCTTCCACAGCAAGGGAGGCACCATGAAATGGAACCTGTTGGCAGGTCTGAAGCTGCCCCTTAGCACTCGGTGGCTGTGGGCCAGGCTGACCTGAGTCTCTCTAGTGAAACTTGAAGCTAGCAACTTAACCACCTCTGGGGAGGGGGGGGGGGGGGCATGCCAGCCATACAGAGCTGTGGGAAGATTGCAGTTCTTGAGAATTAGGGCTCCCCTGACATGTCCTGGCCTAACACCAGACAGAGGTCAAGTGTGGCTTGCCATTCATTCCAACTCCACCTGCCTGCTAGAAACTTAAAAAAAAAAAAAAAAGTTAAACCACCACTTTCTTTTGTTGTTATCCTGCCAGTTTTCAGGGACACTTTTGACTCACATAAAGGAATTTGAAAAGTGAGTGGCCTAGTTTTACCTCATATTTATGAGACTAGGAAGCATAGCCTGCTTTGCTTCTTTTTTCAAAGCCTGCACCTGACCTGGTGTAAAGGAATAGGGAAAAAATAAAGGGAAAGAAGGAGGGGGTAGAATCAGGCTGTGAAGTGGAAAGCCCAAGAGAGATTTGCAATGAGCTTGGCCCTTAGAAATCTAAAGAAAATTAATTACACAGTCTTTATTGAAGACAATGCCATAGAGGACAGACCTTTCTGTCTCCCACCCCTGGGCTGTTGGCCTAAATTACTCAGAGTCCAGGATGGGAAACCAACTCCCAGCTCATCTCAGAACCAGGGGACAGGAGGCCCCTCACTTTTGTGAGTGACTGGTTTGGTGGCCAACTAGGATTCTAACAAACAGAAACTCTCATGTGTGTGAAAAGTAAAGATCAAAAATATTTCTTCCCTGTAGTTCCTCAGGGCAAGGGGCCAAGGCAGGGGACACCCCCTCCCTGGGATGAGTGAGAAGCCTAGCCAGGAGCAGATGGTTAGGGCACTGGTCGCCCAGGCCCTGGGCACTAACAGATGCCCACAACAGACACCAGCAGCCCCCAGGCTCTGTCATGGGAAAGACTCTCTTGTGAACGCCAGGGTTCACCCAGCTCTCCAGGGTCTCTTCTGAAAAAGGAGGCCAGGTCAGGGCCAGAGGCTGTTCCAACCAGAATGTTCCCTGCATGTCATGTCCCTCTCCAGCCCCAACCACTAAGCAAATGTATTTGGGGGGAAAATGAGAGAACAAGCATAAAATTGGCCCAGATAAACAGTGAAAGATGCTCTTGCATCAAAAGAAGAGAGGAGGTTTTTAGAAAACATCATGAAAATGGAGCATGGGCTTCTTATGGGGGATGGAAGTCCACAGGTTGGTGGTCAGGGTGTGGCATACACACCTGGGTGTAGTGAATGTGTGTGCATGTTAGAGTATCTACAGCACAAACATTGCTTCTCAGTATTGTCTTCATGATATGGCATGATAAAGCTGCCCCATGCCATTTCAGCTACATTTGAGCTCATGGGAAGGGAGGAAAACCATGGTACATGCAATTGCAATTTAAGTGCCAATGACTGACACTTTGCATACCTGTTCACATCCTATTGTCTGGAAGTAGGTCACATGACCACTTGATAAAGTGCAAGAGGGGCTGGGAAATGTAGTCTCTAAATGGGTGATTACACACTGGACAAAAAGTCAATGGCTTCTATTATTAAAAGGAAGATGGGGCAAATGTATGGTAGCTGTTTGCCACATGTGTAGCTAAGAGGGACTCAGACAGCCATGCAACACAGAAAATGGAGTATTAGAGAGGTTCTACCCTTTCAACATTGTCCCTGGAATAGAGATCTTAAGCAATTAACTTCAAGGATTATGGTTCTACTTCTTAATGAGCTAACTTTGTTGTGGAGATGGATGCATCAGGATGACTGACAAAGGCTGATTGTTACTGAACATTCAAAACATATAATCATTCCCTGTGCTGATTTTATGCTCATCAAAAAGCCTTCAACTCATAGCTTGGCTTCCTACATCACTTGCTTACAGGAGGAGAAAGTGTTTATTGACAGAAGCTTACACAGAAGTTTGGTCCACTGAGAATTTCTCAATTCACCTGGAAAATTAGTACACTGACCCTCCAATTTATATGTCCATCTCTTGTGATTTTTGCCAGTGTGAGTCAGCCCTTCCAACTCTGCTCAACTCTAGGAAAGCAACGAGACTAAAAGTCTGAGAGCCTGAACCAGAAGCAGGCCTGGGACAGAAGCAGATCACTGACAGAACTAATGACCTCAATGTACTGAGCTGGCTTTCACTTAGTTGACAAGCCTGTAACCACACCCTTGTCCATTAATAGCTGTCCTGTGTGATTTGTTGTTGGCTCCAGATCCAGGAAGAAGCCCAAAAGCCACAAGGCTGGGGCCCATTCTCTCTTTGAAATGAAAGGGCATGCCATAGGCCATGGTCCTGAAGTGTGAGAGGCTGTGACTGGGGCACGTGGGGATGGTTGTTTGGAGACAGAGACAGGTGGCTGCTGCATCCACCCTGATGAAACGTATTCTGCTTTTGCATCAGCGGATACCAGGGGTCATTTTTGAAAGTTAACATCATCTGAAGTGGCCAGCTTTGATGGCAGCCACTCCTTTAGCAAGCAAAGGAGTTGCTCATGACCACAGGTTTCTCACGTGATCACCTCACAACTTCAACCATCCAGTGACTCCAGATGCTTAGATCTTTACCTCAGATCTGAAACTAAAGGACTTTGTGAACTGGGGTGGCATGTGATGGGTGGGAAGTGAGAAATCATTTCTGAAAGCAGTGAGAAGAGAACCACTCCAGGGCCTGGGAGGCACTGAACAGACCATCAGGAACATCCACCCGCAGACTGCAGAAGGGCCAGGGCTGCCCACACGGCCACCACCTCCACTTAGTCTGTGTGTGTCTGGTTGGGGGGAGCCCTCCAAAGGCCAGAGGGGAGCATGGAAGCATGACGGTCTGGGCAGGATCCTGAAATATCTGAAAGCCTTTGTTACAAATGTGTCGGTTTAAAATGGAAGAAAGTATTCAATCTTCTGTGAAATCTTGATTCAGATGCGAGGCCGAGATTGAGGGCCTCTGGCTTACAGCCATGTTTCTTCACCAGGGACCTCACCCCAGAGGCAGTCAGGAGCCAGATGTGACCATGGTTAGCACCATCGGGCAGCATTCTAGGAGGAGCCTTCGCTGTAAGAGAACAGTAAAGACCACAAGGAGAGGGAATAGGGAATCAACAGCCGTGAGGCCATCTTATCAAAGCAGGTGGGTAAAATGCTCCAGTCACCCCACACCAGAAGGTGGCTTCAGGTTTGTGGCTGCATCATCTTGCAGGGCAGAGCTTAAGTCAGACTTGAAAACAGAAGTGCTCACCACACAAGGACACCCTATGCCCCGGCCAGGCAGTGCCTCTAAAAAGAAACACCTGACATTTACTATGTCCCCAGCACATTCGATTAGTCACTAAAGGGTGAATCAGAGGCCTGGGGTCTCTCCCTCATTCAGTTTAACATTGTACATGGGTGGTGGCTGCATCCTGGGGAGTTCTGACCAGATATAGGATACACAGACATAGGGCAAGTGGAGACAAGTGCTGTTTGGGTTATGGGCCCTGCACTGAGGGCTGAAACCATGCAGGGGCTCAGTGGAATCACCTGGCAGGAGAGAAGATGACAGAAGATTGTTCCAGCTTGAAGTACACTGGCTCTCTGGCCATCAGTGAGCATTTCTACCCAGCCATCATGAACACACTCACAGGTCCCAAGGCCACCCTAGTCTGGTCTAAGGAGCATATGCACCTATGCAGGAAAGAGTTAGCAGAGCAAGACTGAGGCTGAATTGCTTGGAAAAAATTGCTTGCAAATTGGCCCGTGGCTGGCATCTGGGAACTTGGATTTGGTGAGGGTTACCACCATTCCTAGAACTGAGAGGAGCAGCTCACTGTGCTGCACCTTCTGTGCCGTTCATGCTGAATCCATGCTGTCCTCCTGGGAGCCTGTAGTTTGGGTGCATGCTAGGCAGAGGGTGCTACATGTCCAACTCCCAAGAAAAGCACTGAGCACATGAGCTTTCCTAGTAGACATTTTACTTTGTTCCTGCAGGAATTAGGTACATCCCATGTGATTGCCCCAGGAGAGGACTCAAGCCTGAACCTGGTTTCCCAGGACTTCTCCCCATTAACCTTGTCCCTTTGCTGATTTTATACCCTTCACTGTAGTAAATCCCTGCTGTGGGTATGAACTGTGCTTAGTCCTGGGGCCCTCCTAGTGAATTACTGTACCAGGGGATTATCCTGGGGAATTGACAAAGCACCCATCCACACCTGGTCCAGAGTCTGAATCCCACTTCCCCTGGTCCAGGAGAGAGGACACTCATTCCCCTTTGGAGTTGGTGCTTAGGCTCTGACCTCTCACTCCCACCTGACCCCTCACACAGCAGCCTGACAGAGACCTTGTAAGGCCAACCAAGCCCTTTCTTCTGGGACAGAGCCTAGGGATTGCTTGGGGGCGGGGGGTTCTGAAGGGGGTTGGCTATGAGACTGCAGGTTCTCCCCACCTCCCAACCGCTGTTCCCAAGATGCCTGCCAGCACCTGTCCACACAGAGTTTTGTCCTGCTGCTGCCTCTGGCCATGTTCTCAGGAGGCCTCACACTCAGCTCCAGGTTTGAGCCAGGGTTGTGGACACAGTGAGGGGCCTTTATCCCTCCCCAGCTGTGGGCTCACAACAAAAATGTTAATACAATAATCCAGAAAATTCACCCCAGAGAATGGTCAACATACAGTAACAGAAGAATCATCTTCTCAAGTTTCTGGCAGGAATTCCAGATGGACCCTGGGAGCCACAATCAACCACCAAATAACAGGGTGATCCAAAATGGGGTTGTACTGTGAGGATGCTCCCATGGGAGTGAGGAATGGGCCCCACCTTAGCGAGCCCTAGATCTGGAATGGCCACAGTGACTAGGCCAATTATAAGAAGAGAAACAATAATAAAAAGGGTTGAAATAAACCTCTTCTCCACATTATGCATACTAGAGCTTCCAGTCCCACCTAACTGACAAGAACCTGGAGACAGGTATGCCCCTCACAAAAGAAAGACATTTTGGGAATACTAATGTTCTAACAACACCCAACATCTTACTGACCAAGAGCCCCTTCCAATGGGAAACTCCATTTTCCTTAAAGGATTCATCAAGACACAAGACTTGCCCTTACCCCAGGTCACAAATCACAGTAATTATCCATGTTGGCAGACTGGGTACCTGACAGGAAAGGCAGTGCCATCTATACAGAGCAGGTGGGCCCCCAAAGGTGGGGTCTGAAGTCTGTGTGGCTTTGATAGGCTGTCAGGGAGCTCCAGAATCATGCCATACTGGAAAGGCTCTGAAGGACCTGCTCCTCCCTAGACTCCCCCATGGAATATTTATAAATATGGGTATTTCTATATTTACAAATACAAATACTTATATATAAGAATATATTTATCTGTATGTAAATTTATACAATCTTGATAAAGTTTCCAGAAACCTGGGAGCTTCCGAGTGATGTGCCTAGATTCAAAGAGGGAAGAAATCACTCATCATCTGGAAAGCACACAAGAATCTCTAAGTGACCCCAGGAAGCAGATCTGGAGCTGCTCCTGCACCTGCCCTCATTTGTGGATATCCCTGTCTATGGCATGCAGACATATTCCCACCTCTCACTGGAGTGACATCCCCAGCACCTTCTCCCCACACCACATGCAAGTTGGGGAAGGAAGAAAGCCTAATGGAAATCATGGTTCCTATAGGACTTACTGGAAAGAAGACAAGGTTGGGCTCCAGACACAGAGTTAAACTTTACCCTGAGCCTCACCTTCTGGGAAACCTTAGACACATGGCTTCATCCATCAGCCTCGGTTTCTAGAGCTCTAAAACGGGGACCCCCTTGCTGCCCATGACTGTGGCGATCAGCAAGTGTGTGCATGCCTGTGTCCCCTTGAAGTCTGAGACCCACACTTACAGATAGCTTCTAACAACACTAGCTTCACCAGACAGGTTGTTGCTTTCTAAAAATAGGTGGTGGAGGGCAGGGTACTTGGTAAACACAGGGTTAAACTGTGTTAAAAAGATTTTTTTTTTTTAACTGGAATTCTCAGGGCCTTTAATTAAGGAATATTCATTTTGAATTTTCAGGAAGGAGGTTAATGAACATTTTCCAAACATATTTAACTATGGAACCCTTTCTTGTGGGTAGCACTTATTAAATCGTGCCAAAGCATGAATAAATAAACAAAAAGGAGGTGGGGCGGCACCTGTACACTCAGCCAGTTAAGCGTCCCCATCTTGATGGATTGGGTCATGATCTCACCTTTTGTGAGAATGAGCCCCATGTCAGGAGTGGAGTCGGCTTGGGGTTCTCTCCCTCTCTCTCTCTGCCCCTCCCCGGCACACTCTCTCAAAATAAATAAATAAACAAAAATATAAATTAAAAATAAAATCTTGCCAAAGCACTAAAAACCATCTGAAATACTAAGCCATTTGTTGAATAATTGGATTTGTTCAATAATTTGTTGAATATTTGTTGAATAATTGCCCTGTGATATGTAATACTCCTAATTACTAAATAAGGTAATTAATTACCAAATAACATAGAATATAATATAGATTCTATCGTCCAACTATATGGCTGTAGCAGACTTATGTTGGTTTTGTCTGCTGCATCCCTCCCTCTGCACCACCCCACACTTCCAGCCTCAGCACACAGAGATAGGCATTCACAGCCCACAGATGCACATACTAGTTGGTCTGCATGTGTCTCTGCTCCCCAGGAACACCCATCAGATCCTTTGCAGCACAGCTACATGGAAGTTAGGAAAAGACTCTTGTGGTATGCATGGCAGCCTGGAAAAATGCAACCACAGCAGGTAAGGAAGTAGCCAGACCCAGAGGGAATCCAGGTGGAGAGAAGGCAAGAGAGGGTCTGACAACACCTTGCACCCCCAAAATGTTACTACCTCCAGACTCAGCCCTGAGAGTCCCAGTCACAAGAGTTATGAAAATCCATTTTATGCCTAAATTAATTTGAGTAGGTTTGAGTCTGATCAGCCTTCCATAGCAAAGTACCATAGACTGAAGAGCTTGAACAATGGAAATTCATTTCAGCACACTTCTGAAAGCCACAAGTTCAAGCTCAAGGTGTTGGCAGGGCTAGTTTCTCCTGAGGCCTGTCTCCTCAGCTTGCAAATGGCTTCCTTCTCCCTATATCTCTACATGGTCTTCCCTCTGTGCATGTCTGCATCCTAATCTCATCTTCTTAAAGGACATCAGTCATATTGGACTAGGGCCCACCCAAATAACTTCATTTGAACTTAGTCACCTTTTTTGAAGACCCACATTCTGAAGTCCTGAGGGTTAGGGCTTCAACATAGGAATTTGAGGGGCACACGACCCAGCCCAAAATAGCTCACTAAGCCATGTAGCTTGTAACGGTTGAACTGACATCTGAACCACTCATGTGGTCTTGTAGGTAGTTCTTTATGTACTGATATTCTTTCTAACTAGTTTGCTCAGCTGCCTTAAGTCCTCATTGTAACAAGACAGGAAATATATAGTCTCAAAGTAAAAACTAGGATATAAGATTAATTTTTTGCTTCCTTTGAATATAGGCCATGACCTACTACCTTCCATGCATTCATGTTCAATGAATATTCACGAGCTATAATTACTAATTCTGCATTTGAGCACTGAGAATCATTGGGTCTTGAAGGCACTCACTGTGTTCTGCCCAGGGGATTCCAATGTGGGCTGTGACACTAAGCAGCCGCCCAAACCATGCCTTGGAATGCAGGAAGAAACTATTAGAACTTTTTTATTCACATATATTTTTAAATGGAAACATAAGATAAATATCTTAGGTTTAATTAATATTTAATATGTGATTAACAGTAGCACTCATGTAGAAATTTAAAATGTATGTAAATGGGGTGTGTTCAATTTTTTAAACTGAAGGGACATGATAAAAATGCATGCAAAGCAGATCAGTTGCCCTTGGCAGATGGTTGCAGATGGTGATTCTTCAGAAACCAAAGAGCTGGGTTATGGTTTTCTGGGAGTGAGGGGTCTTAGAATGAACTAGAGTCCAAATCAAGGAAATAACTGGAAGTCTGATCAAGGATGGAAAGAAAAGGGAAGTGGATGCTGGCTGGAGGCATGGCAAGGAGGAAAACAGAAGAAACTGAGTCAGGGAGGACTAGTCATATCCAAGAAAATCATGGGGAGGAGTTAAGATGGTAGAGGGATAGGGGACCCTAAGCTTGCCTGTCCCTCTAACACAGCTAGATAAATATCAAATCAATTTGAACAGCCAAGAAACTGATCTGAGGACTGAAAGAACAAAACTGCACAACTAGCAGTAGAAAAAATGGCCACATTGTAGAAGGTAGGAGCTGCATAAAGTTGATTTTGGGGAGAGAAGGGCTATGGATGCTGAGAAGGGGAGGGAGCCTTGATCATGGAGAGAAGAGAGAGAGAGAGAGAGAGAAAGAGAGAGAGAGAGAGAGAGAAAGCACACACAGGGGATTAAACAAGAAAAACCATTCCCCAAAACCATTGATTGGGAAAGGAGAGGGGCTGAATATTGCAAGTTTTTATAAGTAGCAGAGCACAAAGTCTGAAGTTTTAGAAGTCCCAGCCATCACCAAGCTTGTGCCTGGTGTGCTTAGTGGTGCTCTGGTGGGGAAGGAGGGTGGAGACCCAGGTGTGAGCAGTGTGGTCTGAGGATACCCTGGGTCCCACAGGGAGAAGCAGTTCCCTTTCTTGGAGTGCATTTGGGAGTGGTGGCACAGCCTCTTTGGGGACAAAAAGAACTGGTGGCACCAACGTACATCCCTGTTCATTAGCATCAGAAAAAAGATGCCAGCTGAGGGCAACAAGCCTTAGTGCTGGATTCTTGCTGAACTTTACCACAAACTGCAAACTGCTGCATGGATGTGATACTGATTTTCTGGGACAAACCAACAAACAGCAAAAGTACAGTAAGACCTTATCCCAGAGGATCAGCATGGGTCCACATGTGCCAGAGTTCCCTACAATTTAGGGTTTGGATTTTTGAAACCCAGCCCTATGCCTGAGGTAAAACAGAAGAGTACTGTGTTGCCTGGCAAGTGGACAGCCTGGATGCAAGCAGGGTGAAGGCAGGGATCTGACAGAAGCCAGAGACACAAGAGAAGTGATTGTTTGCTCTTCTGTAAGGGCTTCCTGAAGAGTGGAGGGTGCAAGCTCCTGCTCATGGCACAAAAGAGTAGAGTGACACCATTTAACTCCCCCGCCCACCAACACTGACCAACTTCAGTGAACAACAGCACTACCCAGTGATGCCAGAGCCACTTACACAAGCCCCGCCTTCCTGTCCCTTTCAGATTCACTCCACTGGGGCAAGCTTGCCTGAGAATCAGGGCAGCAGGCTCCTTACCCAGAAGACCAGCAAAAACCCCTTTCATGCACCAAGCCTACTGATCATAGTGTTGAAAAGCTTCATCTCTAGGGGAAATATGCCCTAGTTTCCTTTTTTTGGGGGGGGGGAATCTAGATTCTTTTAACAAGCAGACCAAAACACACCTATTATCTAGCTTCCTTTTTTTTCAGTCTAGCTTCTTTTATTAAGCAGACCACAACACACTTAAGATCTAGCTTCCTTTTATTTACTTATTTATTTTTTACCTCTTAATATAGTAATTACTCTCAGGGTCAGGAATATAACAACTTTCCTAACAATTACTCACAAAAAGAAGAGTGATCCAGACAAAATGAAAAGATGAAGGAATTCACCACAAAAGAAAGAACAAGAAGAAGTCACAGCAAATAATTTAATCAATACAGATACAAGTAAGGTGTGTAAACAAAAATTTAAAACAATAATCATAAGGATAATAGCTTGGCTTCAGAGAAGCAGAGAAGACACTAGAAAATCCCTTACTCCAGAGGTAAAATAACTAAAACTAGTTACACTAAAATAAAAAATGCTATAACCAAGATGCAAGACCAAATGGTTACAATGACAATGAGGATGAAGAAAGCAGAGGAATGAATCAGTGATGTGGAAGATAAAATTATGGAAAACAATGATGAATAAAGAAGGAAATAAGGGTATTGGATCACAAACGTAGAATTAGGGAACTCAGTAATTCCTTAAAGCATAATAACATTCGTATCATAGGAGTCCCAGAAGAAAAGAAAGAAAAGGGAGAAGATGGTTTATTTGAGCAAATTATAGCTGAAAACTTCCATAACCTGGAGAAGGAAACAGACATCAAAATCCAAGAGGCACAGAAAACTCCCCTAAAATTCAACAAAAGCCACCCATCACAAGGAGATGTCATAGTCAAATTCACAAAATACACAGGCAAGAAAAGAATCCTGAAAGTAGCAAGGGAAAAAATGCCCTTAACCTCTAAGAGAAGACAGATCAGCAAATCTGTCCATGAAATCTTGGCAGGCCAAAAAGAAGTGGCAGGATATATTCAATATGCTGAATAGGAAAAATATGCATCCAATAATCCTTTATTCATCAAGACTGCCATTCAGAATTGAAAGAGAGAAAAGAGTTTCCCAGACAAACAAAAAATTTAAGGAATTCATGACCACTAAACTAGCCCTGCAAGAAATATTAAATGGGACTCTTTGGTGGAGATAAAAAAAAGACCAAAAGCAACAAAGACTGGAAAGGAACAGAGAACATTATAAGAAACACCAACTTTACAGGTAGCATAATGGCACTAAAATCATATCTTTCAATAATCACTGAATGTAAATGGACTAAATGCTCCAATCAAAAGACATAGGCTATCAGAATGTATGAAAAACAAGACCCATCTTTGGGTTGCCTACAAGAGACTCATTTTAGACCAAAAGACATTGGCAGATTGAAAGTGAAGGGATGAAGAACCATCTATCATGCTAATAGTTGCCAAAAGAAAGCTGGAGTAGCCATACTTACATCAGACAAACTAGATTTTAAAACAAAGACTGTAACAAGAAATGAAGAATGGCGCTATATCATAATTAAGGGGTCTTTCCATCAAGAAGATCTAACAATTGTAAATACTTATGCCCATAACTTGAAAGCACCCATATATGCAAATCAATTAATAATAAACGTAAAGAAACTCAATGATAATAATACAATAATAGTAGGGGACTTTAATACCCCACTTATAACAATGGACAGATGATCTAACAGAAAATCAACAAGAAAACAATGGCTTTGAATGACACAGTGGATTGAATGGACTTAACAGATACATTCATAGTATTTGATCCTAAAGCAGAGGAATACACATTCTTCTAGAATGCACATGGAACATTCTCCAGAATAGATCAAATACTGAGTCACACACCAGCCCTCAACAAGTACAAAAAGAATGACATCATACCATGCATATTTTCAGATCACAACACTATGAAACTGAAGTTAACCACAAGAGAAAATTTGGAAAGACCACAAAAACATGGAGATTAAAGAACATCCTACTAAAGAGTGAATCTGTGAAGCAGGAAACTAAAGAAATTTTAAAAAGCAAATGAAAATGAAAACATGACAGTCCCAAACTTTGGGATACAGCAAAGGTGGTACCAAGAGGGAAGTATATTGCAATATAGACCTACATCAAGAAGCAAGAAAAGTCTCAAATAACCAAACATTACATATTAAGGAGCTAGAAAATGAACAGCAAATAAAGCCTAAAGCCAGCATAAGAAGGGAAATAATAAGGATTAGAGCAGAAATAAACAATATTTTTAAAAAGAAGCAGTAGAGCAGGTCAACATGGCAGCTGGTTCTTTGAAACAATAAATAAAATTGATAAACTCCTAGCAAGACTTACCCAGAAGAAAACAAAAGGGTACCTGGGTGGCTCAGTTGGTTAAGCATCTGACTCTCAGGTCAGATCTCACAATTCCGTGAGTTTGAGCTCCGCATCAGGCTCTGCATTGTGCTGACATCATGGAGCCTGCTTGGGATTCTGTCTCCCTCTCTCTCTGCCTCTTCTCTTCTCTTCTCTTCTCTTCTCTCTCTCTCTAAACTTTAAAAAAAGAGAAGAGAAAGGACCCAAATAAATAAAAAATAAATTAGAGGAGAGAGATCACAACCAACACCACAGAAATGCAAACAAACAATTATAAGAGAATATTATGAAAAATTATATGCTAACAAAATGGGCAATATGGAAGAAATTGACAAATTCCAAGAAATATACAAACTAACAAAACTGAAAGCAGAAGAAATAGAAAATTTGAGCAGACCCATGGTCAACAAATAAATTGAATCAGTAATCAAAAATACCCCAAGAAACAAAAGTCCAAGGCCAGATAGCTTCCCAGGGGAATTCTACCAGACATTTAAAGACTTAATACCTATTCTTCTTGAGAAGAATAAAAGAGAATAAAAATGGAAGGAAAACTTCCAACCTCATTCTATGAGGCCATCATTACCTTGATTCCAATACCAGACATATATCCCACTAAAAAGGGGAATTACAGGTAATATCCCTGGTGGACATGGATACAAAATTTCTCAACAAGCTAGAACGAACACTCTAAAATTTGTACGAAATCACAAAAGGCCCTGAATAGCCAAAGCTATCCTGAAAAAGAAGAGCAAAGCTGGAGGCATCATGATTCCAGATTTCAAGCTATATTACAAAGCTTTAGTCATCAAGACAGTGTGGTATAGGCACAAAAACAGACACATAGATCAATGGAACAAAGTAGAAAACCCAGAATAGACCCATAAATCAAATTCAACAACAATACATTGAATGAATTATTCACCACAATCAAGTGGGATTTATTCCTGGGTTGTAGGAGTTTTTCAATATTCACAAACATATCAATGTGTGATGCACTACATTAATAACAGAAAGGATAACAACCATATGAGTCTCTCAATAGATGCAGGAAAAACATCTGACAAAATATAGCATCCTTTCTTGATTAAAAAAAAATCTCAACAGAGTAAGGATAAGCAGAACACACCTCCACATCCTAAAAGCCATAAATGAATGACCCACAGTTAAGATCATCCTCAATGGGGTAAAACAGAGCTTTTCCTCCATGGTCAGGAACAAGACGAGGATGTTCACTCGCACTGCTTTTATTCAACACAATACTGGAAGTCTTAGGCTCAGCAATCAGAAATAAAAGAAATAAAAGGCATCCAATTTGGCAAGGAAGAAGTCAAACTTTTACTATTTGCAGATGACATAGTACTCTATGTAGAAAACCCAATATAATTCACCAAAAAATTGCTAAAACTAATACGTAAGTTCAGCAAAGTTGCAGAATATAAAATCACTGTACAAAAATCTGTTGCATTTCTATACACTAATAATGAAGAAACAGAAAGAGAAATCAAGGAATCAATCGCATTCACAATTGCACCAAAAAATAGGAAGATACCTAGAAATGAAGCTGTAAATGGTAAAGAAGTAAAAGGTCTATACTCTAAAAACTATAGAAAACTTATGAAGGAAATTGAAGAGGACACACACACAAGGGGGGGGGGGGGAATTCCATGCTCATGGATTGGAAGAACAAATATTGTTAAAATGTCAATACTACCCAAAGCAATCTACACATTTAATGCAATCCCTATCAAAATACCAACAGAATTTTTCACAGAGCTAGAACAAACATCCTAAAATTTGTATGAAATCACAAAAGACCCTGAATACCCAAAGATATCCTGAAAAAGAAGAGCAAAGCTGGAGGCATCATGATTCCAGATTTCAAGCTATATTACAAAGCTGCAGTCATCAAGACAGTGTGGTACTGGCACAAAAAGATTCTCTTCAACAAATGGTTCTGGGAAAACTGGACGGTGACATGCAGAATGAAACTGAACCAATTTTTTACACCAAATACAAAAATAAATTCAAAATGGATGAAACACCGAAATGTGAGATATGAAACCATCAAATTCCAACAAAAGAAAACAGGCAGCAACCTCTTTGACCTTGGCTGCAGCAACTTCTTATGAGACATGTCATGGCAGACAAGGGAAACAAAAGCAAAAATGAACTATTGGTACCTCATCAAAATAAAAGTGTACAGTGAAGGAAACAACAAAACTAAAAAGCAGCTTATGGAATGGGAGAAGATATTTGCAGATGACATAGCGGATAAAAGGTTAGTATCCAAAATCTATAAAGAACTTACCAAACTCAACACCCTTCAACAACAAATAATCCAGTGAAGAAATAGGCAAAAGACATGAATAGACATTTTTCCAAAGAAGACATCTATATGGCTAACAGACACATGAAAAGATACTCAACATCACTCATCATCAAGGAAATGCAAATCAAACACGTGAGGAGATATCACCTCACACTTGTCAGAATGACTAAAATTAACAACACAGAACATTGGGTATTATATGTAAGTGATGAATCACTAAATTCTACTCCTGAGACCAATATTACACTATATGCTAACTAGAATTTAAATGAAAATTAGGGGAAAAAATAAAACCAAAAAATAATTGCCAGAAAAAAAAAAAAACACATGCAGAGCACCATTCTATTCACTGAAGCTTCCAAAGCCTTGAGGTCTGGTTGGATGTAAATAGTTGGTTCTCAATGATTCTCAGTTCGGGGTCCCCAGACCAGCAAGATCAGCATCTCCTGGAAACATCTCAGAAGTGAACATTCTTGGGTTCCATCCCAGACCCACTGAATCAGAAACTCTGGTCAGCCTGAGTTAGCCTGAATCAGCTTAACTCAGGAGGTAGGCTCAGGAATCTTTGTGTCAATAATCCCTCTAGGGAATGTTGAAGCACCTCTACAGCAAACATAACGCCATGTTCATGTCCTTGCAGTACTAGTCAGCACCAAGTGAAACCCACCAGGGTGGGAGACAATGTGACCAAATATATATTAAGTTTGTTTGCTGTCCCTGGCCCCTGAAAGCTAATGACTAAGATCACAGTGATATGAGCATAAAATGAGGCCCCCAGATTCTTTGACATTCCTCCCAGAAAGAGGTGGTCTGTGTGTCCCTCTGCCTGAGCCTGAGTGGGCTGTGACTGCTTTGAAACAGAACATGATAAAGTGCCCTATGACTTCCAGGACTGGATCAGAAGAAGCCATACCACGTTGTCTGACTCTCTGGGATTCACTCACAGCACAATCCCTCCTGTACCCCATCACTACTCTGCAAGAAGGCCCAGCCCCATCGGGAGGCCAAAGGAGGTGCTTCACTCTCCAGATGAGGATACAGACATTGTGAAATGGAGACAAGCCCTCCCACTGTGCCTGTGTCCTCATCTCTGACCGCAGCATCCATGCACCTAAAACAGTGATTGAATTTTGCTTTCCATCCCTAAGTTTGGATAAGTTTGTTTCATAGCAATAGATTACTGGAACAAGCAATATCTAATACATGACCAGAGTGAGGGTCTTCCTAAGCACTCTAAAGTGTAGTGTAGTGCCCAGTGGGGTGTTAGAGTGGGTATAAGACTTCATCATCCAGTCATGGGGTTTGGAACCTTTGTAATTTACCTAGTCAGTTCCTCTCACTTCATGGAGAACACAGAAACATAAGGACAAAGTGACATGGAGAGCTGGTGCCCTGCATGAGCTGGTGGCAGAGCTAAGTGAAACCCAGTATAGGAAAGCATAGGAAAAGATCATAGACTTTCAAGTGAGACCAGCACAGGTTTCAATCCTAGTTCTGCAGCTTTGAACAAATTTCCAAGTACCATCTTAGTTTCAGAATCAACAGGTATATCCAATTAAATGAATTAAGGGTTACTATGCAAAAGGCTTACAGGATTACAGGAGTTCTTGTGTATGGCTGTTGTCACTGTCCCATGCTATTAAGCCAGCTCTCTCCTCCTCACCTGGCCAGGTGAGTCCATCCATCCCAGGACATCTTGTGGGTGTGAGTTCACCTGAAGAGCCAGGTGCCATTTGGCTTTCCCAACCCCCTGTGGAAGGCCCTAGCCCTGCTGGGCATCCACCCAATAAGCACTGTCCCTCAGACTCACACCAGCCTTTTGCCTAGCACTACCATTATGGAGACATTGACAAGAATTAACCAGCTGCAGGGAAAGAATGAAAATCCTGGAAAAGGTGAAAGGCAATGTGATGGGGCTTGCCTCCCCACCACTGTAGTCCCATCATTTTCAAAGTGGGACTGTATAGCTCTATCCTTGCCCAGTCTGAGAGCAGTACTACCTAAGTGGGGCAGGAGGACACAAGCAACAGAGAACAATCTTTGCACTATCACCAAGCCTGGTCTACCTTCTGATCCCAGTACCAGGTGGTAATTTCTCCTTGTGCCTCTTGAAGGAGTTCCTGGCTTATATGAGTTCCAGGTCAATCTTACCTTTCTCTTCAGCTCAGTACTTCTTAGGGCAAGAACATGTTCCTCAGGTTCCTGACTCCATGCCTGCATCCCTACATCCCTACCACCCAGTCTTATATTTCCCTGAAGTCAATGTTTATTAGCATAGATTGGTTAGATTTGGGTTCAAGTGCACCAAAACAGTGGTTTGAACAAGATAGACACGTCTCTCTCATGTGTAAAAGAAGAACAGAGATAGGCAGCTCTTGGCTTACATGTCCAAAGCATCAGGAACCTACTTGTCTTGCTGCTCCACATTCTTTGCACATCATATAGTAGGCCAAAATAGCTGCCTAGGCTCCAGCCATCACATCTACATTCCAGGAAGCAGGAAGGTGACACGAAAAAAAGAAGGCTTGCCTTCCAAGAATATTGTCTGAAAGTCCCAATTAAACACTTCTCTTTTCATCATACTGGCCAGAACTGAGTCACATGGCCATACTCAGCTTCAAGGGACTTGAAACATGTGAGGAGGTGAAAGTGGATGGGGGCAGACAGCCACTGTCTCATGATGGGAGCAAGATCCCACTCTTCCTTGGTGTTGTGCTCTGCTGTTCAAGACACCTGTCTGTTTCTCCCTCCTGGATCCCCTCATGTCAACCAGATGTCCTAACACCCCTGGTGGAGTAACTGTGACCTGAGACCAGCCCCTGGGGTCTCTGCATCTGTGGGTCTGAGACACCTTCAAGCAGACAGGAGCAAGTCGAGAAGAGGCCAGGTCAGGGACAGGGAGCCAGGTGAGGGGAGACCAGGATCCCCTCCTCAGCCTCAGAGATGAGAATTTCTCTCTGTTGGATCCCCAGGGCCTGGTGAGCTGGATCCACCCACAAGGCAGCTGCTCTCACAACTCCCAGCTGATCCTCCAGCACACTTACATGGGAGGAGAAGTGGACTGAAGCCAGTTCCACCCTCCATCTCCTAGACATCCACTGAATGACTCAGCATGCAAGAGTCAGCTCCCTTGCATCTTGTCAACTGCCACTTTCCATATGCATTCCAATTACATGGGGTAACCAGCATTTATCTGCTAACTCCAGGCAAGTGGAATGTATGTGAGAGAGGTGTACCTCTTGGAGCAGAAGAAAATTCCTAAGGCCCACACACAGACAACCTGACTGCCCTGGTCTAGCATAGGACTCAGGAACCCGCATTTCTACAGGAGCCCTTAGCACTGCCATAAAACACAACACCCATGGGACCATGCTCACACCCACTCCAGCAATGTGAATTCTATGAACATCTTATGGCAGATCAGCATTAGGCTTGGAGTCATAAAAATCTCCACAAGGGCCTGTTCTCAGCAACCATGAACCTCTTGCTCAGCTTCTGTTGGGCAAATAACTGACCTAACCCTCATTAGCCACTACTGATTTACAAAAGCCTGTAAAATGCTTTGAACACCCTCCACTATCATAATTGTGAAGCACTCCAAGAACATGTTTGTGTATGCTCATCACTAGTATGGGTGCCCTGAGAACATGTCAACATTTGGGTCAAAGAGCATTGATAATTGCACAAGATACCCATTTTTCACTTCATTAGCTAGCCTGGTGCAAAGCAAGTCAGCAATGGTAGCAAATTAATGAACGACTCTAATTAAAAGATTTGCTTACTGACACTCCCACAGTGTGTACTGGTCAGACAGCATTTCTGGGCTGTTGCCCAGCCCTCCAGGGTCACCTGTGGGGAGACTTTCCATTTACTGTTTGTCTGTCCAACCCCCCAGGTAGATACTAATTGTAGGAGCTTTGATTTCCTTGGGCCATTTGACATTTTTAACTTCACAAGTATAAGAATCATAAAATATGAGGCAGAATATAATTGATGTGTCCTGACATGTTGTCAGCCAGTGAAATTTTCAAGAAAAATCTCCTCTGAATCTTAGCCCTGAAGGGACCAACAAGAATCATCCAGATCCTCCCTTATTATATTTAGGCAGGACAAGAGACCACTTTCGCAGGACCAAGTGGACAATGCATTTGCCCTTTGTGCCCTCCATGCTTCTGGCTCTTTTTATGTTAACTTCCTCAGTAAGTACCACAGATGACTCACTCCTGTGCATCCACACCACTTTGGGAGACCTTGATCCAGACTTCTTCTTTTGGCTCAGGGTGGCTTGATTTGGTTTTGGTCTGGTCTGGTCTAGGTTGGGTCGGGTTGCACTGGGTTGGGTTTAGTTTGCATCAAAAAAAAAAAAGTGAGGAGATTGAGCCAGTCTTTGAAGTCTCTCTACCCTTTTTGTTCCTTCCTGCTTTGGCCTTAGTCTTTTGAAATCAAATATTATAAAAATTGACTAAGAGTCTGATTGCCTGGGTAACTCAGTCAGAAGTGTCTGACTTCAGCTTGGGTCATGATCTCATGGTTCATGGCTTCAAGCGCCATGTCGGGCTCTGTGCTGACAGCTCAGAGCCTGGAGCCTGCTTCAGATTCTGTGCCTCCCTCTCTCTCTATGCCCCTCCCCAGCTCATTCTTTCTCTCTTTCAATCTCTCATAAATAAATAAATATTTTAAAAATTGACTAAGAGTCTACACAAGAAGGAGAAGAAGAAGAAGGAAAAGGAGGAGGGGGAAGGGGAGAGGAAGGAGAGGGGGCGAGGAAGCACACGGGGAAGGGGAAGAAGAAGAAGAAGAAGAAGAAGAAGAAGAAGAAGAAGAAGGAGAGGGAGGAGGAGGGGGAGAGTGAGGAGGAGGGGGAGGAGGAGAAGAAGGAGAAGAAGAAAGGGAAGTAGAAGAAGAAGAGAAAGGAGAAGAAGGAGAAGGAAGAGGAGAAGGAGGAGGAGAGAAGGAGGGGAGGAGGAGGGGAGGGGGAGAGGAAGGAGAGGGGGTGAGGAAGCAGAAGGGGAAGGAGGAGAAAGAGAAGGATAAAAAGGAGGAAGAGGTGGAGGAGGACGAGGAGGGAAGCCTCAGGCCCTGTCACTCACCTTCCTGTCATGCACCACCACCATGTCAGAATTTACAGTTCTGCTAGCTAGCTGTCTTCACCTCCCCATGCCTATGCCACCCCTGCTCTCTGAACAAATGAAAAGTCTGGTTGTCAGGGTCCCTGTGTGACAAAAGTGACCCACAGTGGACAGGCCCAGGCCAGAGAGCCTGGTGCATGGCACCCTGAGGGGCCTGATTAAAAACCCAATACTCAGCAGCATTTTGTCCCTCACCCAGGGCCTTCCCTGATCGCCAGGACTGCTCTAAGGCCCCAGACCTCACGCTGAAATCCCCATAACCTGACCCAGACATCAAGCTACTCTTCCTGGCTGAAAAGATCCCTACCTTGTTCCCTGCAGCACCCGCACACCCAGCACAATGCCAGCTCATGGTGAGGGAAACTTGTTAGGGTTCCCCTGACCCCCTCTAATTGCCATCAAGCCCACTGCTTATTTAAGGATAGTGGAAAACACAAGAAAAAGTACTACACAGAAAAAAGTTATTCATATTAAAATAAATATATTAAACTGTGTGTGTCAAATACCCATTCTTTCCAAAGACATTTTAACCATATGTATGTATTTGAACATATGAACTAAACAGTATAGATGCTCTTGATTCACAAACCAGCACAATTCTGAACTGGCATCACCAAACCACTCCTCCTCATGACTGAGCCTAGCTCAATGCTTTTGCTTTTTTGCCAGCTCTCTGGGAATTAAGCCAAGGCTCAGCAGCCCTGGAGACCCTGTGGACATGGTTAAAAAGGGATGGTTTTTCTCTCCCCAAGATGTAAAAGCACACATCCATGGATGTATTTGGTGAAAGATGTTGTTCCACTAACAACTGCACCTGAAGGCACTTGCTAATGTGCATCTCATGAAGAAAGATTCCATTTTCCTAGCTGTGTTCACACTTTCAATGCTTTCAACATGGGAGGCTTAATTACATACCTCTTGATGAATGCCTGAGCCAGTCAAATTCCTGGGTGCAGACTTGTAATCACAGTGGCATCAAGACAGGATATGCAGTGCCATGGGGACTGAGCCTGGCCCCTTGGCAACACTAGTAATGGAAGAATGGAGGGAAGCATTGGCCTGCCACACCTGACAGACCCCAGAGAGCCCTTCCCAGGAAGAGCAACCCTGAGTCCCAATGCGGACTTGCCTGAAGCCACACCTAGCAGGGGAAGAGCCATAGATCAGACAATAGGGGCCTGTGTGAAGATTTCTCTCCTTGGCTTGCTCATCTGCAAAATGGGAGCAAGGGAGGAAGTCAGCCAGTCTTTATTTATGGAGTACCTATTGTGTTCTCTGTTCTGCTGACTGGGGGAGTGGCAATTAACAAGAGAGGATCATTTGTAAGTCTACACCTCTGTGCTCTGTCCCCCAGTGACAACTGACCTGCCTTACCTTTTTAAAAGCTCTTCTGAAAGACCTAAAATGTGAGACAGGAAACCACCAAAACCCTAGAGGAGAAAGCAGGAAAAAACCTCTTTGACCTCAGCTGCAGCAATTTCTTACTCGACATATCTACAAAGGCAAGGGAACTTAAAGCAAAAATGGGACCTCATCAAAATTAAAACCTTCTGCACTGCAAAGGAAACAATCAACAAAACTAAAAGACAACAGACAGAAAGGGAAAATATATTTGCAAATGACATAGCAGATACACGGTTAGTATCCAAAATCTATAAAGAACTTACCAAACTCAACACCCTAAAAACAAATAATCCAGTAAAGAAATGGGCACAAAATATGAATGGACACTTTTCCAGAGAAGACATCCAGATGGCCAACAGGCACATGAAAAGATGTTCAGCATCACTCATCATCAGGGAAATACAAATCAAAACCACATTGAGATGCCACGTCAAACTGGCTAGAGTGGCTAAAATGAACAAATCAGGAGACTACAGATGCTGGCAAGGATGTGGAGAAATGGGAACCCTCTTGCACTGTTGGTGGGAATGCAAACTTGGGCAGCCCCTCTAGAAAACAGTTGGAAGTTCCTCAAAATTTAAAAATAGATCTACCCTACAACCCAGCAATAGCACTACTAGGAATTTACCCAAGGGATACAGAAGGGTTGATGCCTAGGGGCACATGTACCCCAATGTTTATAGCAGTGCTTTCAACAGTAGTCAAATTATGGAAAAAGACTAAATGTCCATCAACTGATGAATGGATAAAGAAGATGTCATTTATATATACAATGGAATACTACTTGGCAATAAGAAAGAATAAAATCATGCCATTTCCAGCAATGTGGATGGAAATGGAAGGTATTATGCTGAGTGAAATAAGTCAGTCAGAGAAAGACAGATATCATATGTTTTCACTCATATGTGGACCTTGAGGAACTTAACAGAAGACCATGGGGGGAGGGAAGGGGAAAAAAACAGTTACAAACAGAGAGGGAGGGAGGCAAACCACAAGAGACTCTTAAATACAGTGAACAAACTGAAGGTGGACGGGCAGCAGGGAGAGGGGAAACAGGTGATGGGCATTGAAGAAGACACTTGTTGGGATGAGCACTGGGTGTTGTATGTAAGCCAATTTAATAATAAATTAAATATAGGGGCGCCTGGGTGGCGCAGTCGGTTAAGCGTCCGACTTCAACCAGGTCACGATCTCACGGTCCGTGAGTTCTAGCCCCGCGTCGGGCTCTGGGCTGATGGCTCAGAGCCTGGAGCCTGTTTCCGATTCTGTGTCTCCCTCTCTCTCTGCCCCTCGCCCATTCATGCTCTGTCTCTCTCTGTCCCAAAAATAAATAAACGTTGAAAAAAAAAATTTTTTTTAAATAAATTAAATATAAAAAAAGAAAAGAAAGCTTTTCTGAAATTATGTGTGAGCAGAGGGGTGGTATCATCATCATTCAGACCAGGACAATTTCTAGAGAGAGAAAACGTTGCTTTTAGTAATAACCCCAGAACAGTGGGCATAAACAAAGGCTGTATCAAGCAAGCCCAACATCCATCAGTGCAATTTTAGGGTGTCAGGGGGTCCTTCACAGCACCTAGAAGCCCTCCCTTCTTTTTCTGCATGACTTTTATCTTGGTGCAAAGGTTTTAATCACACAATCAGGAGTGAGGCTTACAATGCAAATACCCCTGGGAGAGGTAGGAAGTGGATCTGAATTCAAGCTGCTGCATCAGATTGTGATTGGCAGAGGCAGGAGTCACAGGATGGTAAAGGGGAGGGGCAAGTCCAGAGGGAGAAATGCTGCAGAAAATTTAGGCCAGATCCGTTGATAAACTCCAGCACCTTGCACCCATCCAAGTGCCTGTGTGTGCAAGGAGGCCCCTCTTACCTCCCAAAGGGTCTGACTCTCAAGCTCAGAGCAGAGCAACCTATGAAGCATGAGGAATTGGGGTCAACCCCTCCTACCCAACTCAGCTTGCTTCCCATCATCTTCAGGCACCTGACACTTTCATATCTCTGGATGGCTGTCTGGACCAGAGGCCCACTAGGAGAAACCAAGAGGCCTCTGGTGGTAGACACTATTCCCCAGCAGTTATGCTTTTGATCCCTGCTAGCTCATAAAAAATAGAAGTACATAATGAAGAAATAAGTCACATTCATGTCATTAGTAGGTACTTGTGCTGTATATTGACAGGATGAGCAGAATTTAACAACACTCTTTCTTAAGGCTAAGAACTGCCAGGCCACCCAGACTCTGTCCTGTTGGCTATGCTATGGAAGTCCTTAGTGAAACAGAGACCAAGGTTTTGAAGTCAAATAAAAGAGCAGCATCCGCTGACTCAGGAAAGGAAACATTACTATTGTTGTTGTTATCAGTGTTGTGCTCCCACTTGTGCCTCAGCTGCAAAGCTGCCTCACCCACGGTCATGGCCTGTGCAGGACGTTACACCTCCAATGGTTCATTCAGGTGGGAATAGGAAGGCTTGGCATTCTGATCAACTCAGGGCATTCTGAGGGGCTCTTCCAGCTCCAGAGTTCTTGTGGGATTGGCCATCACTAGGCTGCATCCCAAATGTATGCTGGCTCCCCACTTTCCATGGGGCTGATCCTGAGAGCACTGTTCTGTACCATCCCTGCATGCCAACCTCCATCATGGAACCAAACTTGCATTAGGTGGCAGTCTATAATTTATTTGTTGACTAAATGTACTCTCCATGGGATGGGGGTTGGAGGGCATGTGAGTACATGCATGTGCAAATGCACATGTCTGTGTGTGTGCGCATGCATATGTGCAAGTACATTGCACACGTGTGTGCCCATATATGTGTACATGAGCGTGTGCACCCTTGCTCTCTGGCCAAGTCTGGGTCTCCATACAGAAGGAACTGATAAACACTTCATAGCACAAGAGCTTTCTTATCTCATTTATCCTGTAAATCCTGTGGCTTTAAAAATGAATATAAAGATTTTGAGTATGAGGAAAGTGCCGACCTCCTAGGAATCATCAGTCACAATAAACCTGCAGCCTCTTACATCTTGTTTCAAATGGCTAATTCCCACTGCAGCCAGCCTGACCTGAGAAGAGACAATTTCACAACAGACTTCTGGCTTGAAAATGATGTGCAGATTGATCAAGGAACAACATTTCTTGAATAAGCTCTGTGGAAATAAAAGTAGCTTGTCAAAGCCCAACTTATTACAAATTCTGGAGAAGTTACAGACACTAAGTGGTAGATTCATCTTGGGGCTCTAGGCAGATTTCAGCCAAAAAGGGAATTTTCTTGGACAGGCTTCTTTCCAGCAAGCACAAGCTCATGGGTTCTCCACAGGAGGCTGTTAGGATCCTGGGAAAGGAACTGATCCTAGAGAAAGGGATGGCCACAGTGCTTTCACAGACATGGATGACACCAGGTTGGGTGAGCAGTAGCCTCACCTCCCCATGGGATCACCCCCACCAGGCTCCATCCCTAGAGGCATGAGTGTTCCCTGAGGGGCAGTGCTGGGCCTCTCACAAGCAGGCAGATCTGTGTCTCAGGCAGTGCCCAATGTCCCAGTCAAACAACACCATCATTGTGGCCCATCACTGATTCCCCAGCCCCACAACCTAGAGTGTCCTCAGGAATCACAGGGTCCAGCTGGGGAGCTACACGGGGGGACAAAAAGGAGCCAGGAGTATAATGGGGCTTCCTGCAGAGGGACATGTATCAGATAGGATTCCTGCAAATGATGCAGTCCAGCATAGGGCATGCGCAATAGTGCACAGTGCGGGCAAAAGCAGCTGCAGTGCAGCCACCTAAAGGCACATTTGAGGCGGGAGGCATCAAGGACACTGGTGTGTTTGGGGTTTAGAAGATGGGGAGCATTTGTGGAGGAATCAGCCTGCAGAGGTGACAGGCAGCAGAGGACCTAGGCCCTGGGCAGGCTCAGAGTCCTTCCCTTGGGGATCCTCCATCCAAGGCCCACTCACCCTTGCATCACTCAGCAGGTAGGACAGTACAAACCACGGCTCCTCCCGGCTACTGAGCCTCAGTCTGCTGCCTGTCTTCTGTCGGGTGGCTTACTCCATGTGGTCTCTCTGTCTACCACATTCTATTTTCCAGGAGGAGCAGTTTTATTTACAACAGATAATGCAGTCACTTTCCCCAAAAACAAGCAAACATAAGATTAATTTAATAGTTAAAATATACTCTGGGTTTTAAGCACCAGTTTTGCTAAAGAAAAAAAAAATAGCCTTTCGGGTTACTCCTGATAAAACTAACAATATCCATGTATCATTGTCAGGAAACTGCAGGATAGTCAGGGTGTGGTCGGGTGGCTCATCTCTGCTCCATGAAGTGTCAGTCAGAGAAACTCAGCAGGGGTGAAGAAATTACTTACCAGATGCTGCACTCACCATCCTCTGGGGCTCAGCTCCCCTCCATGTGGACATCTCCTTGGGGTGCTTGGGCTTGCTCACTTCATGGCAGGATCCACAGGCAAATATCCCAGGAGAGCAAACAGGAATGCATGGCAATTGTATGACTTACCCTTAACTCTTCATGTCCCATCCCCCAGAGTCTATCAGTTGAAGCAGTCACAAAGGCCTGTGCAGACCAACCAAAAGGAGCCATATATTCAACCTCCTGATGGGGACACAGCAAGATTCTAGAAAAATGTATATGGTAAAATATATCATCGTGGCCATGTGTGGAAAATGCAACCTGACACATGAGCATCAAGAGAGTGTACACACTCCTATCCACCAATAGAGTCATTCTAAAGACACCAAAAATGGTCATCAACCCCAATAATCCTCCATACCTCATTCTCTTTCACGTCTGTCCTCTCCACCACCCTGTATCCTGTCTGTGACCCTGAAACATTTCAATGTTGAGCTTAATAAATACATTACAGTGTCAGTGATGCATTTCCATGGGGATAATGCTAAATATACTTTGCAGTGTTCCTGGATTCACACATGTCTGGAAATAACACTCCCACTTTCTTTGACATTGGTCAACTAAACAGGGTGGACCTTGTGTCGGGCAGAAATGCTTTGGCAGTCAGCACCTGAAAACTAGTCTAATAAGATTAAAAATAGGAATGTATTGACTCATGTTACAGGACATCTGGACATGGGCAGTTGCTGGTGTTGGCTCAGCTACGCAAGAATGTCTATCCTTTTTCCCACTCTTCATGTGCTGAATTGTCATCCTCCTCTTCATTGTCTCATAGCCCCAAGATGGCTGCCACTATTCCTGGCATCATGACCACATGGGCTAGCCAGGGCAGCAAGATTCCTTCTCTCAGTCTTCTCTTACCTTTTATCAGACAGCGAAAACATTTCCCAGCAGCCATCAATAAAATTTATGAATATTTTAAGACTCGTTGGCCAGAAATAGATCTCCCCTGGCTTTGACGGGAGCTAGTAAAGTGAGGATTCAGGAAGATGATGTGGTACTGCCCTGGAGGCTCAGACTAGCCATGGTCACCCCTTGGGGCCAGGCACTTAGCTTCATGGATCAAAAGTGGGCTTTGTTAAGCAAGGAAGAAATGGGGGCATGACTCCTGAAACCTACTGCTGAAGTATTTAAGCTTTACAAAGAGAAGCCATGGAGCCTGAGGAAGAGGAGAGCATATATACCACTTTTGAGATTACAAAACAAACATTTGTTAATTTTTTTAAAAACCAAAATGAGCTATTTTCAAAAAGACCAGAGATAACTGCTTGTGAGCATGTGGAGAAAAGGGAACTCTTGCACACTTTTGGTAGAAATGTACATTGGTGCAGCCACCACAGAACCAGTATGGAGGGTCCTTAAAAAATTAGACTTGGACTACCCTACAATCCAGAAATTCCACTTCTGGGTATATATCCAAAGAAATTGAAATCAGGATCCCAAAGAGATATCTGCACCCCCTGTTCATATAGCAACATTATTCACAACAGCCAAGATGTAGAAACCACCTAAATGTCCATCGGGGGATAAATGGATATATATATATATATATATATATATATATATATATATATATATAGTTTGGTATGGTGTGTGTGTGCGTGTGTGTATGGTGTGTGTGTGTGTGTGCGCACATACACACATAATGGAATATTATTCAGCCATGAGAAAGAAGAAAATCCTGCCATTTGCATAACATCTTCAGGGCATTATGCTAAGATAAGTCAGAAACAGAAAGGTAAATACTGCATGAAATCACTTATACATGGAATCTAAAAAGGCAACCTTGTAGAAACAGAGTAGAATGATGGTCACCTGGGGCTGGGGGATGAGGGAAACAGAAAGATGTTGGTCAAAGGGTATATAAATTTTCAGGAATAAGGCAAATAATTTCTGAGGATGTAAAGTACAGCATGGTGACTACAGCTAGTTATACTGCATTATATACTTGAAAGTAGCTAAGAGAATAGATCTTAAATGTTCTCATCACAAAAAAATAAATGGTAATCATGTAACAGGATGGAGATGTTAGCTAATGCTATGGTAACCATCATTTTGCAATATATAAGACTATCAAATTACCACATTATACTCCTTGAACTTACACAGTGTTACATGTCAATTGTATTAATAAAGCTGGGAAAAATTAAAATAAAAATGCTTAAAAACTAAAAAAAAATTAAAAAGCAAAATGAGTGAACATAATGCTTATTACACCTGTGATTCTCAAGCCTTCCAGACTGCCTTGTATGCACAATTACAGTATGTTTCTTTTTCTTTTGAGCATTAAGGTGTTCTCTGTGCTATACCTGGTACTCAATGCAAAGAAATGGATGTAAATATGAGCCTACTCACTTCCCACAAACAACCGTCTTTGTTCATGTGTCCCTGGTGTGTGCAGTGAAGGAACCAACAACAACCCCATTGGCTACAGTGAGCTTGTGATGCCGGCAGGAGGGGAGTGCCACAGATCCTTTGCCACCCCACTGTAATGCCCAAAAACTGGCAGTACCCCCAGGCTATCAGAAGTCTGAGGTTTCAGGAATTCCAAATCATTCAATACTTCTACACCCCACCAGGGATCCAAATGGAAAAAGCCTGAGAGGCATTCAGTTTGAAAGAGCCAGCTCCTGGGAAGTTTGTCATGATGTAATTAGGAGGAAATCACAGTTTAAAAAAAAAAAAAAAAAAGGAAAGGCAAACAGGATGTCAGTAACTAATTCAAGGAGATCTTGTGAACATTTTCTTTTTTGTCATTTATTTTTTTAATATTTATTTTTTTTAATATAATTTATTGTCAAGTTGGCTAACATACAGTATATACACAGTGCTCTTAGTTTTGGGGGTAGATTCCCATGATTCATTGCTTACATACAACACCCAGTGCTCATCCCATCAAGTGCCTTCCTCCATGCCCATCTCCTATTTTCCCCTCTCCCCCACTCCCCCCCATCAGTCCTGTTTGTTCTCTGTAAATAAGAGTCTCTTATGGTTTCAAACAGAGAGGGAGGGAGGTGAAATTCATTTTTGAAGAAAGTTTGAAAATTAAGCCCATCTCCATCAGGAGAAGGCCAGGGTTTGGTGGCAGCACAAAAGAGGCAGGAGCATCTTATGAAAAGTTGTATGTAGCAAAGCATGTTCACATGTCCTAGGGGCTCCCTAGGACTTAGGAAGGTTTTAGGCTGAGATGCAGAAAGGCGTTACTTCTTTCTTTAAAAAAAAATACTGGGGTGCCTGGGTGGCTCAGTTGGTTAGGCATCCAACTTCAGCTCAGGTCATGATCTTACAGTTCATGAACTAGAGCCCCAGATCGGGCTGTTGGCTATCAGCACAGAGCCCGCTTTAGATCCTCTGTCCCCATCTCTCTCTGCCTCTCCTCTACTCACACACTCTCTCTCTCAAAAATAAATAAACATTAAAAAAAGTAATATACTCCAAGGCGCCTGAGTTGCTCAGTCAATTAAGTGTCCAACTTCGTCTCAGGTCATGACCTCACAGTTCGTGAGTTCAAGCCCTGCATCAGGCTGTATGCTGACAGCTTGAAGCCTGGATCTTACTTCGGATTCTGAGTATCCCTCTCTCTCTATCACTTCCCTATTCACACTGTCTCTCTCTGTCTCTCAAAAAAGGAATAAATGTTACAAAATTTTTTTAATTAATATACTTTATTTTTCAGAACAGCATTAGGTTCACAGCAAAACTGCAAAATTGAGCAGAAGGTACAGAAATTTCCCATATCTTCCTGTCCCCACGAATATATAGTCTCCTCTATCATCAACATTACCATCAGAATGGTACATTTGTTACAATTGATGAACTTACTCCTGCAGGATTCTTTACCTCAATACCCAGGATTTGTTGTCTTGCCACTTTGAAGAATTAAGAGGTAGACACAAAATAAAATGAGCAGCAGGGAAAAGTTTATCAGAGTATAGGATTAGAAAGCAAAAATAGTATAAAAGCTCTCTTTGCAGAGAGGGGGCATTCAAGAAAATGAATGCCCGTGACTACAGACAAGGGACTTTGTTTAAAGGATTTTGGTTAGCCCACTTCCATTCCCCACCTTGTTTATTCTCAGGTTTTACTCTTATTGGGTAGGTAACTCTAAATGCCTACTCATTCCTTTTTGGCTAACTTGTTTCCATTGTATGAGGAATGGTCTGTGGCCATGCCGTTCCTTATGGCTCATTCTTTTATGGTCAATTACTTATTTTTAGTTAGGTCTTTTGTCAAATTCCTAAGAGAAACCTGAAGAGGAGTAGGTGGTGTCTGTCATATTGGGTTTTTTAATTTATTTTTTAATTTACATCCAAATTAGTTAACATATAATGCAACAATGATTTTAGGAGTAGATTCCTTAATGCCCTTACCCATTTAGAACATTCCCACTCCCACTAAGTTCTCTATACTTAAGTGTCTATTATGTTCTGTCCCCTCCCTGTTCATACATTATTTTTGCTTCCCTTCTCTTACGTTCATGTGTTTTGTATCTTAAATTCCTCATATGAGTGAAGTCATGTGATATTTGTCTTTGTATGACTAATTTCACTTAACATAGTACCCTCTAGTTCCATCCACATAGTTGCAAATGGCAAGATTTTTTTCTTTTTGATTGCTGAGTAATACTCCATTGGGTATATAGACCATATCTTCTTTATCCATTCATCCATCTATGGACATTTGGGCTCTTTCCATATTTTGGCTATTGTTGACAGTGCTGCTATAAATTGGGGTGCATGTGCCCCTTCGAAACAGCATACCTGTGTCACTTGGATAAATACCTAGTAGTGAAATTGCTGGGTCATAGGATAGTTCTATTTTTAACTTTTTGTGAAACCTCCATACTGTTCTCCAGAGGGGCTGCACAAGTTTTAATTCCCACCAGAAGTGCAAAAGACATTCTTTTTCAACGCATCCTTGCCAATATCTGTTGTTGCCTGAGTTATTAATGTCAGACATTCTGACAAGTGTGAGGTGGTATCTCATTCTGGTTTGATTTGTATTTCCCTAATGATGAGTAATGTTGAGCATATTTTCATGTGTCAGTTGGCCATCTGGATGTCTTCTTTAGAGAAGTATCTATTCATGTCTTTTGCCCTTTTTTTCATTGAATTATTTGGTTTTTTTGGGGGGGTGTTGAGTTTCATATGTTCTTTATAGATTTTGGATAATAACCCTTTAACTAATAAGTCATTTGTAGATATCTTCTCCACTTCCATCGGTTGTCTTTTAGTTTTGTTGATTGTTTCCTTCGCTGTACAGAAGCTTTTATTTTGATAAGGTCCCAATAGTTCATTTTTACTTTTGTTTCCCTTGCCTCTGGAGACGCGTTGAGTAAGACATTGCTGCGGCCGAGGTCAAAGAGGTTTTTGCCTGTTTCTCCTCAAGGGTTTTGGTGGCTTCCTGTCTTACGTTTCGGTCTTCATACATTTGGAGTTTATTTTTGTGTATGTCATAAGAAAGTGGTCTAGGTTCATTCTTCTGCATGTCACTGTCCAAATTTCCCAACACCATTTGCTGAAGAGACTGTCTTTATTCCATTGGATATTCTTTCCTGCTTCATCAAAGATTAGTTGACCATATGTCTGTGGGTCCAATTCTGGGTTCTCTATTGTGTTCCATTGATCTGAGTGTCTGTTCTTGTGCCAGTACCATACTGTCTTGATGATTACAGCTTTGTAATACAGCTTGAAGTCTGGGATTGTGATGCCTCCAGCTTTGGGTTTCTTTTTCAAGATTGCTTTGGCTACTTGGGGTCCATTTCTGGTTCCATACAAATTTTAGGATTGTTTGTTCAGGCTCTTTGCAGAATGCTGGTGTTTTCATAGGGATTGCATTGAATATGTAGATTGCTTTGGGTAGCATTGACATTTTAATATTTGTTCTTCCTATCCAGGAGCATGAAATATTTTTTTTTCATTTTGTGGTATCTTTTTCAATTTCTTTCATAAGCTTTCTATAGTTTTCAGTGTATAGATGTTTCACCTCTTTCGTTAGATTTATTCCTAGGTATTTTATGGTTTTTGATGCAATTGTAAATGGGATTGATTCCTTGATTTCTCTTTCTTTGCTTCATTATTGGTATATAGGAATGAAACTGATTTCTGTGCCTTGATTTTATATCCTGAAAATTTACTGAATTCATCGATCAGTTCTTAGCAGGTTTTTTGGTGGAGTCTTATGGGTTTTCCATGTAGAGTATCATGTCATCTGCAAAGAGTGAAAGTTTGACTTCCTCTTGGCCCATTTGGATGCCTTTTATTCCTTTGTGTTGTCTTATTGCTGAGTCTAAGGCTTACAATTCTATGTTGAATAACAGTGGTGATAGTGGACATCCCTGTCTTGTTCCTGACCTTAGGGGGAAAGTTTTCAGTTTTTCCCCACTAAGGATTATATTAGCAGTGGGTCTTTCATATATGGCTTTTACGATCTTGAGGTATGATCCTTCTATCCCTACCTTCTTGGAGGTTTTTATCAAGACAGGATGCTGTAGTTTGTCAAATGCTTTCTCTGCATCAATTGAGAGGATCATGTGGTTCTTGTCCTTTCTTTTACTGATGTGATGTATCATATGGATTGTTTTGCAGACTTTGAACCAGTCCTCCATCGCAGGTATAAATCCCACTTGGTTGTGGTGAATAATTCTTTTAATGTATTGTTGGATCTGGTTGGCTATTATCTTGTTGAGGATTTTTGCACCCATGTTCATAAGGGAATTGGACTGTAGTTCTACTTTTTAGTGAGGTCTTTGGTTTTGGAATCAAAGTAACGCTGGCTTCATAAAATGAGTTTGAAATTATTCCTTCCATTTCTATTTTTTGGAACAGCTTCAAGTGAATAGCGGTTAACTCTTCCTTAAATGTTTGGTAGAATTCCCCTGGAAAGCTATCTGGTCCTGGATTTTTGTTTTTTGGCAGATTTTTGATTACTAATTCGATTTCCTTACCGGTTATGGGTCTGTTCAAATTTTCTATTTATTCCTGTTTCAGCTTCAGTAGTTTATATGTTTATAGGAATTTGTCCATTTCTTCTAGATTGCCCATTTTATTGGCATATAATTGCTCATAATATTCTCTTATTATTGTTCTTATTTCTGCTGTGTTGGTTGTGATATCTCCTCTTTCATTCTTGATTTTATTTATGTGGGTCCTTTCCTTTTTCTTTTTGGTCAAACTGGCTAGGGGTTTATCAATTTTGTTAATTCTTTCAGAGAATCAGCTTCTTGTTTCATTTGTCTGTTCTACTGTTTTTTGGTTTTGATAGAATTGATTTCTGCTGTAATCTTCACTATTTCCTGTTTTTGCTGGTTTGGGGTTTTATTTGCTGTTCTTTTCCCAGCTTTTTAAGGTGTAGGTTAGGTTGTATCTGAGACCTTTCCTCCTTCTTTAGGAAGGCCTCTATTGCTATATACTTCCCTCTTATGACTGCCTTTGCTGCATCCCAGAGGTTTGAGGCTATGGTGTTATCGTTTTCATTGGCTTCCATTTACTTTATAATTTCCTCTAAACTTCTTGATTAGCCCATTCATTCTTTAGTAGGATGTTCTTCAGTCTCCAAGTATTTATTACCTTTCCAAAATTTTTCTTGTAGTTGATTTCAAGTTTCATAGCATTGTGGTCTTAAAATGTGCATGGTATGATCTCAATCTTTTTGTACTTGCTGAGGGCTGATTTGTGTCCCAGTATCTGATCTATTCTGGAGAATGTTCCATGTGTACTGGGGAAGAATGTGTATTCTGCTGCTTCAGGATGAAATGTTCTGAAGATATCTGTTAAGTCCATCTGGTCCAGTGTGTCATTCAAAGCCATTGTTTCCTTGTTGATTTTCTGTTTAGGTGATCTGTCCATTGTTGTAAGTGGGATGTTGAAGTCCCTTACTATTATGGTATTATATCAATGAGTTTATGTTTGTGATTAATTGATTTATATATTCGAGTGTGCCACGTTTGGAGCATAAATGTTTATAATTATTAGATCTTCTTGATGTATAGACCCCTTAATTATTATATAATGTCCTTCTTCATCTCTTGCTACAGTCTTTATTTTAAAGTCTAGATTGTCTGATGTAAGTAGGGCTTCTCTGGCTTTCTTTTGGTTGCCATTAGCATGATAGATCATTTTCCATCCTCTTACTTTCAATCTGAAGGTGTATTTAGCTCTAAAATGGGTCTCTTGTAATCAGCATATAGAAGGATCTTATTTTCTTATTCATTCTATTACCGTGTGTCTTTTGATTAGAGTAGTTGGAGTTTCTGGTGGTGTTCTCTCATCCTTTCTAGTCTTTGTTGCTTTTGGTCTTTTTGGTGTTTGTTTTTTTTTTCATCTTTTCTCTCCTGAGAGAGTCCCCCTTAAAATTTCTTGCAGGGCTGGTTCAGTGGCCACAAACTCCTTTAATTTTTGTTTGTCTGGGAAACTTTTTATCTCTCCTTCTATTTTGAATGACAGCCTTGCTGGATAAAGAATTCTTGGCTGCATATTTTTCTGATGCATCACATTGAATATATCCTGCCACTCCTTTCTGGCCTGCCAAGTTTCTGTGGATAGGTCTGCTTCAAACATGATCTGTCTTCTCTTGTTGGTTAAGGACTTTTTTTCCCTTTCTGATTTCAAGATTCTTTCCTTGCCTGAGTATTTTGTGAATTTGATTATGATGTGCCTTGTTAATGGTCAGTTTTTGTTGAATCTAATGGGAGTCCTCTGTGCTTCCTGGATTTTGATGTCTGTGTCTTTCCTCAGGTTGGGCAAGTTTTCTGCTGTGATTTGTTCACATAACCCTTCTACCCCCTTTTCTCTCTCTCCTCATCTTTCAGGACCCTTATGATTCTGATGTTATTGCTTTTTAGTGAGTCACTGATTTCACTAATTCTTAAATCGTGCTCTTTTGCCTTAGTCTCCCTCTTTTTTTCTGCTTAATTGTTCTCCATAAGTTTGTTCTCTGCATCACTGATTCACTGCTCTGCCTCATCCATCCTTGCCGCCATGGCAATCATTCCAGATTGCAGCTCATTTATAGCATTTTTTAATTTAATCCTGACTAGCTTTTACTTCTTTTATCTCCACAGAAAGGGATTCTAGTCTATGTTCAACCCCAGCGAGTATTATTATTATCGTGATTCTAAATTCTGGCCCAGACATCTTGTTTGTATCTGTGTTGGTTAAATCCCTGGGTGTCATTTCTTCCTGATCTTTCTCTTGGGGTGAATTTCTTCATTTCATCATTTTGAAGGAAGAAAAGGAATTAATAATGTAAAAAATATAAAAATAAAAATAAAAAAACGTAAAAGAACACAAAAAACATCAAATAAAGGATACTATATCCTAAGTGTTTTTTTTCAAATTTTTAAAAATAAAATTTTTATTTAAAATATCAATCACAAGATTTCCAAAGGTAGCAGGTTTGTAAGAATGTTCATAATGAAAATAAAAAATTTCTGACATTGTATCAGATCTGTATCGGTGTTCACCTATTTTTAGACATCAACATCACAAAAGTAAGAGTAAAATTGGTTTATGGAGTCTAACCTCGATGAAAGGTATCAAGTTGCATTGACTTAAAGACCTATATAAATAAGGTGACCTTGTGTTCTGTTGTTTCAGGATACACATTTGGATATATATGCATACTTAACTACCGATAAGGCAGCAGAGGAAGTTTTACGTTTGGTTTCTCCTCAGTCTCCCCTTGCTTGGCCTCTCTGGAGTCTTCACAGTACAAGGTCTCTGGCTCCTTCTTAAACCACAGTGTTCTTTCCGTTTCTTTTTTTTTTCAGCCATATTTTTTTGTTGAAAGAAGCTTGATAGATTAGAGGAAAAAGGGCAAGATAAGAATAAAAAAGAAAAAAGAAAAAAGAAAACATTTGAAAATTTGAAAAATGATTACAATAAAATAGAATAAAATGAAATGATGGAAGTAAAATAGAATTTAAAAAATTACAAAACAGTAAAAAATATAGTAGAAAAAATTAAAGAGAAATCTTTTTAATAACGGAAAATAAAAATAATTTTTTTCTGTATTTGAGAATAAGAAAAGAAAAAGAAAAAGAATTGAATAGATGGACCAGCAAACAGACTGAAATACATTGGTTTCCCTTAGAAGTCAAACTATGAAGCACTTTATAGTCCATAAACTAAGCAGGTGGAGAGACTGTGGTCTTTCTGGGGAGTGAGGTAGTCCCAGTTGGGCAGGGCTTAGTGCAATGGCTTTGTTCTCCACTAGATGGCGCTGCCTAGCTTACTGGGATGGATTGTTGTGGCACGTGTAGGTGTGTATGTGCATGCGTGGGAGGGGTGAAAATGGTGTCACCCAGCTACCCAGTCTCTAGTATCAGAACTCCGTTCTCCCCAACCAGCAATCACACACCCCTCCTTTGTCTCAGGTTTCCATCCACTCCACACTTTTACATTGTCCATGACCAAGCTGTCAGGTTGCCAAGCAGCACCTCCCTCCTGAGTTTTATCTCAGATGCAGCTGTGTCTCGCAACCCCTCACTTCTGAGGGACTGTGGCTTTGACCCATTCTGACCCTTGAGGGAAGATCTCGCTATGCAATGGCCAGGTACCCGTCTACCCCCAAGAATGTCATGAAACTGTGCTGCTGCCAATGCCCAGAGACTACTGCTGGGTGCTAGCCCAGCCCAGAAAAAGTTCACACAATCAGATTATAGCAAATCACAACACATATCTGGTGCCAGGCTTCCCCCTTAATGTCCATGTTCCAACACCAGTGAAAGTGGTTGTTCTCCAGGGTCCGCTGGGACCTTTGCCTATGGGGAGGCCACACAACCTCTACCAAATGTCCTTCCAGTAGGGGAACTGCCTCTCCCTGTGTGGTCCGAGGACCCCCTAGACCTTGCTCTCTGCTCCCAGGGTTTCACCCTTCCCACCAGAGTACTGCCAGGTATAGAGCTGTGGAGTTTCAGACTCTTCACTCCCCCTATTTATAGAGTCTTAATGGAATTTAAACCCTCTCTTTTCTCCTTTCTCCCTTTTTTGTACTCTTCCTTTTTCTCCAGCTGCTTTCAGGGGTGGGGGGCGCTTTCCCATACTCTCCCCCCATCCCAGTCCTCTCTCCACAAGCAAAAACAGCTCTCTGCCCTCCGTGCTTCTCTCTTCCCCAGATCACCTCTCTGCACCATATACCTGCCGAGTTCTATGGTTCAGGTTGTCCAGATTGTTGTGTAAATCCTCAAATCAGGTTTCTAAGTGTGCAAGATAATTGATTGGTGATCTGGCTGCATTTCAGGGAAAAGAGACACAAAGAAAACTTCATGCTGTTCTGCCATCTTGGCCCCTCCTGTCAGTCTTAAGAGAAACTTTATGCCTGAGGGAATTTGCTGTGGTCAGACACTCCCAACATTGTTTCAAAATACAGTATGTGTTTTTCCCTACCCAAGGACCTCAGGTCCTAAACTTTCCCTCTCTGCCTATTTTATCCTATTTCCCCCCATCATATTACATTGAAACATCATTATCACCCAAAGTTCATAGTTTACATTAAGATTCACTCTTGGTGTTGTACATTCTATGGGCTTAGACAAAATGAATAATGATATTTCAATCATTATAGTATCATACAAACTAGTTTCACTGCCCTAAAAGTCCCCTGTGTTCTGCCTATTCATCCCCCCCTTCTCCCTAGCCCCTGGCAACCACTGATCATTTTACTATCTCCACAGTTTTGCCCTTTCCAAAACGTCATATAATTGGAATCATTAAGTATGGAGCATTTTCAAACTTGCTTCTTTCACTTAGTAATACACATTTAAGTTTCCTCCATATCTTTTCATAGCTTAATAGATCATATCTTTTTAGCATCTAATACTTTTCCATTGTCTGTATGTACCCAGTTTATTTATCCATTCACCTTCTGAAGGATATCTTGCTTGCTCCTAAGTTTTGGCAATTATGAAGAAAGCTGCTAAACATCTGTCTGCAGGTTTTTCTGTAGACATAAGTTTTCAACTCCTTTAGGGTAGATACCAACTAGCATGATTGGTGGATCATATGCTAAAAGTATATTTAGTTTCATAAGAAATTGCTAAACTGTCTTCCAAAGTAGCTGTTACCATTTTGTATTCCCACCAGCAGTGAATGAGAGTAACTGTTGCTCCACATAATCACCAGTGTTG
Source organism: Herpailurus yagouaroundi (assembly GCF_014898765.1). Taxonomy (NCBI): domain Eukaryota; kingdom Metazoa; phylum Chordata; class Mammalia; order Carnivora; family Felidae; genus Herpailurus; species Herpailurus yagouaroundi. The sequence goes on from NW_024412427.1 coordinate 36,263,134, forward strand.
TCAGTGCTCTGGGTTTTGGCCATTATAATAAGTGTGTAATGGTATCATACTGTTATTTTAATTTGCATTTCCCTGATGACATATGAAGTGGAGCATCTTCCCATATGCTATTTGCTATCTTCTTCAGTAAAGTGTATGTTAAGGTTGGCTCATTCTTCAACCAGGTTTTTTTATTTTCCTACTGTTGAGTTTTAAGAGTTATTTGTATATTTTGGATAACAGATTTTTATCATATATGTCTTTTGTAAATATTTTCTCCCAGTCTGCAGTTTTTCTTCTTGTTATCTTGACAGTGTCTCTCACAGAGCAGAAATGTTTAATTCTAATGAAGTCTCCTTTATCAAGTCTCTTTCACCGATCATGCCTTTGGTGTTATATCTTAAATGTCATCATCAAATCCAGGTCATCTAGATTTTCTTTGGTGTTATTTTCAAGGAGTGTAATAGTTTTACACTTTATATTTAGGTCTGTGATCCATTTTGAGATAATTTTCAGAAGAGTGTAAGGCCTCTGTCTAAATTTTTTATTGTTTTTTTCTTTGTTTGCATGTGGATGTCCAGTTGTTCCAGCAACATTTGTTGAATACACTGTCTTTGTTCCACTGTATTTCTTTTTCTACTTTGTGAAAGATCAATTCACTGTATATGTGGGTCTGTTTCTGGGTATTCTATTCTGTTCCATTGATCTCTTTGCCTATTTCTTCACCAATACCACACATATTCATTACTGCTGCTTTATAGTAAGTCTTGAAAGTGAGTAGTGTCTGTACTCTAACTTTGTTCTTTTCCCAAAAGGGTTGTCATCTGGGGAAGGGACCAAAGTTGGCAGAAATGTGAGACAATGGGGTGAAGTGATCCCAAGATTCCAGTTGAATCCCAAATAAAGAAAGCCAAGCACAGGTCTTAGCAGGTGTTTGTCCAGAGATTTCTGATATTCAAACCCTCCTGCTCATATGTGTAACCCACACAGAAGCCTGCAAAGTGGAGAGGACAGACTGTCATCTTCATTTTATGGCAAAAGAATGGAGACTAGCACTGGGAAACGTGGGCCCAGAGTCACACAGCCAGTCAGTAGCAAAGTCATAAATGGAAGCCTTGAGCAAATGACCCTTCTGCCTTCTGACCCATCACCCCTACTCTGTTCCCTGAACTAGAGTCTCTGGAAGTAAATCTCATTAGTCACGCTAGAATTCTCCACCTCCTTGCTCCTCCATGATGGTCACCTATAACTTCCTGGGTAAATAGCCCTCTTCTGGTGCTCCAGAGCCAAGGATCAACATGATGAATGTTTAGCCCATGGCATCACCCTCAAGGAGTGAACACAGCCTCGCTTCTGTGATATTCCTGCCCAAGATGAACAACCTGGTCCTGGTGGAAAGCAACATCAGACAGAGGATTCCTAATCTTTAATCCTTCAAAGTGTCAAGGTCATGAGAGCCAGGAGACTGAAGAACTGCTCCAAATTGAAGGACACATGTCAACTGAACGCAACACGTGATTCAAACCAGATCCTTTTGCTCTAAAGGACATTACTGGGACAACTGGAAAAACTTAAATGGGGTCTGAGGTCTAGGTGTTATTATAGTGTCTGTGACAATTTCCTGATTTTGGTGATAGTTGTGTTGTGGTTACACAGGAGAATTTCCTTGTTTGCAGGAATTACAAAATTGCACATTAAGCTATTTAAGAGTGATGGACCATCATATGGGAAATTTAATCTTAAACAGTTTGGAAGGGAAGGTCTTACTTTGTACTGTTCTTGCAATTTTTAAGTGCAAGATTGTTCCAAAATGAAAGTGTTTTGTTGTTAATGTAAGTCTAGCCATGGAGAGAAACCCAGCTTTCCCCAGTGAGAATGTAAGCACCCCTTTCTATCCCGGGACACTGAGACATTACTGATGGAACTGGCTAACCAGGCTTATGCTCAATTATTCATCCATCAGCACCAGGGCCATACTCACCCAACCTATACCCGCCTAAACAGAGGAGGGAATGGATGGGAACTCCAGGCCGTAGGAGATCTCTCCCCACTTATGGAACCTGCCTCCTTCCTGCATCTCTGGCTGTGAGGCTTTGCAGAAGATGAAACTAGGCGAGCTCCCAGGTGCAAAGAAACACGTTCTCACAACCAAAACTGGGGAAAGGAGGTACCCCATCCTGGCAAATCCAGCCATGTTCCTGGAACTTCATATTGGCCCAATGCTGAACCCATCCCTAGGGCCGTTGGAGTGAAGACACTCTGGGCAGCCTGGGTCACATGCAGAGGGAGGTGGAATCAGCCTCATCCAAACCATGTGGGCCAAGCCCTGGACTGGAACTTGCTGAGAGAACAGAAGAGCAGGTGAGCTGGAGGGAGTGGCCTCTGAGTCTCTGCTCCTGTCCCTACCCAGACCATTTCTGTCCCAGACCCCCCAGAGCACAAGCAGAAAGATGGGTGGAGATTTCTGCCTTTTGCCACACTCTACCCCTGTTCACGGTGACCTTTGCTTGGGGCAGAGATCAATACAGGAAGGCCAGGAAGGCCCAAGGACTAGTATAGTTACAGTTTATAAACAAATAATTTTCTGTATTTGTTTGGTAGACTTAGGTTTTTGTGGTTTGGTTTTGCATGAAGTGGGACATGCCTATAACCCAGTGTGTCCAAACTGCATGGTTGTAAGACAGTATTTACAATTTTTTTTTCCTTAGCATAATCAGCCCCTTGCAGATGGATGCAGCACAAAAATGTACCAGCTTATGGGCTTAAACAATCAGAAACATCTCTAAAATATTTAATCACAGGTCCATGTAATTTGCGACCTATCTATATCAGAACCGCCATTTGCTTACTAAAAATGCAAATTCCAGACTCATTGATTGACTCAGATTCTCTAGAGGAGAATCCAGGAATTTTTAAATAACTTCTACTGGAAGGCAAGAGACTAGGGGGACAGGAGTGACAGACCATGAATGGGAAATTGTGATGAAGACAGAAATATTCAGAGAGACTGTGTGTGTGTGTGTGTGTGTGTGTGCGTGTGTGTGTGTGTGAAAGAGAGACAGACAGACAGACAGAGACAGAGAGAGACAGACAGAAAGATAGGTGGGTCCCTGAAGATCTGATTACAAAGAAGCAAGTGGAGTGGTGGCATTCTGGGCTGTCACATACTACCTTTATCTTTGATCTAATGACAAATTAGGAGTACAAACTCTCTTTTCTTCTTTTTAAAATATATTATCTGCTTTGCCCAGCCAGAGGAGCATCCAGCAATACCTGGACTGGCCAAGCTGTCTAGAGAAGGCTGCCCACTGCCATCTTGCCAGACACTTAGAACCAGCTGGAGCTTGCAGATTGGACCAGGTCCTTATGTCCATCACCACAGCTGTGGAGGATGTGATCACAGCACAAATGTACTTTCACTGGACAAGTGTATGAGATCTTTTTCCAGAGCACATTCTTTTCAATAAGGTCTCTTCCATTTTAACACTAAGACAAACACAAAGAACTTCCAGTAAGGTTGGTCTTCTCACCAACTTGACATATCTTGTTTTTAATATTCCATGTGTAAAACAGAGCAATGCTTGATCTGGAAAGTAAAAAATTGAACATGTGAGGATTTTTTAATCTTCTCTCTCTTCACTCCTTGCTGTTTGTACTGGGACTGAGTGCACACACTGGGCTGTAAAAGCTGCTCCAGCTTTGTAAGACCAGCTTGCCAGGATGGCAGGAGGAGCCCAGCTTTGTCCTTGCTTTCTTCGAAGCTTGTGAAGCTGTTCTCCTTTAACAGAACTACCATGGTTGCCAATTTGTAGGTTGTAAATTATTTCAGGGAGATTGTGGATCAATAAGTGTCCCAGGAATAACCCATAAACAAAAGACCAATACCTCACGCACACGAATAGTGCCATTTTTCAAAAAGATGTCGATGGCATAGTGACTGATTAATGCAAACTTATTCTAAAGCATACCTGAATCCAGGGTAGCTTTTGATCACTATTTTTTGGAAACTCAAAACACTATCATATTATGTCTGTGATATTTTCTTGATGTTTAAGAAGGAATCCTCGGGAGCCAAAAAAAATAAGATAAGGACCAAGAACAGATTTCCAGGTTTTTAGGTGAGGACTGGGGAGAAATTAGCACAAAAGAATTTGTGGAGGAGGGGACTGATCTATAGTTCAGTTGTGGTGACAGTTTCCTGACTCAGTGTATCAGTCTTAGAACCATATACCAGAAAGAGTGAGTTTTACTTCAACCATATTTAAAATAATATTTTATTGAATTAACACATTTTGATAAATTGAACAAATACATTTTTAAAAGTGAAAACCTCAAACATCAAAATACAGTAGAGTGAGAGAAAGATGATGCCATTTACAAATCATGGGCTGTAAATAATCTAAATAACCCCTCATGATGACTTCGAATCTTTTTAGAAGGAGTTGAGGCAGAGACATAAACCTATATCCTTAACCTCCTTCATCTTTAGTTTCTGTTCTATACAACACTATCTACCTCTGGAGCAGTTGCAGGCATTAAATAAAATGACAGCTACATCACATAGTAGCTCTGTGCCAAGTCTTTCTCAACCTCTAGACTCCATTCACCCACCAAAACACCCTGATTCCCTTTTATGGAATCTGCCTTCTCAATAATCCCTCTCTCTACCCGTGAGTTCTAGGGATGGGAACCACTCCTACTGTCTTCACCCTAAACATCATGGTGGATTCAGGCTGTATACACATCACCCAATCACATACAATGAATAAGAAGGACTTATGAGAGAATACTTTCCATCTTCTTCCATGGAAGCTTGGATGAGACCTGTACTTTTCTGCTTCCCCAGAATAAAGAGTTGATACTCCCAAGAGGTGTTGGCAGCCATCTTGGGACCATGAGAGAAAAGGCTCCCTGGAAATGGACAAGGAAATGTATTAAGAAAAACTGAATCCTGGTCACATTATTTATGCCCTGGAACAAGCCTTAACTGAGCCTGGAAATGTACTACTCCAATGTGAAGGAGTCAAGGTAACTCAGATGTGGTTCCTCCCCTTGGGGGTTTTCTGGTGTGGAGAAGACCCTCAATGGCAAAATAAGACAAGAAGCAACAGTGCCCTGAAGGGTCCCAGAATGTTTCTGGAGAATCAGAAGCAACAAGAGCATAAAGCTCTTCTTAACTTTGACCTCAGCCTTAATGCAGAGAATGTAGACATCCAGCAAAGAGAGGGGTAGGAGGAAGTGGCATGGGGCCAGCTTGTTCTTAGAGCTGACCCCCTCATTCCCTCCTGTGGGATCAGAGCCCAGAAGCTTACACACAAGGACATTACCTCAACATGTGCAGATTAACTGTCCCTGAAAGTGACTGTGCTCTCTGATTCACCTTCTGTCATCTTTGCCCTCACAGAGGAAAGTCTGGGCCCTGTATTGTCCCCTGAGACCAACCACCATTTGGCTGGACTTGACCCCTCAGGCCAACTTTTTCCTGTCCAAGACCCAGAGTCCTTCCCCCCCATCTCTGGCCACAGTTGCTTCAACTCTTGCCTACAACAAGCCACATTCTTCAAACATTTCTCAATAAGAGAAGAATCCAAATTACCTTGCAGTTGGTCCTTCATGTGTGGTAGCTGAAGAACTGTGATGTTATATTCTGGGTTCTCCCCCTTCCTCTGCCTCTACTAGGGCAGGTAGCACTTGTGGCACCTTACAGGAGGCTGGTGGCAGAGCAGAAAGTAGATGTGGCTATGAACACTTCCTGGCTTTTGTTTTCCAAAATCCCAAGTCCAGTTTAGAGGGAATAGGTAGTAGGCTCAAAAGGTGTAAGGGACAGGAGCTTCCTTCAGACTAAACAGGCCATCCCTTGGTCCTGAAGTAAGAGAGAGGCTGGGACCCTAACGCAGGTGCCCCTGCCTGGGGAGAAGGGAGCCACTGTGTAGCCCGCACTAGTAGGTGATTCCATGGAGCTCCTGGCCTCCTCAGGGCACAGCACAGAGAGCATCAGACTGCAGGACCCAATGGAGACCACCTGTGGTCAGAGGGCTCCTCGTACCCTGTCATTTCCCAAGTCCTTGAGATGACCCTGAATAGGCCATGAGGAGGGGATGGGAATCAGAACCCTTTTACAAAGCAGAATCCATGGAGGTGAGTGTGAAACTTCGGTTCACTTATGACAAATAAAGAAATGCACTGTTTCTCATGGACTCTTGTGGTGACCTGAGGTTCTCACTTTCTCCATCCTCTGCTTTTGTGTCTGTCCAGTGAATTGAGAGGTAGCACAATTACTACATTGCAACCATGCTTGTGCCCGGACAGCCACACTTCTGCTCTGCTTGGTGGAGGGTCATCCTCTCAGCAGGTTATATTATGACAGGAGCCTGAACTTCCTTCCCTCATCAAAAGTCACATGGAAAAGTTAAGGAGCACCTTCCACTTCTCTGCCCACCTCTGCTGTCAGGATTAATGGCCCCAGGTCTGCAATTTTGTCTCATCAGACTCCCCAAAGAAGCATTTATGCTCATTGGAGACCTTGTCTATGACAAAGGTCGTCAGCTTTTCTACTGTCCTGAAGTCCCACAGACCCCACAGAGCTTGTCCTAGGACGGGCTGTTTGAGATCCATCTACATCATGCATTTCCACTGTGTCATTTCTGGTGAAGGGTCCCATGTTGTTTAGTGGGAAATTCTTCAGTGCCTCTAAGGAGAAACAATCTCTCCTCTCTCATCTAAGGTGATTCTGAAAGTGGCTGTCATTGATGTTGTTTTTCTCTCTAGCTGAAGGCCCCTGCCTCTTCCCTGTGCCCCCTCCCCACTGCCCTGGGGCTGGAGGCCCAGGACAAAAGGTCAGATCATGTGGAGCACTCTCCCAGCCCCAGGTGGCTGTTCATTCCCCACATACATGTCCCCATGGAGACATGAGGTGGCCTTTGCTGCCACACTGACCCAGGACTGTGGATATTATGAGACCAAACAGATGGAGCAGAATAAAGGAATGGTGCAGCCAGACATGAGTGCAAAGCAAGACAGCCCCAGGGAGGATACGTCACCCCCTGGCCTCAGGCTTCTTCAAGTCCTCCTCTGGCAGGTGGGTGCTGGGTGCTGGGGCAGACATACTGACATTGGGAGAAAGTAGCAAGGAATCCATTGGAACTGAGCCAAAAAGTGGGGGATTCTCTCTGAGGGTGGAACAGAAAAGGGACAGGATAGAGACCTCTGTGCTCATCTGTCAGCCAGCAGACAGTGCTGAGGGCAGCAGAGCACAGGAGTGAGGTCCTGGGCCATGGGCTGGCTCATCATAGTGTCCCTGACACCTCAGGGAGTCAGGTCCCTGGTACCACACAGGCTGGGTGGCTTTCAGAGCTCTTCCACTTGTTAGCCCATATATCCCCTGCAAGCCTGGAAGAGCCTGGAATTAAGCAAGCTCACTTGGCCTGGGTTCAAGCAGGTCCTGCCTGACTCCACCTCTTGTCACTGTGTGCTCAGATGGTCTTCCCAGGCAACCAGACACTATCAGATGAAGTGGTTATAACTTTATCTAACTACCAAACTTGAACCTGAGGACTTATAAAGTGACACCATAATGTCTCAGTTGTTAAATACATCCAAATTGCCAAATCTATCCATGATTACATTTCAACAAAGTCATCCAACCTCAGCCACTCTTTTCCATGTGGACATCTTTCTCCAATAAATAATACAACTTATTGACCATTTACTCATCCAGAACACCATGCAGCCCCTGAGAAGTAGGCTCTGTGGCAGATGCATTGTCCCACCTGTGATGTATTGTCTGCCTGATTGCTCCCCACCCCTTCCCAGAGCCCACCGAGCACCCGCCTCCACTGACAATCTAGAGAACCCAAGGGTCCCCGAGCCTGACTCCAGTCAGCACCCCTGCAGGTCCATAACCCTAGTGTCCAGGCCATACCCCAGGCCAGTTAAGTCCCCTGCTAGGAGGGAGAACCTGGCCCCAATGTTCCCTGCAGGTCCCAGTGATTCCAGAAATTGGCCAAGCCTGAGAACACCCAGTTGTTCAAGGTGTGCACATGGTCAGACTTTATCCTGTGTACCCCACATTCTCCAATTAAGAATTAGGGAACACCTGAGTGCATAAGATCATTAAAGACATAAAACCCTCACCATACAGCCCAGATGTCATGGAGGCACACAGAGGGAACTTGGCTCCCTGAAGTTCATCTCTGCAGCAGGGAATTGGGTAAGTGAGAAACAGAGAAACCCAAGAGAGAGACAGAATCAAAGGGAAATGAGAATCACACAGGCAAACCCACCCTCCCAGCAGACATCTGGAATTTCCAGAGCCAGGCTCTAAAGTGTACACAAGACAATAAAACCAAGAACTTTCATACTAAGTGGTGCATAGCAATTCCAAAATTAAACCTAACTTTTTATGTCTAAGGTAAAACAAATCCAAGAGTTTCCAGGTTTCAGTAATTTATCCAGAACCTTATAAACTACTCATATGGCTGCTCTCAAGCTGCAAGAAGGAAAACCAACAAATGTTTAAAAACTATGTTTGCACAAAATAAAAAGTACTGTCTTCTCTCTTTTGTTCTGAGAATTGCACTGGGTGCAGCAGCAAAAATGGAGTCTGTCCCCTTTCCTGGGCTGGGTGTGGATCATCACAGCCTTATCACTGAGGGGGGGGGGGGGGGGGGGGGCACCAGGAATGACCTGAGAAGTTAGTGGGCTTGGAGCCATGAGTTCCAGCGTGGAGGACAGTGGAGTCAAGGCAAAGCCATAGCTGGAAACAGCTACAAAGTGACTGAGTGGGTGGGATTGCCTATGTGATTCTCATTTCCCTGTGATTCTGTCTCTCTCAGGTTTCACTTTGAGTGTCTGTATTAATACCCCCCAAAATTATTTTCATTCAAAATTAAGTTGTAGTTGGGAAGATACAGTTTTATTTTTATTATGAATAGATTTTACATAAATATAATAAGACTGAATGGATGTCTCAAGATTTTTTACGTGCTTAAAAAGGAAGTAAATCCCAATTCACTGAAGGACACAGCCTGCTTTGGCAACATGTTTCTGAATCATCATGAAGCCTATAATTTTTCCCCTTCTGTCCCCACTCCATGTGTTTACTGAACAAGGCCCTGTTCTAGGCACTGAGGATAGAGCAAAAAACACACTGAAATATGGAGCTCACAGAGCTCATATCCCGGTCTAAGAGAATCAAGTAGTGAATGAAGTGTTTTTAGTAATGCCAATGCCATGAACAAAATAAAATAGGATTCCAGGGGGCCAGGACAGCTCCTATGGAAGATGGTCAGAGATGATAGTCTAAGAGGGTGGAGTCAGCTGAGAAGACAGACACTGATACAGACCTAGCAGAACAGCCCAGGCAGAAGGACAGTGAGTCATGGTGGGGGGCTGTGTCCCTGCAGACATCAAGGTCACGGAATAAGCAAAGACTGAGTTTATGCCAATTGTGTTCTGCTCACCAAGCACTGCAGGAAATGCAGGGCAGAGGTGAGTAAGATGCAGAGCTGTCCTGGAGGAATATGTACCACATTGCAGAAGAGTCACTGCCGTTCATCTAGGATGCACTTTGTACCAGTCTTCATTCTAAGTGTTTTGCATGAATTTACTCTCTGATCCTAGGCAATAGGAGTCAACATTCTTACTGTACAAGGGAGAATATCTCGATCCAGCTCTTAAGACCACACTCATAACCAGGACACTTCAGGACAAGGACACAGAAGACTATTAGAGAGCAAAATGTGGCCATGGCCTTGAAGAACAGAAAAGAGGAAGGTGAGGGAATCAGTTGATTCACTATGACAGAGCTGGGCCTCAGAAGGTGGTGCCACCTGCTCCCTGCTGTCTGGGACACTCCTGCCTGGAGCCCTGAGTAGGCAGGCCACTCAGTGGGGAAGACACCTGACTACACTGAGGCAGCCATGCTGTGATGAAGCCTTGTTATGCAGAGGCCACATGTGGTGATGCAGATGCAGACCTTCCAGTGATTCTCCAGTCTTCCAGCTGAAGTTCTGTGCATTGTGCCCTTTCCAAATTCTTGACCCACTAAATAACAAATAGTGATAGTAAATAGGCATTGTCATGTGGGGGTGGTCAGTTATGCAGTGATTATAATGAAAACCAATTATGTGCCAAAATGTATTTTAAAAAGCAGAAGCATTAATGCTTTTGAAGCTCTACAGTAATTTCAAAGAGTCAGACATTAGAAACTACCCCAGTTTCCCTTGAAGAAAGGCTCAAGGGCATGACTTTCTGGAAGGCCACCAGGGAGCACTACAAGGCTGCCCCCTCTCCCATTCCTTCTCACCCCAGTGCACTCTCTGCTATGCCACATTGCCTGCAAATAAGAGCCTATAAACATGAAACAAATGTACTGTGAACACTGATGGAACACGGAGAAATGCACCGTGGAAAAGTATGTATGGAGCATAAAAGTTTGGCTCACCTGAGTGACACATTTAACCAATCTTATATTAATATGCTAACTATGACAAACATGAAGCATTTAATTAGCCAAGATTTTGCTTGCCTTCACATTTCAAAGGCTTTGCAGGACATACACTGGGTTACTTGTATCTCTTTAAAAAGTTGTTGAAGAAAGCATGAGCCAATGCCTTCTTTACCTATCATGGATTTCCCTGTAGTAAAAAGAAGCACACAAAGAGCAGGGGTCTCCTGGTTATGCTTATGATGCTAATCTTCTCTTTGCCTTTCTCTTCCCTTCCCTTTTTCTAATTTTTTCAGAGAAGTCTTGAAAGAAATAAACACACATTTATACACATGCACACGTGTGTGTGTGTGCGCACGCATATGTATTGATACAGAGAGAGGTTTGCAAAGGTCACAATTACACCCCATCATGAGACCATCCTGATTCCTGGGTCTCTTGGAGCTCAGCTAATGAAACCAACCAATGAGAAGGGGAATGTTCTGAATTTAAGTAGTGTTGATGGTCACACAACACTATGAAAGATTGTACACTTTAAAACTGTTAAAATGGTGAATTTTGTGTTGTATGAATGCTACCTTAATTTTTTTTTAAACTCTATTTGGTTAATTTTTCAAAAAATTCTGCAGGGCCAGCATCTGGCCAGGGCTCCTCTGTCAGAATGAGATGGGTGAGGGTAGGGAAATGAACCAAATACCTGTGTACAGGTGGGACAGAAAAGGTTTGGAATCGACTCAGGAAGCCAGTGGGATCTGGTGAGAATTCAGTAAATCTTTAATCTGCTTTTTAAATATTTCACAGAAAGCATCTTAAATCCAGACATCTTAAATCCTTCCAGGGGCAGGAAGCAGAGGCATGGGGAGGACACGAGATGGGCTAGTGCTTCCCTTGTTCTTCATTTTTCATCAACCTCAATCCCAGTTGGTGAGCTCTGGACAGCAGGACCCAACACTGTCCTGTGGCCTTTGTTCTTGAGGCTCCTGTAAGGAAAAAGAGAAAGCAAATTCCATTCAATCACCATAACATGTCCCTGCAAGATCATAAAAATAAGTGATTGCTTATTTTAAACACCTGAACTATCTACTGCTGCAGCAACTCAGAAAATCTGATAAGGTGATAATGGAAAATGTGTCATGCATGAATATCCATTTTAAAAACACACTTATCTCGCACTTTACGTAAAGGTCGAAATTAATGTTATGTTGAAAACATTTTTCAAAGTACAATTATCTTGATTCGTGAAGCGAACCAAATTCTTATTAGGTTTACAGTCTTGGGTTTCAGCTGCACACATTTCTCCAGAAGGGCGTCACTGATCAAATTGAAAGCTGAATTAAAGCAATGCTATAAGGACCTTATATCCCTCCAGCTGGCTATCTTTATCCAGACTCTTCTGTCACATTTCATCCTCCAGGGAAAAACAAGAGCACCTTCTCCCAGTGCTCTTGATCTCCCAGGCACAGACATGTCCCTTCCCTGCTGTGTGGGGCAGGGGCACCCATGGCATCACTGGTGCACAGATGGGAGCACAGTCACTAACAGCACTCCAGGCCAGAAGACCATCTTCCGGAAGTGGACACAGAGACGCCTCATGGTACATCCACCTGCCCAGCAGTGACTCTGATGGTGGCCAGAAGATAGACAGTCCCATGTGGAAGTGACCCAATGTATTAGTTATCTATGCCGTGTAACAAACACCACAAATTTGGGAGCCTTAAACAGCACCCATTTACTATCCTATGCTTCTGTAACTCAGAAGTCCTGGAGGATGTGGCTGGGCTCTCAAGCATTGGCCACACTGTGCTTTACCTAGAAGGTCTGGGTAAGACCTGCTTCCAGGGTCAGTCAGGTTGTTGGCAGAGTTCAGTTCCTTGCTGTTGTAAAACTAACAACCCCATTTCCCCGGCCAGCCATCAGTTAAAGGCTGTCTTGAGCTCCTGGAGGGTGCTCTCAGTCCCTACCCGTGGCCCCTCTGTGTCAAGGCTGGGAACGAGAGCCTCTCTCACCTTTGTATCTCCCAGACTTTCTGCCATCAGCAAGAGACTATTCTCTGATTAGTCAGGCCCACCTGGGTCACCTCCTAATTTTAACATCAAAGGATTAGAAACCCTCATAACATCTGCATACATGATATCTAATGCACCATCACCCAGTACTAACTTCTGTCATAGTCACAGTGTTGGAATTAAGGTGGGAAACTTGGATTGGAAATCTTTGAATCCGCATCCCACACTTAGGAAATAAGCAACACTTACTGTAAGTTCAGAAGTCAAAAGATGAAGCACATCCCTTTTCCAACACCCCCCAACCCTCTGTTCGCACACAATTTTTATACCTTCTAGGTGCACTAATAATAATAATCATGACATCTAGCTCCTGGTGCCAGGCCCTTTGCTGGGCACCTGACAAACTGGTCATTTAAGAATCACTGCCCTTTGGGGCGCCTGGGTGGCTCAGTCAGTTAAGCATCCGACTTTGGCTCAGGTCATGATCTTGTGGTCTGTGAGTTCAAGCCCCGCATCAGGCTCTGTGCTGACAGCTCAGAGCCTGGAGCCTGCTTCGGTTTCTGTATTTCCCTCTCTCTCTGCCCCTCTCCCACTCATGCTCTGTCTTTGTCTCTCTGTCAAAAATAAATAAACATTTAAAAAAAAAGAACCACTGCCTTTTATGAAGCCAACTCTTTTACTGATCCCATTCTGCAGAGAAGAAAACTGAGGCTCAGAGAAGTTAGGCAATGTGCCCCAGGCAACACAGCCAGTACCAGCAACCAGCTGGGAAGAGGCAGGGCCAGCGCTGGCAGCTCCTGCTCCTAGCTCAGGACCTGAGCAGGCAGGGTTAGTTTCACTTTCTTAGTGGGCCCCCAGCACGTGGGTGTAGTTCACAGACTCCTGACCCCATGCTGCAACCCTCCATTGTCCCATTTGTGCACAGCCCAGCCCCACCTTAGTGCTCCATCCTTGTTCTCCTTCTGGTGGTGGGGGGCGGTCTGTAGCCCACTGGCCTATTAGTAAATGTCACAGGGTTTTTAAATGTTTCTCATTTGAAGTTGACTTGTTCCACTGAGGATTTAATAGAGCTCACTAGCACATGAAAATTGGAAAAATGTAAATAAATATTCTCAAACTCTCAATTAGCATAGAAAATCAAGTTTGAGTGAATGTTAAAAGTCCAGTCTAACCCAGTTCCTAAAGCTGAACATAAATGTTACTCTCAGTTCCCTGATGAGCAAAACAAAACAAAAAACACAATCAGTTACAAAGTTAACTCTGTGCTAAAGTAGGAAGTGCCAGCTCCCTTTTTCCTAACTCAAAGCTGGAAAAAATGTGTGATGTGAGCCCTGATTGCTGTGGTAAAAACCCCATGACAGCATTCCTGAATCACATACAGGCAGGTAGTCTCTCAATCTGGAACCATCCTTTAAAACCCTTCTTGTGCCCAAGAAACCACCTCTTAACCCCATGGCCTGTTGGGAGTCTTTTCCGTATTTGGACGTTTTACCACCTGCACTCTCACGTGGGGCCAGCACAGAAGTCTGTGCTCTCACTCAGCTTCACTTGTGCTCCCACAACCTCCCAGCTAGGTGCTAAGCTTTGTGAAGGAGCAAGATCCCAGCATGGAGAAGTGAGGTGGGATGCAGTAGAGGGGCAGGATCTGGACGTGCCCTGTGGAGGGCAGAATTCTGAGGTGGCCTCCAGTGATCCTTCCTATGTGTGTATGATGTACTATGACTATGTTAGTTTCGATAACAAAAGGGAGATTATCCAGGTGAACTGGCCTATTTACATGAACTCTTTCAAAGCAGAGAATTTTTTCCAAAAACGGAAAGTCCAAGCCTTAAACATTCCACGTGGCTTTGTGAGCTTTGGCAATGGAGTGATGTGGTGGCCTCCAGGAGCTGAGAGCCAGCAAATAAAATGAGGACCTGAATTGCCAGAAATTGAGTTCTGCCAACCACTTAAAGGATCCCAGAAGCAGATTCCTTCTGCAGAACCTACAGGTGAGAACCTGGCCCAGCTGACACTGAGCCTCAGCCTCATGAGATCTGGGTTGGGGAACCCCACTCAACCCAGACTCTGACCCACACTGGATGTGTGCTGATTCAGGTGCTGAACTTGCAGTCATTTGTTATACAGCATGGGCAACCGGCCCTGGGCACAGAGGTGCCCTGGAGGTGACACAACAGAGACATAGCCTGACACACAAACCTCCGGGAGGGTTGCAGGGAGGTTTGGGAGAACAGGCCCATAAAAAGAAGCTCTTAAAACAGACCAAGGTGTGTTTGAGTTCAGATCACACCCCTGCATGTGTGTGACCTTGGGAAGCTGACCTCCCTAAACCTCAGCTCTCATACCAATGTGATGGGAGTGAGGAACATGCCCCCCTTGTGGGGCCATTGTAAGAATGAAAGGATTTACATGGAGCCCTGGCACAGAGCCTGGCACACGGTCATCATCTGTCTGCATCTCGCATGGGAAGAGACACAATCATGTCCCCTAAAGATGTCCAAGTCCTGATCCTCAGAACCCATGAATGTGTTGTTGTACACAGCAAAAGGATTTTGCACTGGTTAACCTTAAAAATGACACAGAGAGTTATTTTACCAGCAAAATTGGGTTTATTCAGGAATAGCAGAGAATTGCAATCCAGAACAAGCAAGAAAAAATGCAGGCAAGTCCAACAAACAAAAGAGAAAAACATTCTTTTATGGAGAAGAAGGAGGAGGCTGGGAGGGGTTGCTTTGAATCAAAGTCCTTTGAAGAAAAGTGGGAGGTCAGGATGGTGAGGGTCTCTCATCGGCTGAGTTACAGGAGTGGTCACAGCCTTGTAGGAGATGCTGTGTCCATCCTTCCCTGGTGGGGCCTGTAGCTGATGATTCTTTCCTGTTGAGACTGTTCTGTTAGGGCTCCATTATTGACAATTTTTCATGTAAAACTTTCTATAAAATTGACAGTTTTCCCTAAGTGGTGCAACTCCTCCCCACCAGGACCCCTTGTAGCATCCTGAGTCTGCTCTAGTGAGGTTTCCCTCTAGGGACTTTCACACAGGTGGGGCCAAAGTAAGGATTTGGGGGTGAAGAGATTGTCCTGGATTATATGGGGGACCAACATAACCACAAGTGTCCTTCTAAGAGGGAAGCAGGAGGGCTGGAGTGGAACGAGCTGTGACATGGAGGCAGAGAGGACAGGGAAGGTGCCACCCTGTTGGGGTGGAAAGGGATCCATAAGCCAAGCAATGCAGGTGGCCTTCAGAAGCTGGGAAAGCAGGAGAGCAGATCCTGATCTACAGCCTCCAGAAGGAGCCAGCCTCAGACACTGAGATTCATTGTGAACTTCTAACATCCAGAACTGTAAGATGATAAATTTGCATTGTTAGAAGCTACCAAATCTCTGGTAATCTGTTGTAGTAGCCACAGGAAACTAATACACCATTCCCTGAAATCACGTCCTCCTTAAGGCTTTCATGGGTGAGAGCAGGGGACAGGGGCAGGGGCTTATCACAGGGACAAAGCAGCCCAGTAGACATTGGTCCCAACTTATTCGAGGAAAGTCACCAATGAGACCATGTTCCATGCAATTCCAATCATGCACAAATTTGTATAAAATACAGAACCATTTCAGTACAATAGGAGCCCCGTTGTTGAGAAATTCCACACTGAGCAATGTGGGTAGGAGCCTACAGTACTGAGCACCTCGGTCCTGAAGCTCAGGACCACCAGACCAGCATCTAACACAGAAGCGGACATCACAAGTCAAATACCAGACAACACAGAGCCAGGAAGGTGAGAAACGGGGAGAGATCCAGGCAACAGGAAAACCCTCCCCTTGCACCCTGCCCCAGGATGACAGCTTCCCCAGCAGTTTGGAAGGTGGGGGTAGGCTCACAGCATGGTTCCGTGCAGGCCTATTTGGTGAGGCATATGTACAGGCAAGCACACATTCACACATCACATACACAGATGTGCTTCACTGTTAAAAACTGTGCATCCTTGGGGCACCTGGGTGGCTCAGCCAGTTAAGTGTCAATTCTTGATTTCAGCTCAGGTCATGATTCTCTCTCTCTCCCTCTCTGTTTCTCCCCAACTTGTGTTCTCTCTCTCTGTCTCTCAAAATAAATAAGTAAACTTAAATTAAAAAAAAAAACTATGCATCATCCATAAAAAAAAAATGGGACTTAGTTTTTGTAGAAAGTCTTTATATTGCCAAAATAACAACTGAGGGCTTCCTCTCCTGGTACCGTGGCTTCCAGTCATGAAGGGTTATCAGTGCTAGTGTTCCTGCCTCCCTGAAGAAAGGAACAAGATAAAGGCCAGGTTGGCTCAGAGCATCTTAGGGAAATTTATTGACTGTGAAAACCCATGTGAGTAGATGTCATGGCTCATCTAATAGAGCATCATTTGGCATTTACTATATATTCCAAGGTAAGAATTTTTTTTTACCATCTTCACTTTACAGATGGGGAAAGTGAGGCCTAGAGAGATTTAAAAAAAAAATTGCCAAGGCTCCCACTGCCTGCAAGCGGCAGAGGCAGGATTTGAAGTCAGTCAGTCTGGCTCCAAACAGTACAGACATAATGTCTACACAACAGCATCATGAGTATTGTGGACTGAAAGTTTATGTCCCTTCAAAATTCATATGTTAAAGCCCTAACCCCAATGTGATGGTATTTGGAGATGGAGCCTTTAGGAGGTGAGTAGGATTAAATGAGGTCATAATGGTATTGCTGCCCTTATTAGAAGTGACATGAAAGAGCTCTCCCTCCCTCTCTGCCATGTAAGGACCCAACAAGAAGACAGCTGTCTACAAGACAGGAAGATGGTCCTCCCCAGGAATCAAGTCAGTCAGCATCTTGACCTTAGACTTCCCAGCCTCCAGACCATGAGAAATAGACTTCTGTTGGTTAAGGCTCCCGCTACCATGGGACTTTAACTTTGGTAACTTTCTTACAGCAGCCCAAGCTGACTAATAGAGATTTCAGGCTAAGACAGCAACCTAGTTTATAGAAGATGATGATAAAGGAAATTTTAAACTTTTAATGTTCATGGGCCCTGTTCCTGGGTTCCCAGGGAGGCTAGACTTTAACTTTTACCAAAGTCAGAATGACTTCACCAAACTTCGGAGCAGGGGCTCTGTTTCTGCCCTGAGGACACAGTGTTCATCTGCTTTGTTAGCAAATAACCTAAAATAAACATTTCAAGCTAAAGAGTAAAAATCTCCCTAAATTCTGTTCCCATACCTCATACCTCAGAAGCCTGAAATCTTGTACATACTAAAAGCATACTAAAAGATAAAGTTTGCAATTTTCTGGAATGTTTTTCATTATGGTTAATTGTAGCTGTTGGGGTAACAAAAAACATATACAACCATGTATTAAACATCCCTTCCCCAAGCACTCTCTTCTTTGTGAAGGTTATGTATCCTGGGAAGATGTCCTCACTTGGGCTGGAATAAAACTCTCTTCCTTTTTTATTTTTATTTATTTTTATTTATTTTTATTTATTTTTATTTTTTATTTACCTTTGAGAGAGAGAGAGAGACAGAGTGTGAGCAGGGGAGAGGCAGAGACAGAGGGAGACACAGAATCCAAAGCAGGCTCCAGGCCCCGAGCTGTTCAGCAGAGAGCCGGATATGGGGCTCAAACCCATGAACTGCGAGATCGTGACCTGAGCCAAAGTCAGACACTTAACCAACTGAGCCACCCAGGTGCCCCTCTCTTCCTTTTTTTTTTTTTTTTAAAGAATCCTAGAAGGTTTGTTCATTTTGTATCAAATGTCCACTGTGACTTACAGGCTCTGAACTCCTGAATAAGCAGGAATATGCCCCCACCAGCTCATCCTCAGATCCCACTGAGGTCTCCTGTCTTCCTCACAGGTAGTTGGGAGACGTGACATCTATCTGACATGCATCAGCACCTGGGAAGCCAAATTTGTTCCCGAAAACTTAGCCCCAACTGCTGGAATCTTTGCTCCTTCCATCCTGCCCAGTGTCCAGAAACAGTGCACCAGAGACAACCCAAATACCAGTTGCAACTGGAGCCTGCAAAATCCTTAGCTTGTTTAGAAGGAGGAGGACAAGGATGAAGAGGAAGAAGAAAATGAGGTGGAGGAAGGGAGAAGGGGGAAACTGGCTCATGGACATCTGTCATTGGCACATGCATGATTCCCAAATTACTTACACTCTCTCCTTACTCTACTTATTTGTATTGGTTCTCTCTAGGTAGGTTTTGCCTTTGAACATGGAATCCCTCATCTGTGACGATGAGGCAGGGTGTTATGGGCCAGCCCTCTAAATGCACCAAAGTAGGACTGTGATTTGGGACTGCCATGTGGGAAGAGACCCCGTGGGGAGGCCATGGTGTTGTCATGGTAACCAGGCACCTTAAGCTATGTGATCAATGCCCCAAGGACAGATGAAGGGGAGGGCCTGACCCAGGACCTGGGACTCTGGCAGGCTTCAGGGGATGACTGCTTCCCCTTGAGCAAGAGGAGCCCATTAACATATCCTAAGACCAAACTTTTCAAATTCTGAGGACGCCCTTGACAATAGGATGTGCTCATTCACCTGACCCCATACTCCTCTTCAGGGTGTATTGTAAACCAAATTAGAGTAGGTGGCATTGTAGCCAGCTCTCCTAAAGCACACAGCTCAGTATCAAAGAGCAGGTATAATTTGGTCAACTGTGTCAAAGGACAATGGGAAGGCTTCCAGGACCTCAGATCCAGGTGTCTGAAGATGCCAGTTCAAATCTCAGCTCTGTCTCCAACCCCTTAATACACACATGGAAGTTACTGGAAATTCTGAGACTGTTTCTCCCTCTGTATCTGGGAATCCACCCCCTTGCAGGGTGGTTTATAAGCTTCAGTGAAATAATAAGTTCACTTCAGCAAACATCTCTTGAGTACACCGGAGTTCATAGCCTAGTGAGGAGGATAAGCAAACAGACCAATAATGGCCAGATGATGTGATTGGCCTCACAAAAAGGCAAAGGCAGGGCACTGTGAAGGAAAGGAGGGAGTCCTGGCTTCTACCCAGGTAGACCAGAACACAAATAACAAATCCCGGAGAAGGAGAGAAAGTGGAGGACATTTGCAAATATTTGTCAAGTAAATCTGATATCTCAGTCAGGGAAGAAGAAGGAAAAAAAAGGAGAAAACAAACCTACCTCTGTGACCTGGGGTCAGTCTGGAGCTGGGAAGAGGCTGCCATGGTGACACCCCCAGAGAGACACCATCGATTGTCAGGAGACACGCCAGACCCATGGGGGCCACAGCATGGCCAGACTGACAGGGACATTTCTTCACTGTTGTTCAAGTAGAACACCCTATTCTGCAAAGAAACCAAAGTTCACTTACCTGCAGACAAAAGGTAAGTGAACTCAGACTACAATGTTGCCAGTCCCTCTGCTAACCCCAAGGTGATTCCAAAATGTGACCAATGCTGTCACACCTATCAGACACTAGACTGGACAGAGGGTCTACAAAGGGGGCAGCATGTATCTGCACGGTGGGGCCAGAGCCTGGCCTTCAACCCTGTGCTTATGCAGGAAACAGATGATGGTCCAGAATCCCAATGGTCCCGCAGGTGCACCATTGTCCTGTGATCTAAGTTGTAAAACATAGAATCTGCAACTTCTATTCTCTTTATGTTTGAGATGGTATAATGAAAAGTTAAGGCCTGTTGCTCCAGGAAACCTCCACCAGGGCCCTGGATTCCAATCTTCCTAGAAAGTTTCCCCAAACACAACCAGGGAACTTGTCAACTGATGTCCGAGATTCTGAAGTCAACATTTCACACAACACCACTGTTAAGTGTCACCTAGGACTTGACCAGGAAGCACAAGGTAGAAAAGATGCTTTTAGTTCATGTCAAGACTCAAACGGGAAGCACTGAAACTATTGAAACTATCTCAGTGTGCTGGTCTGCAATAGTGAAGTTTCTCAAGAAAGTAAAGTCTGGGAGGAATTCCGGAAGATGGCGGCGTAGGAGGACGCTGGGCTCACTGCGCGTCCTGCTGATCACTTAGATTCCACCTACACCTGCCTAAATAACCCAGAAAACCGCCAGAGGATTAGCAGAACGGAGTCGCCGGAGCCAAGCGCAGACGAGAGGCCCACTGAAGACGGTAGGAAGGGCGGCGAGGTGGTGCGTGCTCCACGGACTGGCAGGAGGGAGCCGGGGCGGGGGGGCGGCTCGCCGGCCAAGCAGAGCCCCCGAGTCTGGCTTGCAAAAGCGGAGGGGCCTGACGGACTGTGTTCCCACAGCAAGCGCTACTTAGTGTCTGGGAGGTCATAAGTTAACAGCTCTGCTCGGAAAGCGGGAAGGCTGGAGGACAAAGGGAGGGAGAGCGGCCTAGCCCCCAGACCACAGAGCTCAGTTTGGTGGGGAACAAAGTTGCTCGCCAGCGCTATCTCCCCCGCCCATCCCCCAGCCAAAATCCCAAAGAGAACCAGTTCCTGCCAAGGAACTTGCTCGCTCCCCGCAAACACCCAACTCTGTGCCTCCGCGGAGCCAAACCTCTGGCAGCGGATCTGACTCCCTCCTGCTGCCACAGGGCAGTCCTGAAGTGGATCACCTAAGGAGAAGCGAAATAAGCCTGCCCCTCCTGCCCCTGTGCACCTTGCCTACCCACCCCGGCTAATATGCCAGATCCCCAGCATCACAAGCCTGGCAGTGTGCAAGTAGCCCAGACGGGCCATGCCACCCCACCGTGAATCCCGCCCTGGGAGAGGGGAAGAGAAGGCACACACCAGTCTGACTGTGGCCCCAGGGGTGGGCTGGGGGCAGACATCAGGTCTGACTGCGGCTCCGCCCACCAACTCCAGTTATACACCACAGCACAGGGGAAGTGCCCTGCAGATCCTCACCATGCCAGGGACTATCCAAAATGACCAAGCGGAAGAATTCCCCTCAGAAGAATCTCCAGGAAATAACAACAGCTAATGAGCTGATCAAAAAGAATTTAAATAATATAACAGAAAGTGAATTTAGAATAATAGTCATAAAATTAATCGCTGGGCTTGAAAACTATACAGGACAGCAGAGAATCTCTTGCTACAGAGATCAAGGGACTAAGGAACAGTCACGAGGAGCTGAAAAACGCTTTAAACGAAATGCAAAACAAGATGGAAACCACCACGGCTCAGATTGAAGAGGCAGAGGAGAGAATAGGTAAAAAGAAGATAAAGTTATGGAAAAAGAGGAAGCTGAGAAAAAGAGAGATAAGAAAATCCAGGAATATGAGGGGAAAATTAGAGAACTAAGTGATACACTAAAAAGAAATAATATACTCATAATTGGTATCCCAGAGGAGGAAGAGAGAGGGAAAGGTGCTGAAGGGGTACTTGAAGAAATAATAGCTGAGAACTTCCCTGAACTGGGGAAGGAAAAAGGCATTGAAATCCAAGAGGCACAGAGAACTCCTTTCAGACGTAACTTGAATCTATCTTCTGCACGACATATCATAGTGAAACTGGCAAAATACAAGGATAAAGAGAAAATTCTGAAAGCAGCAAGGGGTAAACGTGCCCTCACATATAAAGGGAGACCTATAAGACTCGTGACTGATCTCTCTTTTGAAACTTGGCAGGCCAGAAAGAATTGGCACGAGATTTTCAGGGTGCTAGACAGAAAAATATGCAGCCGAGAATCCTTTATCAAGCAAGTCTGTCATTTAGAATAGAAGGAGAGATAAAGATCTTCCCAAACAAACAAAAACTGAAGGAATTTGTCACCACTAAACCAGCCCTCCAAGAGATCCTAAGGGGGACCCTGTGAGACAAAGTACCAGAGATATCACTACAAGCATAAAACATACAGACATCACAGTGACTCTAAACCCATATCTTTCTATAATAACACTGAATGTAAATGGATTAAATGCGCCAACGAAAAGACATAGGGTATCAGAATGGATAAAAAAACAAGACCCATCTATTTGCTGTCTACAAGAGACTCATTTTAGACCTGAGGACACCTTTAGATTGAGAGTGAGGGGATGGAGAATTTTTATCATGCTACTGGAAGCCAAAAGAAAGCTGGAGTAGCCATACTTATATCAGACAAACTAGAGTTTAAATTAAAGGCTGTGACAAGAGATGAAGAAGGACATTATATAATAGTGACAGGGTCTATCCATCAGGAAGAGCTAACAATTATAAATGTCTATGCGCCGAATACCGGAGCGCCCAAATATATAAAACAATTACTCATAAACATAAGCAACTTTATTGATAAGAATGTGGTAATTGCAGGGGACTTTAACACCCCACTTACAGAAATGGATAGATCATCTAGACACACGGTCAATAAAGAAACAAGGGCCCTGAATGAGACATTGGATCAGATGGACTTGACAGATATATTTAGAACTCTGCATCCCAAAGCAACAGAATATACTTTCTTCTCGACTGCACATGGAACATTCTCCAAGATAGATCATATACTGGGTCACAAAACAGCCCTTCATAAGTTTACAAGAATTGAAATCATACCATGCATACTTTCAGACCACAATGCTATGAAGCTTGAAATCAACCACAGAAAAAAGTCTGGAAAACCTCCAAAAGCATGGAGGTTAAAGAAAACCCTACTAACAAATGAGTGGGTCAACCAGGCAATTAGAGAAGAAATTAAAAAATATATGGAAACAAATGAAAATGAAAATACAACAATCCAAACACTTTGGGACGCAGCGAAGGCAGTCCTGAGAGGAAAATACATTGCAATCCAGGCCTATCTCAAGAAACAAGAAAAATCCCAAATACAAAATCTAACAGCACACCTAAAGGAACTAGAAGCAGAACAGCAAAGGCAGCCTAAACCCAGCAGAAGAAGAGAAATAATAAAGATCAGAGCAGAAATCAACAATATAGAATCTAAAAAAACTGTAGAGCAGATCAACGAAACCAAGAGTTGGTTTTTGAAAAAATAAAGAAAATTGACAAACCTCTAGCCAGGCTTCTCAAAAAGAAAAAGGAGATGACCCAAATAGATAAAATCATGAATGAAAATGGAATTATTACAACCAATACCTCAGAGATACAAACAATTATCAGGGAATACTATGAAAAATTATATGCCAACAAATTGGACAACCTGGAAGAAATGGACAAATTCCTGAACACCCACACTCTTCCAAAACTCAATCAGGAGGAAATAGAAAGCTTGAACAGACCCATAACCAGCGAAGAAATTGAATCGGTTATCAAAAATCTCCCAACAGTGGCGCCTGGGTGGCGCAGTCGGTTAAGCGTCCGACTTCAGCCAGGTCACGATCTCGCGGTCCGGAAGTTCGAGCCCCGCGTCGGGCTCTGGGCTGATGGCTCAGAGCCTGGAGCCTTTTTCCGATTCTGTGTATCCCTCTCTCTCTGCCCCTCCCCTGTTCATGCTCTGTCTCTCTCTGTCCTAAAAATAAATAAACGTTGAAAAAAAAAAATCTCCCAACAAATAAGAGTACAGGACCAGATGGCTTCCCAGGGGAGTTCTACCAGACATTTAAAGCAGAGATAATACCTATCCTTCTTAAGCTATTCCAAGAAATAGAAAGGGAAGGAAAACTTCCAGAGTCATTCTATGAAGCCTGTATTACTTTGATTCCTAAACCAGACAGAGACCCAGTAAAAAAAGAGAACTACAGGCCAATATCCCTGATGAATATGGATGCCAAAATTCTCAATAAGATACTAGCAAATCGAATTCAACAGCATATAAAAAGAATTATTCACCATGATCAAGTGGGATTCATTCCTGGGATGCAGGGCTGGTTCAACATTCGCAAATCAATCAATGGTGATACATCACATTAACAAAAAAAAAGAGAAGAACCATATGATCCTGTCAATCGATGCAGAAAAGGCATTTGACAAAATCCAGCACCCTTTCTTAATAAAAACCCTTGAGAAAGTCGGGATAGAAGGAACATACTTAAAGATCATAAAAGCCATTTATGAAAAGCCCACAGCTAACATCATCCTCAACGGGGAAAAACTGAGAGCTTTTTCCCTGAGATCAGGAACACGACAGGGATGCCCACTCTCACCGCTGTTGTTTAACATAGTGTTGGAAGTTCTAGCATCAGCAATCAGACAACAAAAGGAAATCAAAGGCATCAAAATTGGCAAAGATGAAGACAAGCTTTCGCTTTTTGCAGATGATATGATATTATACATGGAAAATCTGATAGACTCCACCAAAAGTCTGCTAGAACTGATACATTAATTCAGCAAAGTTGCAGGATACAAAATCAATGTACAGAAATCAGTTGCATTCTTATACACTAACAAAGAAGCAACAGAAAGACAAATAAAGAAACTGATCCCATTCACAATTGTACCAAGAAGCATAAAATACCTAGGAATTAATGTAACCAAAGATGTAAAGGATCTGTATGCTGAAAACTATAGAAAGCTTATGAAGGTAATTGAAGAAGATATAAAGAAATGGAAAAACATTCCATGCTCATGGATTGGAAGAATAAATATTGTCAAAATGTCAATACTACCCAAAGCTATCTACACATTCAATGCAATCCCAATCAAAATTGCACCAGCATTCTTCTCGAAACTAGAACAAGCAATCCTAAAATTAATATGGAACCACAAAAGGCCCCGAATAGCCAAAGTAATTTTGAAGAAGAAGACCAAAGCAGGAGGCATCACAATCCCAGACTTTAGCCTCTACTACAAAGCTGTCATCATCAAGACAGCATGGTATTGGCACAAAAACAGACACATAGACCAATGGAATAGAATAGAAACCCCAGAACTAGACCCACAAACGTATGGCCAACTCATCTTTGACAAAGCAGGAAAGAACATCCAATGGAAAAAAGACAGTCTCTTTAACAAATGGTGCTGGGAGAGCTGGACAGCAACATGCAGAAGGTTGAAACTAGACCACTTTCTCACACCATTCACAAAAATAAACTCAAAATGGATAAAGGACCTGAATGTGAGACAGGAAACCATCAAAATCCTAGAGGAGAAAGCAGGAAAAGACCTCTCTGACCTCAGCCGTAGCAATCTCTTACTCGACACATCCCCAAAGGCAAGGGAATTAAAAGCAAAAGTGAATTACTGGGACCTTATGAAGATAAAAAGCTTCTGCACAGCAAAGGAAACAACCAACAAAACTAAAAGGCAACCAACGGAATGGGAAAAGATATTTGCAAATGACATATCGGACAAAGGGCTAGTATCCAAAATCTATAAAGAGCTCACCAAACTCCACACCCGAAAAGCAAATAACCCAGTGAAGAAATGGGCAGAAAACATGAATAGACACTTCTCTAAAGAAGACATAGATGGCCAACAGGCACATTGAAAGATGTTCAGCGTCGCTCCTTATCAGGGAAATATAAATCAAAACCACACTCAGGTATCACCTCACGCCAGTCAGAGTGGCCAAAATGAACAAAACAGGAGACTATAGATGCTGGAGAGGATGTGGAGAAACAGGAACCCTCTTGCACTGTTGGTGGGAATGCAAATTGGTGCAGCCGCTCTGGAAAGCAGTGTGGAGGTTCTTCAGAAAATTAAAAATAGACCTACCCTATGACCCAGCAATAGCACTGCTAGGAATTTATCCAAGGGATACAGGAGTACGGATGCATAGGGTCACTTGTACCCCAATGTTCATAGCAGCACTCTCAACAATAGCCAAATTATGGGAAGAGCCTAAATATCCATCAACTGATGAATGGATAAAGAAATTGTGGTTTATATACACTATGGAATACTACGTGGCAATGAGAAAGAATGAAATATGGCCTTTTGTAGCAACGTGGATGGAACTGGAGAGTGTGATGCTAAGTGAAATAAGCCATACAGAGAAAGACAGATACCATATGGTTTCACTCTTATGTGGATCCTGAGAAACTTAACAGGAACCCATGGGGGAGGGGAAGGAAAAAAAAAAAAGAGGTTAGAGTGGGAGAGAGCCAAAGCATAAGAGACTGTTAAAAACTGAGAACAAACTGAGGGTTGATGGGGGGTGGGAGGGAGGGGACGGTGGGTGATGGGTATTGAGGAGGGCACCTTTTGGGATGAGCACTGGGTGTTGTATGGAAACCAATTTGACAATAAATTTCATATATTAAAAAAAATAAAATAAAATAAAATAAAAACGTAAACAGCTTACCTATAAGAAAAAAGAAAAAAATAAAATTACAATTAGATAAGGTTTGCCATATTAAATTAAAATCAAGTGCAAAATATTCTGTTTTTTATGAAAAATACATCTCAATTGCATTCTATATGATTTTTTGAGATCACCGCATAACATTATAGAAGAAATTAATAGTGAGCTTATGTAAATAAATTTTGATTTTATTGCATATGGATGCTTATAAGCAGAAATAAATTTTATGATCCTATAAAAAAAAAGTAAAGTCTGTTTTATCCTCTATGGTTTCTAAAATTCAAGTAAAATAAAAGGGTTATGAGCAAAAAAGCATAATACTTGTGAGATTCCCATATTGAGAGAAGACCCACTAGAGATGAATCAGAGGTGGAAGAAGATCCAGATTTTTCAGCCCACAAGCTAAGTGGATTGGAAAATATTGCACACAACCCCATTTGGGGAAGTGTAGCAGTCAGCATTTAAACCTAGGGCTATCACCATGCCCAGGGTTCAAATCCCAGCTCCCAAATCCCAGCTCTGCCACTTACCTATGTGTGACAACTCTGTATTCCAGCTTCCTTAATATGGGATTATTGATTGGATTAAGTGAGGAAACTGGCATAAACAGTACACCACCTGTCACTTAAATGTTAGTGATTCATCACCAAAAACCACCATCAATCAGCACATTCCTCCCTCTTGGGGCAATAATATAGCAATTCATTTCAATAAATATTCCTGATGTAGGGAGTACTGCTTAGATTATAGAAAATCACCACATTTTATTTGAGCTGATTAATGGAAGTAATCATGATGAGTCTCCTTTTGAAATTAAGACTTGTGGGATGTATTTCTATCACAACACTTTGGACATATTTTTATGTCCTTTAGCATTTTCCAACTCTTGTGTCTGTCTGTAGAAAATATATGGAATTTTCTTCTTTTTGTGGTTTCACTGAAGTTTAACAGGAAGTTAAATTCTTACCTAGATGAGAATTTTAGTCTATGGGACTTGTCCTAATTTTAGTTGTAGATGCATAGAAAGGAAAATTTTTATGGAAGATTTTGCACTCTACTTGTTGTGTTTCAGTAAAACATTGCAGGTGAAGCATGTATTAAGAAAAGAGAAAGAAAGAGAGGGAGAATTCTTTCACTCTAATTCCTGTTTGTTACGATAGGTGCACACTTTAGAAAACTTCTCCAGGAAAGAGGGAAGGAGGGATGAATTTAGAGAGATCCAAGATGAGGAAGGAGCAAGGATGAGGGCAGGAGATGGTGTTGGGAAGGACCTTTTGGAAAGGAATGCTTCTGGATGGTTTCCTTAAAAATGCAAGGAACTTTAAAATACTCAGTATTCATTTCCATTCATAGTATTTTCCCTCTTTGTCCATTTCTCTCTCTCTCTCTCTCTCTCTCTCTCTGTCTCTCTCTCTCTCTCTCTCTTTCGAGTATTTTCAAATAACCCAGGGCATTCTAAAGCTTTTTTTAGTTTATTTATTTATTTTGAGAGAGACAGAGAGAACATGAGCAGGGTAGGGGCAGAGAGAGAGAATCCCAAGCAAGCTCCATGTAGTCAAGGCAGAGCCTAATGCGGGACTTCAACCCACGAAAGGAAACCATGAGGTCAAAATCAAGAGTCTGACACTTAACCCACTGAGCCACCCAACTGCTCCAATTTCTTAACTAAATATTAGGTTGAGCTCTGTAAAACTTCCACTTTTGCAAATCAAACAGGAGAGAACAATGGCAATTTCCTCCAATATCATTCCCTCCAGGTGGAGGGAAGAATCCTCACCCCACCCAAGCACCTGTACCCTCTCCTCTCTACCCTTCCTGCACTACTTGATTCTTCTCCCTGGGTTACATCCTGACATCTCCCATCCCAGATGACACTTAATGTTTAAAGCTTTATTTTCCAGAAATGTCTGTTATACCACTGAGTCTCCCCCTGCTTTTCCTGTTCCCTCCAATTAATCTCTTCTAAGTTTTCTTAAGAACAAAATACCATCCGAATGACCTTCCAGGATGAGAAATGATTATGTTAGCCTTCATGGGGCAGTCTGGCTTTATCTGTGGTTGTCCCTTTGCTACTGTCCAGTTGGGCTCAGATGGCCAAGGGGCCAGAACATGCACCAGGACAGAGAGGACTCCTCACCACAAACTGGAACCAATACCACAAACTGGAATAGGTACATGTTACCTATTAGGACCCCTTATGTCTGCAAGTGACCTTGAAAAGTCCCTGAGGCAGACACTGTTTAGAAAACACACTTCTTCCTTACTGGTGGAGCCATGATTTTACTTGTCCACACTTCAGCCCCAGCCCCATTCCCCTGACTTTAGCCTATTTCTGAAAAATGAAGCACAAGATGTCTACAGGGAGTCCAGGAATGGTCCCTTCTCTAAAATGTTAACAGTGAGGAAGAATATTCCTTTCTATCCTCTGGGCATTTTCATGAGTGGACTGCAGCCCCTTGAGAGTGCTGAGAGGGTCTGCTCAGAGGTCATGGCCAGGTCAAAGACTTGGGTCTTTGATAGCAGGGTCAAACCCCAGAGCAAGAAAAGGTTAACATCGTCACTTTCCTTTCTGAAAAAAGAACACTGTAAATGCTCTTTGTTTTACTTCAAGAAAAATTATGACAGTTTAATTAGACTAACCAAAAAAGCAAGAGGACTTGCAACAGATTGATGAGGATTTCTGGGATCCAACTCCTGACTTCTCTTTATGTGAGATAATAAATTATCTTCCTACCTAAGCCAATTTGAATTCTTATTTTCAGTTACTTGCAGCTAAAGTCAATGCAACTGAAAGTCCACTAATTGACACTTCTGTTGTCAGGCAGACACTCTTACAATCTCCCAGACCATGGGCAGTCACTTCACTTTTAGAAGTCACTTTAGAATGGAACTCCATGATAAATCTCTACGCCTGATTTCAATATTTAGCAAAACAACACAAAGGGACTTTTCCCTACATGTAGCCCAAATCTGCCATGCTCCAGTTCCAGCCTCACTCAGTTCCCAATATTGGGTCCTGGAGACAAGTTTATGTCCTTTCTGGCCAATTTTCCTGTGCTTCTGAAACCCATTTGCTTCAAACCATGAAACATGTCCTGGTTCTTAGGCTAGTCTCTTCTACCACATTATTTGCTTTCTTCTTTTCAAAGAAATGTGCATTTCCTGTCCCATTTCAGTGAATCTGAAACACCACTGAAACATAAACCATTATTTTATGTACTGATAAGTAGGAAATCCTCTACCAGGAAAGTTATGACATGCTAACCCTAAGGACTATCCTGATTTTGGAGATGCTAAAATGTGTTTTTAAAATAAAGTTAAGGGGCGCCTGGGTGGCGCAGTCGGTTAAGCGTCCAAATTCAGCCAGGTCACGATCTTGTGGTCCGTGAGTTCGAGCCCTGTGTCAGGCTCTGGGCTGATGGCTCAGAGCCTGGAGCCTGTTTCCGATTCTGTGTCTCCCTCTCTCTCTGCCCCTCACCCGTTCATGCTCTGTCTCTCTCTGTCCCAAAAATAAATAAACGTTGAAAAAAAATTTTTTAAATAAAGTTAAAAATAGAACTACCCTTTGATCCAGCAATCGCACTACTAGGTATTTACCTAGAGGATACAAAAATACAGATTCAAAGGGATACACGCACCCCAGTGTTTATAGCAGCATTATCACCAATAACCAAGATATGGAAGCAGTCCAAGTGTCCTTCAATAGATGAATTGATAAAGAAGATGTGGTATATATACAATGGAATATTATTCAGCCATGAAAAAAGAATTAGATCTTGCCATTTGGAACAACATGGATGGAGCTAGAGAGTATTACGCTAAGTGAAATAAGTCAGTCAGAAAAAGACAAATACCATATGATTTCGTCATATGTGGAATTTAAGAAACAAAAAAAAAAGCAAAGGGAAAAAAAGACAGAGAGAGAGACAAACTAAGAAACAGATTCTTAACTATAGAAAACAAACTGATGTTACCAGGGGCAAGGGATGAAATAGGTGACGGTAATTCAGGAGTGCATCTGTTGTCACAAGCACCTGGTGATGTATGGAAGTGTTGAATCACTATATTGTACACCTGAAACTAATATTACACTGTATGTTAACTAACTGGAATTAAAATAAAATTTTTTAAAAAATTAAAAACTTTTAAAAAATGTGTGCATCTCAGAATCATTGGAAAAATAGTATTTTATCTTTGCACAGAAGCACCCCCCCAACCCCGAACAAAAAAATCACAAAGGAGATGGAGGAGTGATTCACACCACATTGTTTCCAGCATCCTCCAGAGAAGCCTGGCCCAGTAAAAAAGCACTGTGTTGGGTGACATGGCATCTCTTTAGCCATGGTCACAATCCTGAAGATTAGCACACACTAAGCCTGGGCCCTGGTCTTTGGCTGGGCCCACCGGGGGCCTATGTCACTGGAGGTCTCTGAATACCTCTTTGGAGCACCATGATTATGAGTGTGAGGACATCTAAGAGCCAATGTGGAACGTCCAGCATAAACTTTACGATGTAGCTATGTAGTTCATGTTCCCAGCACCTCCCCTCTGAAACTTTCCCTGTGCCTCTAACTTACCCCCTTTATCCATATGTGTGTACATGTGTGTATGTGTGTTATGTGTGCGTGTGTTTTCACATGGGGGGAGAGGCATGCAGGTCCAAGACAGATCAGCAATCCCTGTCCCAAAAATAGTTGGGTTCTCTGAGTGACTGAAGCCACAAGATGTAAAACATGTAGCACTCAGTGTTCAGGTTTCCAACCAGTGCAGAGCACTGGCTTCAGTGAGATAGAGGAGAGTGAAGCCAACTTCAAACAAAACAAGAAGATATGTAGAGACAAAGAATCAATGGAGTCTATGTCTCTAGTTCCAGTTTTGCTTCACTTAGTTTGAAGCCCAGCCACATTCCTACACTTGGGTCCTGTGATACTTTCCAGGATCCTTAAACTAAAACCTGTGTTTTATTTCACTGGCTTCAGTGAAGATTCTGTCTCTTACAACACAAATATCTAAAAAGCATATTAACCATTCCCATGACCTGATAGGATAGTATTATACTGGCACTCATAGACCCAACCTTCCAGAATTACTTGGTCTGTGACCTTAATGTGCTACACTTGGGATTTTGAAGACCCACAGACGGTTTTTAAACCTTTGAGCTCAGGGACTCTCTCTCTTTCTCTGCTGTATCCCCAGCGTCTGGAACAGTGCCTGGCACAGAGCAGACACTCAGTAGATACCCACTGAATAATGAGCCAGTGGAAGCAGCCACCTGTGCAGGAGCGAGGCTTTTGCCCACTCTAAGTATGAAACACTGGGGGAACATCTGAGCACACATCCCAGCTCTTCCACCCACTTGTGGAAAAAGTAAGACAAGTCACCTCAGCCCCCACGCCATTACACTGTGGACATAAAAGCCTTCTCTATGAGTTACTTTTAACCTCAGTCAGGATGGTCCCTTTAAAGGCCCTTTGTGAATGGTAATATGCTGTGCAAACTGATAATGATGCCAGCTCTAGGACCACATGGAAAAGTCACAGTGGTATTTCAAGGATTAGAAACAAAGAATAAATGTCCGAAAGACAGATACAGGACAGATTTTGGTTTAGGAAAAGTTTAGGGAAAAGGCATGACTCTGTCACTAAGAAATATCTTGAAAATCTGTGCTTTAATCAAATAATTGATTGATAGAGTGAAAGCCTGAACCAGTATTGAGGAGGCCGGGGTGTCTGTCACCATCTCACTGGGTAACCTATCAGTGCTTTACTGAGAATCTTTCTATGTCTGGATCGCCAGTGTAAACAGAGAGCTTAAATGAGCTCAGTGGTTTTCTAAGGTTTTTAATAGCAGAACTATGTTTTTAAATAAATCCTTGAATATATAAATGTTGAAATAGGTGGGTACTTTTCCTATGTGAACAATCTATAGCAAATGCTCTAGTTTGGGCAAGGCTGGGGACCCATGACGAACTGTCCCCCAGCCCACCCTCCTCCCAACCTCTTTTGTGTTTCCTTTAGCACCTCTGTAAAACATCAGACCAGGGAACACATCTGAAGTGCTTAGGCAAGATGATCTCCCCAGTGGTGTCTTTCTGCTGCAGAAAATCAGCATGTGTGATCCTGACCAGCAGCTTCTCCATTTGCTATTCTGTCCTGTACCATAGACTCAGTCCTCCATTTCTTTGGAAATGTGCCTTTTACAGCCCTTGTTTAAATGAGGCAACTTGAAAATATGCGTAAAATCAAAAGTTAATAATCAAATCCTCTCCAGAAACCATCCTGCTTGATAGGCAAGGAGCCTTAGCTCAGGGACTGCATAGACAATTGTTGGGTTTTCCTTTTTGAAATCACACATGGTGCAGCCACAGGAGCCCAAGGTGATCCACTTCCCTACTCAGAAACTAGTCCAGCCATCTGTTAACACCATCTGGACACGAAGGCTTCCCAGAACACATGGGTGCTCTGGGCCCTTATCAAGGTGCAACATTGCACTTCTATTGGACAAGCCATCCTGCCAGTTCTGTTTTAGAGCATGTATATTTGTCATTTTGGGCTGGCTTAGTCGGGGGGGGGTGGAGGATCCCTGCTTCTTTATTATTATTGTTGAAGCTGTATCCACCTAAATCTTCATGCCTACTGTTGGTTTATCTTCCCCAAGATTCAAAATATAAGTGTTAATCCACTCAGCCTTGGGGATCATTCTCATAGCTGGCCCTTAACCTATGTCACTGTGGCAGGGAAAGAGGTTGGGCAGTAATTAGAAAAGAGATGACCAGTCTCTTCCAAGACTGGACCAGCGTTGCTTTTTTTACTCTTTCTGGGGCCAAAACAGACAGGTGTGACCCAAGCAGGACAGTGTGGGACAAAGCAGGCAACAAGCAGTTCAGTGGGCCAGGACCCCATCTTCCTGCACCAGCATTTATTTCCCACAACTAGCCAACAGCATAACCAGAAGAAACCTGAAAGGACAGTTGGGAGACCGAGGCTCAGAGAGGGAGAACCCTGCCCAAGGCCACAAAGCCCACTCAGTCAAGACAGAAACAAGGCAGGACTCCTGGCCTCTGGGTTAGATCTTTTATAGCTCTGTGCTCAGAAAACAAGCTACTATCATAGGTTCAGAGATGAATGGTGAGCCCTGAGTCAATCTCAGGCCAATGGTGTGATCACAAGGGTATTTCAACTGAAGCCCCTGGTCATTTCCAGCCTGGTAACATCCTTGGCCATACATGGGACTGAGGCCTAGAGGTCTGTCCTCACCCTGCTCCCTATCTCCTGGTTCCCTCACTACCCCAGCCCACAGTTAAACACTTTAAAGCTGACCCTTATTGTCCCTGTCTCTGCAGTCATGGACTTTAGAATCCAAAGGTCCTAGTTCAAATGCACACTCCTTCACTAACCAGCTATCAGGGTAACTTTGGGCTCATTATCTAACTGTGCTCAGTCTCAGTTTCTTCAACTGTGAATTGGAGACAACGCAGCCATCCTCACAGGCCAAGCCTAGTTCATGGAACCCAGGAAATTCCCCTGTTTTCTCTCCAATGAGGGAGCTTCCCCATTCCTTCCAGGCCTCTGGAGAGAACAAAGGAGCACCCCCTGGGATTCAGAGGTGTGGGGAGGAAGGTCCTGTGTGCTGGGGTACTTTGGTTAAAGAAACAAGCAGGGAGAAGAAAACTGAACATGGACATAGATTTATGTGGCTCTCACCCCACCTGTCTGTGCTCTGGGAGCTTCTTTTAGCACCACTTTCATTGCTAGAATCAGGAATTCCAACAGGGCTAGAAACTTCTGCCCTGCCTCTCTCTGGCTTCCCAGTGGGCCCCCCCAAAAGCCTCAACTACATCTCTCTTTCCTCGAGGGGTCCCTTTTTCCTTATTTTAATCAGATGGCTCTGACTTTTTAATCATTTGTGCACCTCCACAGGTTCACACAAGACTCTGTGAAGCACAGACACGTGAAAAGTCTGGTTCTGCTGGATACAAACAGGAAACAGAACCAGAATAGATGCTTCCTTGGTAAGAGGTGTAGGTGGGAGGGAGTCCCTGGTTCATACCACACAAATTCATTGCTGGGTATGGTAGGCCGTGGGGTCACTCTGGTCTCAGAATGAAGACACAGAACAGAGGCCTCAGAGAGTGGACAAAGTATCCAACACAGCTAGAGAGATGTGACAAGTCAACAGCCATCTCCAAGAGTAAGGGCAGAAATCAGAGTGGCTGCAGGACAAGAGATTTGGTTTACCAAGCAAATTATGCCCTGAGTCTCTCCAGCAATTGTGCTACATTGTGCTGCCACATAAGGAGGTTTTGATCAAACCCCACTAGAGACTTGGTTAAAACAGTTTCCTGGACTTTAGCCCAGAGCCTCAGATCCAGCAGATCTGGGATGGGCTCCCAAAGTCTGTATTTCTAACAAGTGTCCTAGTGTTGCTGATGTTGCCCTTCCAGGGACCACCCATTTGAGAACTGCTGGACAACAGGAAACATGCTCATAGACCAAACCTGGCCCACTGCTCTTCACTGCTTGTGATTGCTACTCTTCGCTTAATTGTCAGTCTTCCTGACCAGAGTGAAAACTCCATGAGTGTTTATACAGGTCTTGAACCTTAGGAGGTGACTCCACACACTGTTGAATGACCCCAACATCTGGGCACTGGGGGTTGGTTGTATTCCAGAAGACAAACTCAGCATATACAAAAAGTGAATATTTACTGAGCGGTAACCAAGTGCCAAGCATGCTACATGAGCCATCTCTTTAAGTCCTCTAGCAATCTACGCAGTACTTATTACCAATGCTGTTTTCACAGATGAATAAGGAACTGTGGCTCAGAAAGATTAAGTAATTTGACCAAGGTCACACAACCATGAGGGAGGAGAATTAGAACTGAATCTCATAGTCTAATATTCAAGTCAGTGTTCATGGCCCTTACAGATATACAAGAGACTCTCCAAGACTCTCCAAGCCCCCCTCTCCTCTATCCTTCTCCTGAGAAGATTTCTCTGAGCTCCATGCCACCCACATCCCAGGTAGAATTCACTGCCATCCCCTTTGATGGGAGTTTCAGACTCTGTGAAATAAGTAGAGTGATGATGGAGGAAGGCAGAGGTGATGATGGAGGGAGCCAGGAGAATGATGGAGGGAGACAGGGGTATGATGGAGACAGGAGTGATGATGGAGGGAGTATTTAGATGGAACAAGGCATGGGAAATCATGGTGGGAGGCAGACAATGGCAATCATGAGAGCAGACAAAGGCTGAAGATGGAAGCAAAAAGGAAGGAGAAATAGTGGAGAGAAGCAAGCAGTGGATAGGCCTGAAGGAACCTGGTAGTTTATGTTGTAATACCGGCACATTGTTTCAAATATCAGGCCTGCCACTGTAGGGCTTTCAGCATGGAAGCAGTATCAGACACATGTTTTCAAGATTGTGTGAGCCTGAGTCTCCAAAAGCAGAGTCTAAGTCAAGGGCGTATGGGGCTGTGACCCCAGGAGCAGGTGTGATGGACAGGGAAAGGGGAATGTCTGCTCATGGGTGCCTTACTGGGCTGGTCTCAGCTAATGCCCACTGTCACTCAATCTGGGGGCACTGAGTGAGAAACACCTGACACTCCTCAGAACACCCTCAGGAGGACCAAAGGAAGAAGCATCTACCCATTCACTCCCTTGAAGGTTGACTGATCTTCACACCCAGATGGGATGTGTAGGTGCCACAGGGATCCAGTTATCCCACACCAAGATATCAGGGAAGGGCTAAACAAGAAACAAGAGAAGCAAGGCCATTTCAGGTTTTACAAAGCTGGTTGAAGCCTGTGTGGGACTGGTCATTGCAGCTGCATCTCCAGTAAAAGAGAGGGCTTAAAAGATCTGAGGGGCATCCAAAACTGTCTGATCCAGAAACCAGCAGGGACATGGAGAGTAGGCACAGATAAAGGAGAGAGCCCAGGCACCACCTTTCACCTGGAAGGACATTGAGTAGGTGGATGGGTAGGTAGTGGGTATCGATGCATTGGATGAATGCATGGATGGATGGATGGATGGATCAATGGATGGATGGATGGATCAATGGATTGATGGATTGATGGACTAATGGTTGGATGGATAGTTAGAGGTTCCACAAGGCATTTTAGAAGCATCTAAGAATAGCCTTAGGTCAAAGAGGAGAGAATAACTGTCCCAGCTGCAAATAGGTCTTAAAAAAAAACAACAAAAATAGCTGAACAAAAAGGTACAGAGAGAACTAAGACTAAAATTTCTCCAACTTTTGATGCTAAAATATTTCCCCAAACTTTCCTTGCTGTCAATACAAAGTGACCACTAATTTCTGTTACCCATCTACTCATTTAATGAGAAGCAGAACCCAGGCTAGGATAAAATGTAAAAAAAAAAAAAATGGTGAGTGAACACCAGGAGGGCTTCAATGCCATTAGTGATCAGGAAATGCAAACTAAAACCACAGTGAGATACCACCACACACCACTAGACCAGCAAAGAGAATGAAACTTGCTATCATCACATGCTAGCAAAGGTGCAGATCAAGGACTCTTGTGTGAGTGGGCATGCATGACAACAGAACGGTGCTGAAAATTATTTGACAAAGTCAAACCTATGTCTCAGCTACAACCTAATGCTCCACACTTGGAGAAATAAAAACTCATGTCCATAAACAGACCTGCACAAAGATTCACAGTCCCCACCCATAAACATGAAACTTGGAAATCACCCAACAATGCAACAATATGAATAAACAAATGGTGATCTGTTCAAATCTTGGAATACTACTCAGTCCCAGAAATAAGGGGATTCTGAAACCGGTCCAAGCATGGATGAGTCAACAAAACAGTATATGGAAAAGAGGGGCGAGACACACCAAAAAGGTACATGCTGTACATGGAGTTAAACAACAGGCAAAAGCAATCTGTGCTGAAAGATCAGAATGTGTTACCTGGAGTGGAGAGCAGCTTTAGGAGATTGAGTGGGAAAGGTTACAAGGAAAATTCCTAGACTGGTGAAAATGCCCTAAATGTGTCTAGATGATGGTTACACAGGTGTATAGAATTACAAGAACTCACCAAATGGAAACTTAAGATCTGTGTATTTTATTTTGTGTAACTTATACCTAAATAAAAGACAACATAAATATGGACATCTGACTGATAATAACCACTCCCCTTCATAGGCACAGACATTCCCAAAGCCTTTTGAATGTGTCCTCTGACAAGGGAGATGCAGACAGGGAATTTTGTCTTGGTATTCACTGAGCTATCCCAGATCCTAGAATAGCACCTTGATTTGTTGTGTGAATAAATGAAGTCATTATCAACCACATTCCACAGATTCAGTCATTAAATATTTGCTGTGAGCTCAGATAAAATATTTCCCCACAATCCCAAAGCTCGAGGGTTAGGCATAAGCCTGACCCCACCACCCTGCCCTGAGCAGCCCCCTTGCATGGCTGAGGGACCACCCCCTTCAGTTGCCAGAAAGCTGCAGACAACAAAACATTTCTGGTCCCCTTAGTAATGACTTTCTGGAAATCCTGAACCCTAAGCAATTGTGCTGGCAATGTTGCTGGCAAATCTCCTTCCCTCTGATCATGAATCTCATCTAAATGCTAAACTGGAGTCCCAGGGACAAACGGCAGCTGAAACATAGAGCCCCCCACCCAGGGATGCACAAGACCCAAGGTTCTGGGACCTGGCAGTCAGTTCTGTTAGGAAAGAAAGGGCACAGGCCAAGGACCTCCGGGTGTCCCTGTCACCTCTGATTTCCACCCACCTCACTAAAGTGCCTCCCAGCTTGTCTCCTCCATCATCCAAGGTGGGAGACACAGATGATGTAGGAAGAAAACCCTGGGGATGCAAACCCACCAGGCCAGAGGGGAATACACAGCCAACCCTCCTATGGTTCCAGTCAAGTCCAATGCTGGCCCACAGGCACACTCCTGAAGCCCAGGTCTCTGCCGGATCCCATGTGCCAGGCTCTTTGGACCCCCCCCCCCTTCTAGCTGTTTGGAACATCATGAGTACTGTCAGCCCCTCTCAGGTGCTCTGAGGACCCTCCCCCTGCCAGACGGACCAGAACAAGCCACAATCCTTTCTGAAGGCAGACACTGGCCAGGCCCAGACCCAATCAGACCTATAGCTCTGGCTTCTAGCCTGGGAGGCTTGGAAGTCCCACTGAGCCCCACTCACCTCCCCAGGGAGATCAGAGCAGAGCAGTTTTGAGCATCTCATCCTATTAGATGATGCTTGAAGACAGATTTTCAATAAGCCAACATTTTGGTGCATTTTACAAAATTCAGAGAAATTAGCATCATTACCTTTGTTTTGTTCCCCAAATCCTGAATGGAGGCTGCTGCCCACATGGTTGCATCAGAAAATCAACCACAGAGAGTTAAGCACCTCTGTGAATCTGGGAAGAAACCCTGTCATCAGTGCTTTGTCCCAAAGTCGCCCCTACATACCCCATCAGTAGTGACTTGTGTCTAAATACCCCAGAAACCCTGGGGTGGAATCTCCACTGCACTGGAAAAGAATAAAAGGCAGCACTCATGCATCTGTTTATCTGCCCAAAGAACATTTGTTGAACACCTACTATGTAGTGTATTTAACCCATATGGCCAGGGCACCCACAGTGTCTGCTAAGGAAGGCCTCTCCAATGCGGTGACATGAGGATGGACACTTGAGTTAGGAGAAGAAGTCAGACATAGAGAGAAACAGGGAAAAGGCACAGGAAGAAAATAGCATAATTGCCCCAGTGGGAACACACTCAGCTTGTGAAGAAACATCCAGGCATATGGGGCTGAGCCTGTGAGCAAGAGGAAAGGGAATTGGCATGGGGCTGAGGGTGGGCAATGCTGGATCACATAGGACCTGATGCTCTCATTGAGAGGTTGTAGGATTGAACATTGAGCATAGTAGGATAGTGAATCAATGGATTTGTGGTTTTCTTAACTCAGTCTTGGCTGCAGAGAGAGGACAGGAAGGACAGAGATGTGGCTACAGAGGGAGAAGCAAGGACAGAAATGTGGGTACTATTACAGCACTCTCAGGAGAGACCTAGTGGCTTGGACGCTGGGAAGGCACTGGCAGGAACAAGAGGAAGGGTCAGGTAAAAGAGGGATTCTGAAGGCAGCATTCAGGGAAATGCTCATGGATCCAGGGAGTGGTGAGGACAGTGTGAAGAAATCAAGGCTGACTCCCAGGCTTTTGACATGAAATACTGGATAATCAGTAGTGCCTCATATTAAGATGAGGAAGCTTATGGCAGAAGCAAGAATGAGGCTTGGGAGAGGAGGAGGTGTGGTAAAACAGAGACTTAGGTTCAAGAAGCTGGTCAGACAGCAAGCAAGATGCTGAACAAGCAGCAGATGCAGGCTGACTCTGGGAATGGGATGACCATGGTGTGAGATATACCAACATCCAGAGGATATTTGCAACAAAGAAAAACCACAACGTTAGACTATCCAGTGTGTGAAGGAGGATAGGAGAGCTGAGGACTGAGCCCTGGGCAGGAGTCAACAGAGGAGAGCAGTAAGAAGAGGCTGGGGAGGTAAGAGGGAACCAACATTTTCAGAAGAAAGGGGAGGGGAAAATGCTGGCTTTGGGAATTGGGCAACAAGTCTTGGAATGAGGACTACCCAGAGGATTTGGAGGTGGAGGTGGGAGGTGACTTGACCTGAGTGCTTTCTGCAGGGGAGTGTGGGTAAAGCCTGGTTGCACAGTTACAGGTAGGTTGGGAAGTAAAGAAGTGGACATGAGCAGAACAGACAAGTGGTCAAAGGAATTTTCCTTAGAAAACAGAAAAATTGGCCATGGGGGATGTAGGACTCAAGGGATTATTTTCAATATGAGTGATGCTCAAGGCTGATGAGAATGATCCAAAATGTAAGGGGAACTGATGGTGTAGGAGGGTGGAGGGCATAGGGCACAAACTTTGAGGATCTGAGGAGGGCAGGGGTCCAGTTAGCACTGCAAGCACCCTAATGCTTGCAGTAGGGGTAAGGTAAGAGGGTCAAAGGTGGGGCCATCTTGGCAAGCTTAGAGCACTGGTAGGGGTGGTGTGCAGTGGACACACAGCTGGAAAGGAGGCAGGCAAGGGCAAGGGCAAGCATCAGAAATGAACTTTGACCAATAGAAACAGGGTACCAGGTTTATCAGAAGGAAGATTTCCTCAACAGCCGTCCTTTCCTTTCTTCTTGCCTCCTGCCTTCCTTCCACTTACTGGGGGCATGTCTATCCTGATGTGTGATACAGGATAGACAACAAGAGATGACCCTCTTCTACAGGGACCATCCTGTAACAAAGAAAAGAAGTTATCCCAGTTCTCTATTACTCTTTCTTCATCTGTCATTATAGGCTAGTGGTCTCTTCAAAGCTGCCATGCTTTGTTGGCCACAGTCCACCAGTGCATCTGAAATGATACATCCCCCAGCCAAACCCCTACTTTAACTTTGCAGGTATTTTTTTGTACTTCAAATTTAACTTGTAGTTATTGTACAATGTTTATAAAATAGGAACAATACAAAAGAAGATAACAAAAATCCTGTGTATTTCTACCACCTAGAGATATTCCTACATACACATATCTGTGATTAGTTTGGCTTATATTCATCATTTTTATGCATAAAGAGATGTTCGCTTTTTTATAAAAATTGAACAATACTATATATACTGGTTCATAACTGTTTTCACTTAAAAATATTTCATGTCTCTCATTTCAAGTCATTTACTGTCCTTCAACATCATTTTTGATGGACATGCCACTCAGTGGATGCAACATCATGGATAGAGAGATGCTTGTTCAGTTGTGAAATTCTAGGGTTAGAGGCCACATTGCACACATCCTGCTACTTACTGGCTGCCTTCAGTGGTCTGTGCCTCAGTTTTTTTCAACTGTAAGATGGGGATAATGATGGTACCTACCTCATAAGGTTGTGGTAGAGGTTAAAAGGGAGAAAGCACGTAAAGTGCCTAGTGGGACATAAGAACCATCAGCTAATAATAATTTATTTCCTCCCTGTTGGGCACTTATTTTCTTTCCAATTTTCTATACACAAAGCTTCAGTGAAAATAATATCCCAATCATTTTGCTTATTCTAAAATATTTCCTAAAGATACATTCTTAGAAGTGGAAAATTTTCTTATACAAATTGCAAAATTACCTTCCAGAAGGAGCCTTCCAAGTTATGTTCCAAACTGCAAGATGAGA
This sequence comes from Herpailurus yagouaroundi, assembly GCF_014898765.1. Lineage (NCBI taxonomy): Eukaryota > Metazoa > Chordata > Mammalia > Carnivora > Felidae > Herpailurus > Herpailurus yagouaroundi. Next base: position 36,304,898 of record NW_024412427.1, read on the forward strand.
AGTCCCCATACCTGTGCAAAACTGCATGTATGTGTTTATATTTTTATAAAGCTTTCCAATTTCCAGACCAAAAATACACTCATTTTTACCATCCTTTTTTTATTAACAGTTAATATTTTCACTATGAGTTGACTGTTTTAATCTACACTGTGCATTACCTGTTTATGGCTTTATTCTACTTTTCAGTGTTCATCTTTCTTCTTAACATGTGAACATTTCTTATATACTACAAATATTAACCATTTGACTACAAATATTGACCATTTGTAAGATAACCATGTACGTGATTTATTGTCCAAATCAGGGCACTTTCGAAAGTGAAAGGGTTGCAGTCGATAATTAGGCAGGGGTAAATCAGAACTCTCCAGAGGTACAGTACATCTAACCATCTGCCACTTGTTGCAAACATTTTTCTTATTTTGCCTTTTGTCTTTCAATTTTGTTTAAAGTGCTTTTGAAGTGCAAAGATTAGAATATTTGTGGAGTCAAACCCCTCTTTTTATACCTTCTGTGTTTCATATGTTGCTTGGAAAGCTCTTCCTAAAGCAAGAAATTCAGGACTCTAACCTTGACGTTTCCAGGTGGTCTCTATCCATTCCTGAGGGTCCACTCAGGTCTGTTTCAGGGTCCTAGACTCTGGGTCCCATAGGGACTGACCAGCTGCCCCAGAAGAACATACCCTGTTTAAAGCCAGGTGGTACCATGTCAGAAGGGGACATCCAGACTCCTAACCAAAATCTCTCAGTATCTGTGTTTGGCAACTAATTAAAGTTTTTTTAATATGAAATTTTTGTCAAAATGGTTTCCATACAACACCTAGTGCTCATCCCAACAGGTGACCTCCTCAATGTCCATCACCCACTTTCCCCTCTCTCCCAACCCCCATAAACACTCAGTTTATTCTCAGTTTTTAAGATAAACACTCTGTCGGTAAAAAACAGAAACACAGAGCACTTGTGCACACCATGTTTGGTCCACAAACAAACCTCAATGAGCAATCTCAATGCTTCTGGTTCTATGATACTTTCCCTGACTATCCTAACCTATCCCCTGTTTTCTTACAGTAATTTTCTGTGCTATCCTGAGTCACTGAATACATTTCTGTCTTTAGTGATTACATAAGACTGGTATTATTTTATTATCAATGTAGTCTGACCATGGGCTTCACCATGAGACATTGTTGATACCCGGACTACTGGCTGTTGGTTTAACATCTGAAATGTGGCTATTTTTAGCCTAGTGCTGAGATCCAGGTGGTAGATAAGGAGCCCACATTTCTAACCAGCCACAACAGCTCCATGAGACCTGCTGGATTACTTTCCCAGTACAAGCAGTGGTGTCAATAGTACCATTGGTAAGTCAGCAGACCAGAGATTGTGAGGAGCAAAGTCAGCTCAGGAATGAAAACTATGGCCATCACCACATCTGTCCCTTGTTCTGACCAACTGAGGCTTGCAGCTGTGCCATTAGCAGACTGTGTTGAGTGCCTTGATGTGTACCATGATCTCCTCTACAAGAAGCTGGAAAACAGTGTGGAGTTTCCTCAAAAAAAATTAAAACTAGAACTATCCTATGACTCAGCAATAGCACTACTAGGAATTTACCCAAGGAATACAGGAGTGCTGGTGCATAGGGGCACATGTACCCAATGTTTATAGCAGCACTTTCAACAATAGCCAAATTATGGAAAGAACCTAAATGTCAATCAACTGATGAATTGATAAAGAAGATGTGGTTTATATATACAATGGAATACTACTTGGCTACAAGAAAGAATGAAATCTGGCCATTTGCAGCAACGTGGATGGAACTGGAGGGTATCATCCTAAGTGAAATAAGTCAGTCAGAGAAAGACAGATACTATATGTTTTCATTCATGTGGATCTTGAGAAATGTAACAGAAGACCATGGGGGAGGGGAAGGGGAAAAAAAAAGTTACAGAGAGGGAGGCAGGCAAACTATAAGAGACTCTTAAGGACTGAGAACAAACTAAGGGTAGATGGGGAGTGGGGGAGAGGGAAAGTGGGTGATGGGCATTGAGGAGGGTACTTGGGATGAGCACTGGGTGTTGTATTGAAACCAATTTGACAATAAATTATATTTAAAAAATAAAAATTAAAAAAAAATAAATGAGTTGAAGAGAACTGAAAGTTGTTCCTCTGTGATGTCATCGAAGCCAAGTATACCAGCAATTCAGAAAGGATCTCCCTCCTTACTACATCACCCAAACTAATTGCATGAGGTTTTGGAAAATGAACTACTGAGTTCCTGTCCACTGTCTCAAGCCAGTATCTTGGAGACAGCAACCAGAGTCTGAGAGCTCATTCTATGCATATGTGCAGGAGAAGTCCCCGCCTGGCAGCTCATCGAAAGCTAACTCTTCATGGATTTCATGGTAGGGAGCATCACGTGGAGCATCTCTTGCTCTCAGGTAAACACTCCAGCATGGCCTCTCTCTCTCTTTCTCTCTCTCTCCCATAGGTACCTGCAGCTTCCCAGAGTCACCCCAGCACCAAACTCCAGAGGCCAATCCATACTCTGCTTCTAACAGAGTTTCTTGCTGTGGTATGGGGAGCACAATCCTCATCCCAGGCTGAAAGTCTTGCTCAGGGAACCACAAAGAGGAGTCAAGCTATAAACTTCCCACTCAAAAACCTCTCACCTGCTTCTCATTCATCTCTTTTTGTCAATGGTGTCTTTATCATATTTGACTTCCAGAGCAGAACATTCTTTAAAACCCACTGACCTGTACAATAAAAATATTTTCAATAGTAAGCAATACTGCAGAGCTACAGAAATAAAGGCGATGTGGTATTGGCACAGGACATCACATAGATCAGTGGAACAAAATAGTCCAGAAACAGCCCACACATATATGAGTATCAACAAAAGTGCTTAATCATCCAATAGGGAAAGGGTAGTCTCCTCAACCAGTGGTGCTGGAACAAGTGGACAACCATGTCAATAAATTAAACTTCAACCCGTACCTTGCACCATGTATAAAAACTAACTCAAAATGAACCATAAATCTATATGTAAAAGATAAAAGTACAAAACTTCTGTAAGAAAATCGAGGAGAAAAATCTGCCATCTTGGTTTAGAAGGCAAGTTCTCAGCAAGGATGACTAAAACATGATCCGTAAAAGGAAAAAAAAATGATAACTTCTGTTTTTCAAAAAGATACCATTAATATAACCAAAAGCTATATCAGCAAATATTGGCTGAAAAAGGGCTGCATATCTGATAAAGGACTTGTATCTGAAATACATAAAGATCTCTCAAAACTTAATAGTAAGAAGACAAACAACCCAACGTAAAAATGTAGGAAAAGATTTGAACAGGCACTTCATTTAAGTAGAGATAAGGTAGAGATAAGGATGATAAATAAGCACAGAAAAATGTGCTCAGCAGCATTAGGCATCAGGGAAATGCAAATCAAAACTCCGATGAGTTAGATGAGTTACCACCTCACACTACATTAGGATCCCTGAAAGTAAGAACCTTCACAGTGAGAAGCACTGGCAAGGGTAGGGGGCAATGAAAACTCATACAAGGCTGGCACGAATGCACAACAGCACCTTCTGGGGAAAAGTTTGGCAGTTCCTTACAAAGTTAAGCATATATTTTTACCAGACAATTCAACAATCTCACTCCTAGTTATACACCCAAGAGAACTCTATATGCCTTCAAAGGAAAAGTTTTACTTTATGCAAATTATACTTCAATAAACTTCACTTGAAAAGTAAACACTCATATAATAATCAGTAATCATTATTTTCTTGATATGTTCCTTGGATTTAAAATGATTAACAATTTTAAAAGAAGCAAAAATTTCTACTATTTGTTCAAACTCAGCACAATATTTCATATAAGAACTGACATTTTCAATTACCAATAAAAAAACTCAAAAAGAAATCTCTATTTCACTGTTGTAATTTTTTTAATCTTTATTTCTAAGAGAGAGAGAGCAGGGGAGCAACAGAGAGAGAGGGAGACACAGAATCTGAAGCAGGCTCCAGGCTCTGAACTGTCAGCACAGAGCCCAACACAGGGCTCAAACTCATGAACTGTGAGATCATGACTTGAGCTGAAGTCAGATGCTCAATGTACTGAGCCACCCAGGTGCCCCTCACTGTTTTAAATTTTAAACATAAATCTAAACTCTGAGTGGTCATACCACCAAGTGACCACATGACAGAAGTGAAGTAATTCAAGTCCTACTCATTCATCTTTACAAACACTTTGCTATTGTGTTAATTTTATAATTTACTGTTTAGAATCTGTAGGAATACAGAAGCCCACAGGCTTTGAAGACATGAACTGCACCTGAAGCAGCCTCAAATGACTGAACATTTGTGACCTGACTCTCAAGACAAAAGCACGTAGCTAAATCTAGGTGTGCTGGGAGCTGCCTCCATTGCTGAGAGTTCTGCCCCATAGAATGTGATGCTTGTGAAGGGCAAGTGATAGATACATGCTAATCTAAAACATTTATATAATACTTACTTAGAGCATCCATATATACATAGATAACATAGATAATATGTTACATAATATATATAACTTACATATTCTATATAATATATATTGCACCTTTAATTGATACAACAACAATCAAAGCAGTTGTTTAGAACTCAGATGAGCAAGGGCTTTTTCCAGGGACTAATATTTTATCACTGATGCTTAGTATTGCCAGTGCAGGGTCGTAGTAAAAGCAGCCAGACGTTAGGCAGGTGTATTACTGTTGTGCAGTTCTCTGCAGATAAACCCCCTTGTTGGCAGCACGGTAGGTGTACCCTCACTGCAGCCTACAGATTGGGAGCCATCCTTCACTCCCCCCAAGTCCCCAGGCCTCGCCCTCTCAGCAGATGACTTTCTTCTCAGAAATGACACCCAAAGCTGCCCCCCTCCCACCAACTCTAACCACTCCATCCCAAGTTCTAATGTTGAATAATTGTCCATGGAGGTTCTGTCAGAACTTCCAGTGCTCTGCATCTAAGACCAGATGAGTCCCCTTTCCCTCAACCACTTCTGCTCGCTGCCACTCTTCCCCATTAACCCAAGTGGACACTTCACACAAATGTTTTTATTCTCCCTCCCACTGGTGGCCACTGGATTCTGTCAACAAGTCCTGTGAGGACTCTAGTAACAGTCTTCATACCCACCCCTTCTCTGCTTCCACACCCCCACAGAACACAGACATCTCTGAATCCCAGCCAGCTGGGCTCAAGCCTCAGGGGCCCCAAGGCCCTTGGGAAATGCAAACTGCTCTGTGTTCTCAATGAAAACCCTGAAATTTTAAAAGATCCATGGTCATCTTTATGTGTTTCACAGAGCTGGAGGCAGAGACAAGATGAAAAGTGCTCCCAAAGCACATTGTTCTAGTGTTGACTGCCTTGAGTGAGTCTCTCAGGAAAGACCTGCAGGAGGTGTAGGAGGTGGCATCTGGGCAGAACCAAGGACGTTTGTACCCCTGGAAACCAGCACACAGCTAATGGGACCATTATCCAGGACAGACAAGGACCACAGGTGCATTCCATGTGCAGGTGGATGGCTTTCTCTCTGAACACAGAATATGCCCTGCTGATTCTGCCCTCCTGGAATCTCTCCCCATCCCACCCCACCACCCAGCAGCCAGTTTCTCTCCACCATTCTCAGTGAGTTTGCACCTTTTCTCCGAAGTCTATTCTCACAAATGACCTTCTGAGCCGTAAGTGATAGAGCAGGTTCATCATCAATGCCAGGGCCCAGGGCCACTGGGTGGCCAAGTTGGGAAGGAACAAAGTCCTCCTGCCTATAGGCCCCAGCTCATTCAAGCCTGGATTCTGTCGAGAACCCTCTCCTACTCCCAGCACTGACACTTCCCTCTCTGTGTTGCCTATTGAGTGTGTGTAGCAAAGACTAAGTCACCTATTGCCCCAGATCCTTCTGCAGTAACCTGTCAGTGACAAACATCAAATAGTGTCCACTGATGAGGAGGCATTCCAATAAATAGATGTCTAATGGTGAGATTTCAGAAGCGAGCAGATTCTGTCCCAGTCCCCACACAGTGCAGCAGTCACTTGCTAACTATGGAGGTACGAGGCAAGAAGCCAAAAGAGTATGCCTCAAAAAGGACTTGAGGCCTGGGGCCAATCCCACTCCATCTATGCACCTCAGTTTCCTCATCTGTAAAATGAGAGGAACAGAGCTGGAGGTCTCTGAGAGCTTTCCGTGTTCCAGGGTTAAACATTGTGCCAGATCTGCTATTCCAAGTTAGTTAAGGCAAAACCACTTTATGCAAAATGCATAAAGTCATCATGCAGCTAACTTTTCTACTCAATTATCTCAAGGGTCCATTTTTACTCACCCGCTTCAAGGAACTTACTATTTGGTTTTCTACAAGCACACAATTTGAGATGTGTGGAAAAGCTTAGCTTCTGAGTAAAGATGCTTGAGATTATTATGCTAAAAATATCAGAAATTCAAGAAAATGACCTGGGACAGCCCTGGAGCATGTCCCAAGGTTCTCTGGTGCCACTGAAGTCTGGGTACACCTTTCCTCTCTACCTCTCCCTCTTCCCAAATATGGCTCTTAAATAGTGGAGTGAGTGGCTGTCAATTCCTAAAAGACCTCTTCTGAAGTCCTTCCCGCCTGCTGCTAGGGCCATATGTCCATCAAGAGCTCAGTCATTCATGCAGCAGGTCCCAGTTTAGTGGGCAGCATCAGTGGCTTTGTGAGGGGGACAACCATCATCACCATCTTCACCTTAGAAAGAAGGATAAAGGAAATGTTTCACCCCAAGGGGTTGGTGAGTGGCCCTGCCCCTCTGCCAGGTCCAAGTGGACAGAGCATGAGGTGAGCAGATGGGTGAGCCAGTGGGGCCACCTGATTGGGGTGAAAGGGACCCTTCCCAGAAATGGCAGGCTAAGGATCCAGACAAGCACACCTGCCTCACATTTCTAACTAAATTCATTTTTGGACTTGTCTACACATCTTATGTTCCCCAAACATACAGACAGAAGACTTGTTTAGCTTTTTAAAAAGACTTGATAGCTTTTTAACCTGCTAACTAACCACCAGGAGATATTCCTTGTCAACAAAACTTTTACTTGACACTGACTAATGTAAAACAATTGAGCTGTTAAATACAGAAGACAGTTATATCTCCATAGCCCTTGGTTCTAGCAGCCATGCTGGCCTCACAGAAGTTCTGAGCCATTTACACCAGGATCTTCCATAACCAGAGCAGATTGAGTGGCAGACAAACTCAGAGTGTCTAGTTTTCTCCCATACCTGGGGAGGTGAGTCTTTTGGAGCATCTTAATAACTCAGAACCTCTTTTGCTATTGTGGAATTGCTCAAATCGGTACTCCTACATGTCACCCCTGCACACATTTTGCCCCTTCTAGTTTGTGTATCAGTTTTTGACAAGGTGATGTTGAAGATAATGAAATAAAAGATTTTAATCACTTTTATTATTTTTCTAAATTCTTCACCATCCTTCACAAATAACAAAGGAATTGTATTGTGAATCTGGTTTAGACATCCTCACATAGAGAGCGGGGTATTTCTGCCATAGTTTTCTCTTTCTGAAGGAAATGGGCATGTTAGCTTCCTTCCAACTTTGGAGTTATCCAAGAGACATGATGGGTAAAAACACCTGGGAATAAGACTGGGTGCATCAAGTACAGCCAATGGCACACAAACTGTGACTTCAGTTGACACACTCATCGGGCAACATCATTATAATATAGACTTCCTTTCAAGCAAGTGGAATCTATGTGCCTTGGGGGAAGAACTGCAAGATTTTGAGATGTAGGTAGATGAATTCCTGTGGGTAAGGGCCACAGCCAAAGAAGATGCAATGGGGCCCAACCCCAGCAGGCTGGAGGGGGCCACTCAAGCTTCACCCACTCCTTGTCCCTGGCCCTGTTCCAGTCAACACTTATCAACAGCCTGCAGGTAGTCAGCTGCAGAAGACCCCACCATGGCACAGTGTATATATGGGGCAGTAAATCAGACAGGCCCTCGTAGGCTAGTTGTTGGACCAAATTTAACCAGATATGAGCTCCTGACCTTAGAATTCAAAGGATCAGGTCATTTAGAAATGAGATGGAAGAGATTTATGTTACAAGGAGTTCTGGTGAAAAAGTCCTACATTTTAGCTCACCACAAGCTTAATGTGAACCAACATTATGACATGGCTATTAATAAATATTAATTAATAAGATAGGACCTCTTCAGAGGGCATACAATGGATTTCTGTGGCTACTTTCAGTCATCTCCATGTCCCTATTGACCATCACCTCCACATCCCTACCCCCATCACTTGTGTCTTTGCAGCTCACACCACCCTCCAGAGCTTCAGATCTGTTTCCAACAATCTATGGACCTATTCACCCAAAACATCCCACAAACCCCTAAAACTGAACACTGTGTGCTGACACCCATCATCTACCTGCCATACTCACACCCATACCCGTCATGCCTGCAGCCCATTTTTTAGGTCTCCCAGTGGCCCCAACATTGGACACTTGGGCCTTTCCTTACATTCTTCCCATTTCTTTCCCTTACCTTCTGCCAAAGTCACTTCCTTGAGAGCATCCTCTGCTGACCTCCACACTGCCCACCTCAGCGCAGTCAGAACCTCCTGCCTGGGACAACAGCAGTAACTTCCCACCTGGTGGTATCTTTTCCTTATTCATCAAGAAGCATCTGGAATAAATCAATTTTTATTATTATCAAAATTTAATTTTGATTATTATCACATCCTTCATAACATTTTCCATCTCCTATAGAATAAAGCACAGATCTTGTAACAAGGTTTCTGAGATCCCTCAAGATCTAGCACCTGCACACCATTGCCTGTCACTCCCATTCACATAGAGAACATTTTTCCACATTCCACACATTCATCCATAACAGATCTTCAGTAGGGAGTGCAATTCCAGCACCAATTCAGACCCCATGGTCTAAGATCTGGTATGAATGTAAACTCTGTGAAGAGTTCCCTACCCTGTCTCCCACTCCAAAAGCTATGCTCCTCTCTCCAGTTGAATGCATCTTATTATGGCACTTTTCACACTGTATAATGAATTTCTGTTTATATATCAACTTCAGCCATGAGACTGAGAAATTTTATGGCATGACCAGTCTTGTCTTTATAACCCCACCATCAAGCTCAGAGTCTTCAAATACTTACTACAGAAAAAAAGAAATAAATTAATACCTAAATACATGGATATGTGAATGGAAAGCTGGATGGATGGATGGATGGATGGATGGATAGGTGGATAGAAGGGTGGAAGAACAGATGGAAGTTTGGGTGAATGAGGGTTTGGATGCATGGATAGGTGAAAGGGTTCCAAATTCCATCTCTGCATATTACATTGCCCTTACACTGAGTCTCCTTTCAGCCATCTTCTCCTGGTGCCATTTACAGCAGCAGGGACTGTCCTTCCAAAGCCAACTCATGGCTCATCAATGTGCAAGCATGTCTGTGAAAGGTTTCTAATAAAGCTCATGAGGCAGAGAAGCTTCAAGAAACAGCAAGCCCGCCTCCTAACAAGCTGCTTCTGGAAGCTGTGGCACCAGCTGCCAGAAGGAGAAAAGAGCCTTTCTCGGTGGATAAGTGAGCCACATATGATTTCCTGTAAGAAGTCCTCAGGCTTGGAGAAGAGCCGTCATATCATCTCTTATAGAGAAAAAAAATGTCTTGGGAGAAAATGGGAGAGGAAACTGCCATTCAGAAAAGGAGTGGCAAACCAACTTCCCTGAACTTTTCATAGCCTGTGACTGGCAAGCAACCAGTGACATTTTAAACCATGCTGAATAATGAGGAGGTAGCAGTAACAGCTTGCAAATCCATTATAGTGAAAAATAGGAGGGAATTTTATTGACTGCTAATTAAAATCTTATCCTCTTTCAGAGCATCTGGCAATAGAAGTAAAGGCATCTATTACATGTACAGGACTCAAGATATATGGGAAATCAGTGTATTTTATCTTTTAAGAAATATTCAAAGGACATGACACCTCAGTTTTTGGGAAGATTCCAGTGATCTGAAGACATTCTAGCAGTGTTTAAATGCCAACATTCAAAACACCTTCAAAGGACTGCATTTGTGTGAGTTGTCATTTTGTGCCATGCTATTTACTTTTCTCTTATAATGACTCAAAAGAAAAAGTTACTTGAATTCTGCTTGAAGATTTATTACACCAGCTATCAAGAGACATTTTTATGTTGAAACCTTTTGTTTTGTTATCTGCCCTCTAGCAAATCAGACAGGCAATAAGACAACAGCAGAAGAGATCAAAACGTGAAATATTTTCAAAGAAGCTATTATTAACTGTAAGTAGAGCTCTTATTCTAATTTAATACACACTTCAAGGTTTCTAATGGGCTCAGCATAATAGTCACTCTAAGTGAGAGAAAACTGATATAAAACCAGAGAGAAAAGGAGAAGCAAGAAATATTTACCTGCTATTAGGGTACTGATATGTAGCTATTTTACAGATGAAGAAACTGAGGTTTAGCGAAGTTTTTAAAAACCAGCTCAAGGTCACACAGCTATTGAGCTGCAAAGCAAGAATGCAAGCCTGTACTTAGTGCATGTCAGAGATGCGTAAGGGGAGGTTACAAGAAGGGAAACAGCTGCAAAGTCCCTGAGGTGAGAGGACAGAACTATGGGGTCTGGCTGAGGTGGAGGGTTATTCATAGGCAGTTGTAGGGGAGGCAAGGAGCCCATCTAAAACTAGAACGTGCCCAAGAACAAGGCCAGACACCCTGCCTCATAAAAAGTGGAACTGAGACATCTCTGACACTGGAGAGAAAGCTTAGAGCTTTGAAACATAAAGGAACCTCCCCTAAGAAGACAACATACCCAGTGATTTGGGGCCAGAAGTCACATGCCTCTGTTGTGGGAAAATAAAAACTGAAAATCCAGGTAAAAATAGACCTAGATTTGCAATCTTTAGGCCCCTTGCAGAAGCAAATTTGTGTCTTTTCCAGAGGTGTGTTAAGCTCAGGCCACAAATACTTCCACACAGATAAGCTTAAATGTTTTTAAATAACTAAATACAGAGGAAACAAGCCATCCCAATCTAGAGTAAATGAAAACAAAACAAAACCCAGGAGGGATTATCACATGCATGAAAGTCCTCCCTGAGAAGCAAGAGATCAAGCCCCACATCAGGCACTTTGGCAGTGAAGACCTGTACCAGGAAGATGAGCCCCATAATGTCTGTTTTGAAAATCAGAGAGGCACAACTCCAGGAGAGCCAGGGGGCTATAAGAAAACAAGATTCTGCTCTCAAAGGGCCAGCACACAGTATCCCTCACCATGAGACCCCACAGAGAATCAGCAGTTAGAAAAGCAGGGCCATACATGAAAAGGTTTATTCATTAATTTTAGGGTGTGTGCTGGAGGGGCAGGGATCTGGAAGAACTTTCCTTAAGAATGGAAATGCTGGGGGCGCCTGGGTGGCGCAGTCGGTTAAGCATCCGACTTCAGCCAGGTCACGATCTCGCGGTCCGGGAGTTCGAGCCCCGCGTCAGGCTCTTGGCTGATGGCTCAGGGCCTGGAGCCTGTTTCTGATTCTGTGTCTCCCTCTCTCTCTGCTCCTCCCCCGTTCATGCTCTGTCTCTCTCTGTCCCAAAAATAAATAAACGTTGAAAAAAAAAAAAAGAATGGAAATCCTGGTGGACACCATTTTTCTTCCCTCTTTTAGCCTAGCTGGACTGAAGCTAGTGGGCACCTATTCTGACAATTTCCATCTACTTTGCTAATACTTATTCCCTTCCCTGGCATTACCCTATGGACACACCCCACATAAACTGCCCGCTCCATCAAGCAACTCCACCAGATCAGTTCCTGCCTCACAACACCCAGTGGGCACCCTTTTCCCAGACCAGCACTCCTCAAGAGCAACTCCTGCTGGGGTGGAGGAGGGGAGTCAGCCAAGCCCATCAACATGACTGAAACAGTACCACAACTGTCACAGCTGAGCCTCACAGCTCACCACACCAGGGTCAACCCCATCCACCAGTAGTTGTTGCTGGGCACTGCAGCCAGTTGTGTGCCCCCCAGCATGTCTCCCAGCATTCCATAGCAGTCACAACCCAGTCACAACATGAGGGCACATGCATCCCACACAGAGGAAACCCCTGGAGTATCTGGTTCTGGTGACCAGGGGGGATTGTGCTTCTGAGCTTATAGAACAACTTCTAAATAATGCAACTATCTTCAAGACCAGGAGCCACAGCTGATCTAACTAATACATAGAAAGAGACAGAGGACTATGTTTCAAGTGAAAGAACAAGACAAAACCTCAGAAAATGAACTAAATGAAATGGAACTAATGAATTCACCTGAAAAGCAGTTCAAAGTAATGGTCATAAAGATGCTCACCAAACTCAGGAGAAGAGTGAATGAAATAAGTGAGAACTTCAACAAAAGAATAGAAAACATAAAAAAGAATACTCAGAGCTAAGGAACACAATAACTGAAATGAAAAATATACTAGAGGGACTGAACAGCAGATTAGATGATGAAGAAAAGTAGAAAATAGTAGTCTGGAAGACAGTAATGGAAATATCCATGGCTAACAACAAAAAGAAAAAAGGTGGGTTTTTTGTTTTTGTTTTATTTTGTTTTATTTTTTTTACATTTATTCATTTTTGAGAAACAGAGAGTGACAGAGCGTGAGCGGAGGAGGGGCAGAAAGAGAGGGAGATACAGAATCTGAAGCAGGCTCCAAGCTCTGAACTATCAGCACAGAGCCTGATGTGGGGCCCAAACCCACAAACCATGAGATCATGACTGAGCCAAAGTCAGATGCTTAACCGAGTCCCTTCCCCCTGTTTTTTATAGAGAGAAAACATGCATGCACAAGCTGGGGAGAGGAGCAGAGGGAGAGAGAAAGAATCTTAAGCAGGCTTCATGCTCAGTGTGGATCCCAATGCAGGGCTTGATCCCACAACCTTGGAATCATGACCTGAGCTGAAGTCAAGAGTCAAATATTTAACTGACTGAGCCACCTAGTTGTCCCCCAAAAAAGAAATCTGTTTTTATGTTTATTTATTTTTGAGAGAGACAGAGACAGAATGCAAGTGGGTTAGGGGCGGAGAGAGAGGGAGACACAGAATCCAAAGCAGGCTCCAGGCTCTGAGCAGTCAGCACAAAGCCCGATGCGGGGCTCGAACTCACAAGCTGTGAGATCATGACCTGAGCCGAAGTCAGATGCTCAACCAACTGAGCCACCAAGGTGTCCCAAAAAGAACCTTTTTTAAATGAGTTAAGGGACCTCTGGGACAACATCACATATACTAAAATCTGCATTATAGAGGTCCCACAAGGAGATGAGAGAGAGAAAAGGGCAGAAAACACTTGAAGAAATAAGCTTCAGCTGAAAGCTACTCTAAGCTGGGAAAGGAAACACATTCAGGTCTAGAAAGCACAGAGACCCAAACCAAATGGACCCAAAGAGTTTCACACCAAGCACATAATAATTAAAATGTTGAAAAAATAAAGATAATATATTAAAATTAGCAAGAGAAAAGCAACTAGTTAGGTACAAGAGAATACTCATAAGAGTATGAGCTGATTTTTCAGCAGAAACTTTGCAAGTCAGAAGGAGTAGCATGATATATTCAAAGTGATGAAAAGAAAAAACCTACAATCAAAAATACTCTACCCAGAAGGATTATCATTCATTATTGAAGGACAGATAGTTTCTCCCAAACAAACAAAAGTTAAAGGATCTCTTCACCACTAAACTGGCCTTACAAGAAATGCTAAATGGACTTCTTTAACAAAAAAGAAGAGAAAATCATAACTAGAAGAAAACTATGAAAAAAAGATTTTACTGATAAAAGCAAACACATAGTACAAGTAGTAGATCAATCACTTATAAAGCCAGTAGGAAGGTTAAAAAATAAAAGTAGCAAAGTCAACTATATTTATAAAAATTATTTAAGAGATAAACAGAATAAAAAAATGTAAAATAACATCAAATACATAAAACATGGGTAAGGGAAGTAAAAATGTAATTTGAACACTTTTTTTCACTCTTTAAAATAAATAACTTTATTGTGGTATTTGTAAGCTAAGCACACAAGTCATAAGTGCATTGCTTGAAGACTTGCCACAATGAACATATACCTCTGTAATCACCACAGAGGTCATAATTAAAGCCTTACCAGTATCCCACAAACCTCCCCTTCTGCCCCTGCTATTCATAACACCCACCTTCTTTCCCAAACACTATTAGAATTCTGACTTCCAATGATATCAGTTAAATTTGTTTGTTTGAACTTTATATAAGTAGAATCATATGGGATATGCCCTTTAATGTCCAACTTCTTTCATTGAACATCATGATTGTAGAATTTGTTCATGTTGCTGCATTTAGTAGTAACATGTTCCTGTTCAGTGTTGCATTAATATACTACTATTTATTATGTATTCTGCTGATGGAAACATAAGGGTTTTTTTGTTTTGTTGGTTTTGTTTTTTTGTTTTTGGCTATTTTGAATAATATTGCTTTATCTTTCACAATTAGATTTAATATCTAGCTGGAATTGATTTTTTTAAATAAAACAATATATTTTTGTATTATCCCAGTTGATTGTTTGAAAGGTGAGTAGGGAAGAATTGTATTAATATTGAAACACCAGAGTCAAAAGGAGCTTTAGAGGTCATCTGATGCAAACTTGTTGCCTAAATCTCTTCAACTACATCCCAGATCTGCCATTTTCTAACTTGTGCTTAAATACCTCCTGTCACTGTAAGGGATAGGAACTAACTTTTTTTTCTCACACCAGTCAGAGTGGCTGAAATGAACAACTCAGAAAACTACAGATGCTGATGAGCATGTGTAGAAATGGGAACCATCTTGCACTGTTGGTGGGAATGAAAACTGGTGCTGCCACTCCGAAAACAGTGTGGAGGTTCCTCAAAAACTTAAAAACAGAACTGCCCTATGACCCAGCAATAACCCTACTAGGAATTTATCCAAGGGATACAGGAGTGTTGATTCATATGGACACATGTACCCCAATATTTATAGCAGCACTTTCAACAATAGCTAAATTATGGAAAGAACCTAAATGTCCATCAACTGATGAATGGATGAAGAAGATGTGGTTTATATATACAATGGAATACTACTTGGGTATGAGAAAGAATGAAATCTGGCCATTTGTAGCAACATGGATGGAACTGGAGGGTATCATCCTAAGTGAAATAAGTCAGTCAGAGAAAGACAGATACCATATGTTTTCACCCATAAGTGGATCTTGAGAAATGTAACAGAAGACCATGGGGGAGGGGAAGGGGAAAAAAAAGTTACAGAGACGGAGGGAGGCAAACCATAAGAGACTCTTAAGGACTGAGAACAAACCAAGGGTAGATGGAGGGTGGGGGAGAGGTAAAGTGGGTGACGGACATTGAGGAAGACACTTGTTGGGATGAGCATTGGGTGCTGTATGGAAACCAATTTGACAATAAATTATATTAAAAATAAATAAATAAATATAAAAACAGCAGAATACACATGCTTTTCAAATGCACATGAAATAGTCTCCAGGATAGATCACGTTAGGCCACAAAACAAGTCTCAAAAAATTCTTAAGAAGATTGAAATCATATCAATAATGATGTTTTCTAGCTACAATGGTATGAATCTAGAAATCACTTATGAGGAAAAAAAGCTGGGAAAAACCACGAACATTGGGAGGCTAAACAACAGGCTACTAAAACACCAACAGGTAAATGAAGAAATCAAAGAGAGAATTTAAAAAATACCTGGACACAAATGAAAATGAAAACACAAATTTTAAATTTTGAGGAGGCAGCAAAAGCAATTCTAAGAGGAAACTTTATAACAATACAGGGTACTTCAAGAAACAAACAAAATTCTCAAATAAGAATTCTAATCTTATACCTAAAGGAAGTTAGAGGGGCACCTGGGTCAGTTAAGTGTCCAACTCTTGACTCTGGCTTAGGTCATGATCTCCCGGTTTGTGAGATTGAGCCCCACATTGGGTTCTGTGCTGACAGCATGGAGGCTGCTTGGGATTCTCTCTCTCCCTCTCTCTGCCCCTCCTCCACTTGTCCTCTCCCTCTCTTTCTCAAAATAAATAAATTTTAAAAAGAATTTTTGATCTTTACTTATCTTTAAGAGAAAGAAAAGAGTGCGTGTGAGTGAGGTGGAGAGGGAGACACAGAATTCAAAGCAGGCTTCAGGCTCTGACGTGTCAGCACAGAGCCCAACATAGGGCTCCAACTCATGACTGCAAGATCATAACCTGAGCCAACGTCAGACACTTAACTGACTGAGCCACCCTGGTGCTTGTCAAAATAAATAATTTTTTTTAAATAAAGGAACTAGAAAAAGAAGAACAAACAAAACCCTAAGTTAGTAGAAGGAAGAAAATAATAAAGATCAGTGTGGAAATAAATGAAACAAGGAGGAAGTCAAAATAATAGAGAAGGTCAATGAAACTAAGAAGTGGTTCTTTGAAAACATAAATAGAATTGATAAACCATTAGCCAGATTCATTAAGAAAAGAGAGACAACTCAAGTAAATAAAATCAGAAATTAAAGACAAGATACAACCGACACCACAGAAATACAAAAGACTGCCACGAAAAATTATACACCCAGAAACTGGACAACTTAGAAAAATGGATGAATTCCTAGAAACATAAATCTTCTGAGTCTAAATCAGGAAGAAATAGAAAATCTGAACAGACTGATACTGATTACTAGTAATAAAATTAAATCAGTAATCAAAAAACTCCAAACAAACAAAAGTCCAGGAACAGATGGCTTCATAGGTGAATTCCACCAAACATTTAAAGAAGAGTTAATACCTATTCTTGTAAAACTATTCCAAAATAATTGAAGAGGAAGGAGTACTTCCAAACTCATTTTATGAGGCCAGTATTACCCTGACACTAAAACCATACAAAGACACCACAGAAGAAGAAATTTACAGGCCAATATCCCTTAGTAACATAGACACAACAACCCTCAACAAAATACTAGCAAGCTGTATTCAACAATATTTTAAAAGGATCATTCACCACAGTCAAGTAGGATTTATTCTGGAGATGCAAAGACAGTTCAATATTCTCAAATCAACCAAGATGATACACCACATTAACAAAATGAAAATAAGAACCATATGATCATCTCAATAGATACAGAAAAATCATGTGACAAAATTCAACATCTATTCTTGATAAAAATTCTCAACAAAGTGGGTATAAAGGGAATATATCTCAACATAATAAAGGTCATATACAACAACTTCATAGCTAACATCATACTCAGTAGTGAAAAGCTGAAATCTTTTAATGTAAGACCATGAACAAGACAAGAATCCCCACTTTTGCCACTTTTATTTAACATAGTACCAAGGGCACCTGGGTGGCTGTTGGTTAAGCGTCTGACTTTAGCTCAGGTCATGATATCATGGTTCGTGAGTTTAAGCCCCGCATCGGGCTCTATGCTGACAGCTCGGAGCCTGGAGCCTGCTTCAAGTTCTATTTATCCCTCTCTCTGCCCCTCCCTCTCTCAGGTTCTGCCTGTCTCTCTCTCTCAAAAATAAACAGTACCAGAAGTTTTGGCCACAGCCATCAGACAAGAAAAAGAAAAGGCATCATAATTGGTAAGAAAAAGGTAAAACTGTCACTATTTGCAGATGACATGATACTGTATATAGAAAATCCTAGGAGGGAGCCAAGATGGCAGAACAGCATGGAAGTTTTTTGTGTGCCCCCCATCCATGAAATACAGCCAGACAAACACTAAACCATCCTACACACCTAGAAAACTGATCTGAGGATTAACACAACAATCTGCATAACCTGAACCACAGAATTCAGCAGGTATGCAGTGCAGAGAGGTGAACATGGGAAGAGAGAAGTTGCAGAGGGCAGGGAGCTGCTTTGTGGGTGGAGAAAGGACAGAGACGGGGGGTAGAATATGGGAAAGATATCCCTCCACAAAAGTAGCTGGAGAGAAAGTGGAAAATTAGAAAGAGCTGCAGAGACTAAACCAAAAAGAGAAAAAGGAGAAAGGAGAGGGTTTAAATTCCATTAAGATTGTAAACAGGGGGAACGCAGAGTCTGCAACTCTGCAGCTCCATACCTGGGGGTGCTCTGGTGGGAAGGGCGACTCCCCAGGAGCAGAGTGGGGTCCGGGATGTTCTTGGGCCACACGGGGAAAAGCAGTTCCACTGCTGGAAGGACATTTGGTAGAGACTGTTGAGGCCACCTGGTCCCAACAGACCCCACAGAACCACCACATTTGCTGGTGCTAGAACAAGGTCATTAAGGGTGAAGCCCGGTGCCAGATGTGTGTTGTGATTTTCCATAATTCCTGAAACGCTGCTGCTACTCTATCTCGTGAACTTTTTCTGGGGCAGGCTGGCACCTGGTCTCTGGGCATGTGCAGCAGCACGGTCCAGCAAGAATTCTGGGTGCAGCCGGCATTTGGCCATTGCTCAGTGAGACCCTCCACAGAGGGGCAGAATGGGTCAAAGCCACAGTCCCTAAGAAGTAAGGAGCCAGGGAAAACATCTGCATCTGAGACTAAACTTGGGAGAGAGGTACTACCTGGGGCTTGGTCACAGATACTGTAAAAGGGGGGGAGTGGACTAAAGCTGAAGACAAAGAACAGGTACACGATTGCTGATTGAGGAGAACAGAGTCCGATACTAGAGACTGGGTAGCTGGGTGACGCCATTTTCACCACTCCCATGCATGCCTATATGCACCTTTGACCACCGCAACAATCCACCCCAATAGACTAGCAGTGCCATCTAGTGGAGAATGGAGCCATTACACTAAGCCTTGCCCAACTGAGCCAACCTCCCTCTTCAAGAACACACGTCTCACCACCTACTTAGTTTATTGACTATAAAGTGTTTCATAGTCTGACTTCGAGGGGAACACTAAGTAATTTCAGTCATATTTCAACCTGTTAGCAGGTCCAACTACTTACTTTTATTTTCTTTTTTTCTCTTTTTCCTTTTTTTCTCTTTTTCTTGAATACAGAAAGAGAAAAAATTCATTTTTAATTTCAATTTTTATTAAAAATATTTTTCTTTAATTTTTTTTATTATATTTTTTACTTTTCTGTCAATTTTTTCAAGTTCTATTTTACTTCCATCATTTTATTTTAGTCTACTACAGTGTATTCTCTTTTCCTTTTTTAAAAATTTTTTTTAACGTTTATTTATTTTAGAGACAGAGAGAGACAGAGCGTGAATAGGGCAGGGGCAGAGAGAGAGGGAGACACAGAATCTGAAACAGGATCCAGGCTCTGAGCTGTCAGCACAGAGCCCAAAGCGGGGCTCAAACTCACAACCGTGAGATCATGACCTGAGCTGAAGTCGGACGCTTAACCAACTGAGCCACCCAGGCGTCCTGTATTTTTTTTTTCAAATTTTCAAATGATTTCCTTTTTTTCTTTGTCTTCTTTCTCTTTTTCATTTCTTTTCTTTTTCTTAAATACAGAAACAGAAAAATTTATTTTTATTTTTAATTTCCATTAAAAATATTTTTCTTTAATTTTTTCTACTATATTCTTTACTTTTGTGTAGTTTTTTCAAATTCTACTTTACTTCCATCATTTCATTTTAGTCTACTACAGTGCATTCATTTTTTCAAATTTTCAAACAATTTCCTTTTTTTTTATTATTTTTTCTTTCCACCCCCTTTCTTCCCTAATCTATCAAGCCAATGTCGACACCCAAACGAAAACACACTTAGGATCTAGCATCATTTATCCGATTTTGTGTGTCTCTGTGTGTTTAATTTTTTAATTTTAACATTTTTTTAATTTTAATATTTTCCACCTCATTAATTCCTTTTCTCCCTTAAAAATGACAAAATGAAGGAATGCACCCCAAAAGAAAGAGCAGAAAGAAGTGACAGCTAGGGATTTAACCAACACAGATACAAGCAAGATTTCTGAACCAGAATTTAGAATCACAATAATAAGAATAATAGCTGGAGTCGAAAACATTAAAATCCCTTTCTGCAGAGATAAAAGAAGTAAAAAATAGTCAGAATGAAATTAAGAATGCTATAACTGAGCTGCAATCATGGATGGATGCCATGGTGGCAAGGATGGATGAGGCAGAACAGAGAATCAGTGATATAGAGGACAAACTTATGTAGAATAATGAAACAGGAAAAAAAATGATATTAAGACAAAAGAACACGATTTAAGAATTAGAGAAATCAGTGACTCATTAAAAAGCAATAACATCAGAATCATAGGGGTCCGAGAAAAGGAAAAGAGAGAAATAGGGGTAGAAAGCTTAAGTGAGCTAATCATAGCAGAAAACTTTCCTAACCTGGGGAAAAACAGACATCAAAATGCAGGAAGCACAGAGGACTCCCATTAGATTCAACCAAAACCAACCATCAACAAGGCATATTGTAGTCAAATTCACAAAATACTCAGGCCAGGAGAGAATCATGAAAGGAGCAAGTGAAAAAAAGTCCTTAACCTACAAGGGAGAACAGATCAGGTTTGCAGCAGACCTATCCACAGAAACTTGGCAGGCCAGAAAGGAGTAGCAGGATATATTCAATGTGCTGAATCGGAAAAATATGCAGCCAAGAATTCTTTGTACAACAAGGCTTTCATTCACAATAGAAGGAGAGATAAAATTTTCCCAGACAAATGAAAATTAAAGGAGTTTATGACAACTAAACTACTCCACCAAGAAATTTTAAGGGGGACTCGCTGAAGGCAGAAAAGATGAAAATATAAGTAACTAAGTAAGTAAATACCAAAAGAACCAAAGATTAGAAAGGACCAGAAAATACCACCAGAAATTCCAACTCTACAAGCAACATCATGGCAATAAATTCATATCTTTCAGTACTCTAAACATCAAGGG
Organism: Herpailurus yagouaroundi; assembly: GCF_014898765.1. NCBI lineage: Eukaryota > Metazoa > Chordata > Mammalia > Carnivora > Felidae > Herpailurus > Herpailurus yagouaroundi. Next base: position 36,325,806 of record NW_024412427.1, read on the forward strand.
ACTCAATGCTCCAATCAAAAGACATAGGGTAACAGAATGGACAAGAAAACAAGACCCATCTATATGTTGTTTACAAGACACCCACTTTAGACCTAAAGACACCTTCAGAATAAAAATAAGGGGATGGAGAACCACCTATCATGCTAATGGTCAAACAAAGAAAGCCACAATAGCCATACTTGTGTCAGACAATCTAGACTTTAAAATAAAGTCTAGTCTGTATCAAGAGATGCAGAAAGGGTTCCTCTTATGACTGCCTTATGATTATGATTATATCATAATCAAGGGGTCTATCCACCAAGAAGACCTAACAGTTGTAAACATTTATGTGCCAAATATGGGAACACCCAAATATATAAATCAGTTAATCACAAACATGAAGAAACTCGTTGATAGTAATACCATAATAGTAGAAGACTTCAACACACACTCACAGCAATGAACAGATCACCGAATCAAAAAATCAACACGGAAACAATGGATTTGAATGACACACTGGAACAGAGGGACTTAACACTTATATTCAGAACATTTCATCCTAAAGCAGCAGAATATACATTCTTCTCCGGTGCACATGGAACATTCTCCAGAATAGAACACATACTGGGACACAAATCAGCCCTCAGCAACTACAAAAAAATTGAGATCATACCGTGCATATTTTCAGACCACAGCATTATGAAACTCGAAATCAACCACATAAAAAATTTGAAAAGGTAAATACTTGGAGACTGAAGAACATCGTACTAAAGAATGAATGGGCTAACCAAGAAGTTACAAAGGAAATTAAAAATATATGGAAGCCAATGAAAATGATAACACCACAACCCAAAACCTCTGGGACGCAACAAGGATGTCATAAGAGGAAAATATATAGCAATCCAGACTTTCCTAAAGAAGAAAGATCTCAGATACACACCCTAACTTTATGTCTTACAGAGCTAGAAAAAAAAACAGCGAATAAAGCCCAAAACCAGCAGAAGACAGTAAATAGATTAGAGCAGAAATCAATGCTATTAAAACCAAAAAAAACAGTAGAACACATCAATGAAACCAGAAGTTGGTTCTTTGAAAGAATTAACAAAATTGATAAACCACTAGCCAGTTTGATCAAAAAGAAAAGGGAAAGAAGCCAAATAAATACAATCAAGAATGAAAAAGGGGATATCACAGCTAACACAGCAAAAATACAAACAATAATAAGAGAATATTATGGGAGAGGGAAGATGGCGGCGTAGGAGGACGCTGGGCTCACTGCGCATCCTGCTGATCACTTAGATTCCACCTACACCTGCCTAAATAACCCAGAAAACCACCAGAAGATTAGCAGAACGGAGTCGCCAGAGCCAAGCACAGACGAGAGGCCCACGGAAGAGGGTAGGAAAGGCAGTGAGGCGGTACGCGCTCCACGGACTGGCGGGAGGGAGCCGGGGCGGAGGGGTGGCTCGCCAGCCAAGCAGAGCCCCCGAGTCTGGCTTGCAAAAAGCAGAGGGGCCTGACGGACTGTGTTCCCACAGCAAAAGCGACTTAGTGTCTAGGAGGTCATAAGTTAACAGCTCTGCTCAGAAAGCGGGAAGGCTGGAGGACAAAGGGAAGGACAGCTGCTGAGCCCCCTGATGACAGAGCTCAGGTTGGTGGGGAACAAAGGCGCTTGCCAGCGCCATCTCCCCTGCCCATCCCCCAGCCAAAATCCCAAAGAGAACCAGTTCCTGCCAGGGAACTTGCTCACTCCTCGCAAACACCCAACTCTGCGCTTCTGCGGACCCAAACCCCCGGCAGCGGATCTGACTCCCTCCTGCTGCCACAGGGCCCCTCCTGAAGTGGATCACCTAAGGAGAGGCAAGTTAAGCCTGCCCCTCCTGCCCCTGTGCACCTTGCCTACCCACCCCAACTAAGACCCCAGATCCCCAGCATCACAAGCCTGGCAGTGTGCAAGTAGCCCAGACAGGTCACCCCACCCCACAGTGAATCCCGCCCCTAGGAGAGGGGAAGAGAACACACACACCAGTCTGACTGTGGCCCCAGCGGTGGGCTGGGGGCAGACATCAGGTCTGACTGCGGCTCCGCCCACCAACTCCAGTTATACACCACAGCACAGGGGAAGTGCCCTGCAGATCCTCACCATGCCAGGGACTATCCAAAATGACCAAGCAGAAGAATTCCCCTCAGAAGAATCTCCAGGAAATAACAACAGCTAATGAGCTGATCAAAAAGGATTTAAATAATATAACAGAAAGTGAATTTAGAATAATAGTCATAAAATTAATCGCTGGGCTTGAAAACAGTATAGCTGACAGCAGAGAATCTCTTGCTACAGAGATCAAGGGACTAAGGAACAGTCACGAGGAGCTGAAAAACGCTTTAAACGAAATGCAAAACAAGATGGAAACCACCACGGCTCAGATTGAAGAGGCAGAGGAGAGAATAGGTAAAAAGAAGATAAAGTTATGGAAAAAGAGGAAGCTGAGAAAAAGAGAGATAAGAAAATCCAGGAATATGAGGGGAAAATTAGAGAACTAAGTGATACACTAAAAAGAAATAATATACTCATAATTGGTATCCCAGAGGAGGAAGAGAGAGGGAAAGGTGCTGAAG
>NW_024412427.1:36333400-36518410 GCF_014898765.1 Herpailurus yagouaroundi
AAAAAAAAGAATATTATGAGCAATTATATGCCAATAAAATGGGCAATCTAGAAGAAATGGAAAAATTCCTAGAAACATATAAACTACCGAAACTGAAACAGGAAGAAATAGAAAATTTGAACAGACCCATAACAAGTAAGGAAATCAAATTAGTAATCAAAAAACTGCCAAAAAACAAAACTCCAGGGTCAGATGGCTTTCCAGGGGATTCTACCAAGCATTTAAGGAAGAGTTAACAACTATTCTCTTGAAGCTGTTACAAAAAAACAGAAATGGAAGGAAAGAATCCAAACTATTTCCATGAACTCAGCATTACCTTGAGTCCAAAACCAAAGACCCCATTACAAGGGAGAACTACAGACCAATTTCCCTGATGAACATGGATGCAAAAATCCTCAACAAGATATTAACCAACTGGATCCAACAATACATTTAAAAAAATTATTCCCCATGACCAAGTGGTATTTATACCTGGGATGCAGGGCTGGTTCAATATCCAGAAAACAATCAATGTGATTCATCACATCAATAAAAGAAAGGACAAGAACCAAATGATCCTCCCAATAGATGCAGAGAAGGCATTTGACAAACTACAGCATCTTTTCTTGGTAAAACCCTCAAGTAGGGATAGAAAGATCACACCTTGAGGTCATAAAAGCCATATATGAAAGACCCAATGCTAATATCATCCTCAATGGGGAAAAAATTAGAGTTTTCCCCCCTAAAGTCAGGAACAAGACAGAGATGTCCACTCTTACCACTGTTATTAACATAGTATTGGAAGTCTTAGCCTCAGCAGTCAGACAACACAAAAATAAAAGGCATCCAAATGGGCCAGGAGGAGGTCAAACTTTCACTCTTTGCAGATGACATGATACTCTATATGGAAAACCCAAAAGATTCCACCAAAAAACTGCTAGAACTGATCCATGAATTCAGCAAAGTGGCGGGATATAAAATCAATGCACAAACTGAGGGTTGATAAGGGGTGGGAAGGAGGGGATGTTGGTGACGGGTATTGAGAAGGGCACCTGTTGAAATGAGCACTGGGTGTTGTATGGAAACCAATTTGACAATAAATTTCATATTAAATAAATAAATAAATAAATAAATAAATAAATAAAATCAATGCACAGAAATTGGTTGCATTCCTATACACCAACAATGAAGCAACAGAAAGAGAAATCAAGGAATAGAAAACCATAAAATACCTAAGAATAAATTTTGCACCAAAAACCATAAAATACCTAGGAATAAATCTAACCAAAGAGTGAAAAATCTATACACTAAAAACTATAGAAAGCTTATGAAAGAAATTGAAGACATGAAAAAATGGAAAAATATTCCATGCTTCTGGATAGGAAGAACAAATATTGTTAAATGTCAACACTACCCAAAAATCAATCTACATATTCAATACAATACCTATCAAAATAACACCAGCATTCTTCACAGAGCTAGAACAAATAATCCTAAAATTTGTATGGAACCAGAAAAGATGCCGAATAGCCAAAGCAATCTTGAAAAAGAAAACCAATGCTGGAGGCATCATAATCCCGGTCTTCAAGCTGTATTACAAAGCTGTAATCATCAAGACAGTATGGTACTGGCACAAAAACAGACACTCAGATCGATGGAACAGAATAGAGAAGCCAGAAGTGGACCCACAAATGTATGGCCAACTAATCTTTGACAAAGCAGGCAAGAATATCCAATGGAATAAAGACAGTCTCTTGAGCAAGTGTTGCTGGGAAAACTGGACACTGACATGCAGAAAAATGAACCTGTACCACTTTCTTCCACCATACACAATAATAAACTCAAGATGGATGAAATACCTAAGTGTAAGACAGGAAGCCATCAAAATCCTCGAAGAGAAAGGAGACAAAAATCTCTTTGATCTTGGCCATAGCAACTTCTTACTCAACATGTCTCCAAGGCAAGGGAAACAAAAGCAAAAATGAACTATTGGGACCTCATCAAAATAAAAACTTCTGCACAGTGAAGGAAACAATCAGCAAAACTAAAAGGGAACTGACAGAATGGGAGAAGATATTTGCAAACAACATATCAGATAAAGGGTTAGTATCCAAAATGTATAAAGAACTTATCAAACTCAACACCCAAAAAATAAATAATCCAGTGAAGAAATGGGCAAAAGACATAAATAGACACTTCTCCAAAGAAGACACCCAGAAGGCCAACCAACATGTGAAAAAATGCTCAACATCACTCATAACAAAGGAAATACAAATCAAAACCACAATGAGGTATCACCTCACACCTGTCAGAATGGCTAACATTAATAACTCAGGCAACAACAGATGTTGGTGAGGATGTGGAGAGAGAGGATCTCTTTTGCACTATTGAGAATGCAAACTGGTGCAGCCACTCTGGAAAACAGGATGGAGGTTCCTCAAAGAATTAAAAATAGAACTACCCTATGACCCAGCAATTGCACAACTAGGTATCTATCCAAGAGATACAGGTATGCTGTTTCGAAGGGGCACATGCACCCCAATGTTTATAGAAGCACTGTCAACAATAGCCAAAGTATGAAAAGAGCCCAAATGTCCATCGATGGATGAATGGATAAAGAAGATGTGGTATATATACATAATGGAGTTATTACTTGGCAATCAAAAAGAATGAGATCTTTTCATTTGCAAGTACATGGATGGAGCTACAGGATATTATGCTAAGTGAAATTAGTCAGTCAAAGAAAGACAATTATCATATGAGACTTCACTCATATGAGGACTTTAAGACACAGAACAGTTGAACACAAGGGAAGGGAAGCAAAAATAATATAAAAACAGGGAGGAGGACAAAACATAAGAGACTTTTAAATATGAAGAACAAACAGGATTACTGGAGGGGTTGTGGGAGGGGGGATGGGCTAAATGGATAAGGGGCATTAAGGAATCTACTTCTGAAATCATTGTACTATATGCTAACTTGGATATAAATTAATAATAAATGAATAAATAAATAAATAAATAAATAAATAAATAAATAATAAAATTAAAAAGGTATGGGATTGACCCTGATACAAACATGGAAAAATTTAGACAGTATGCTGTGAAATGGACTAAGGCAATTTGCAGAACAATGTAATCTCATTTTTGTTGCTCAAAAAGGGGAGCTGGAGAAAAGGAAGATTGAAAGACATCTCTTCAGACAGAGGTCACCTCCAGGAAGGGGACAGGCCATGAGGTGAGGACAGAGGAGGACATAGAGATGATGGGCTGGGTGCAAACTCAGGAAGGAGAAAGACAGTCCTGATGTCTGTCGCCTCCAGCTCCTTCTGCCAGGGCTCTGTCTTCCATCTTGGAAAGAACAGTGACATGCAGAAGGCCCCAGACTGCTCCCTTCATCCGTGAAGTGGTGGTCCTCACTCATCTTATGATCTTAGTGGCATCTGTCCTTCCTTCTTGGGCCAGATGCCTGTAAATAGAGCAGCTGCTAGCCCTGTAGGGCCACGTGATTTGCAAGGCAATGTCACCAGGTGGAGTCCGCATGCTCTCCCAGAGTTCCCTGGCCCCATTTGATGGGCTGCACAGAATGTGTGTTATCAAGAACTATTAAACGGGGTGAAAGACAACTTGTTAGCAGCAAAGGAATCCTCATCAGCTTTTCTGCTCCACTGTGCCGCCCTGGCTCCACTGAACACCAACTGCCCCCCAATTCCCCACACAGAGAAGGAGCTGCTGATCTTACTGGCTGGGATGGGCATTTGCTAGGCCTCACTTACTAAAGGGCAGGGCCACTATGTCTTCAAAATCACCAGCCTTGGGGCGCCTGGGTGTCTCAGTCGCTTAAGTATCCAACTTCAGCTCAGGTCATGATCTCACAATTCATGAGTTTGAGCCCCACAACAGGCTCTGTGCTGACAGCTCAGAGCCTGGAGCTTGCTTCAGATTCTGTGTCTCCCTTTCTCTGCCTCTCTCTCTCTCTCTCTCTCTCTCTCTCTCTCTCTCTCTTTCTCTCCCTCTCTCTCAAAAATAGATAAACATTAAAAATTTAAAAAAAAAATCACCACCCTTTTAGGGCCCTGAGCTTTCCTGCCTGCTTCCTGTCCATCTCATCCTCTTCCTCACCCCACCCAGCAGGCTTGGCTGAGCAAACTGGTCCCAAGATTTATACTTGTTTGGAGAAAGAAGGTCCACTTGGGAGGTCAGCATAAACTACACCTCCCCCTCAACTTCCTGCAGAGAGTTCTTCATGTGGCTGCCAGCAGGGCGCGCCTTTGTTCACAGCTGTGCCTGCAGAAGTCTTCCCAGTTTACACCCTCCCAGTAGAGAGGCACTGGATTCTAACACCCAGTTCACACAACAGACATCTCACAGCTCATTTTTTAAAATATTTTCTGGGGCGCCTGGGTGGCGCAGTCGGTTAAGCGTCCGACTTCAGCCAGGTCACGATCTCGCGGTCCGTGAGTCCGAGCCCCGCGTCGGGCTCTGGGCTGATGGCTCAGAGCCTGGAGCCTGTTTCCGATTCTGTGTCTCCCTCTCTCTCTGCCCCTCCCCCGTTCATGCTCTGTTTTCTCTGTCTCAAAAATAAATAAACATTGAAAAAAAAATTTTTTTAAATAAAATATTTTCTGAAACAATTTTTATTGAGCATAATTCACGTAACATGAAATTTACCCCCAGCAGGGCACAGCAATTGGGGTCAAGTCTGTCTGAGGTCCAGCAGAGGCAGGTAACTGTGTTCCTGGGGTTGAGTGCCCAGGCCTAGTCCACAGCATAGCCTGCAGACCCAGCGGGAGAGGGCGGCGTGGTGACCTTGGCTTCTTTTGTCTGGTAATGCACACTGTGTGGGCAGGGGTTTGGTAGCAAACCCCAGCAATTCAGACCAGAAAGACCTGGCCTCCCCTACTCCCCTACTGGCAGAGGGTGAGCCCTTGGGCCTGGGCCCCCATGTGACTCCTCTCCTGCTCCTCTCTCATCAGAGCTGGCGTGAACCTGAGTGGGGCCCAGGGTTCTTGGGTATAAGGACAGGTTGTCCTGGTGCTGTGGGGGCATCCAGTGCCTGAGCCAGTATGGGGAAAAGGTGCACGGTACCGTGTGCTGTTGGGGCTCAACAAAACCTGTGCTTGGCTCATCCCAGGCAAGGAAGGAAGTAGAGACACCACCAACTGCCACAACGGAAAGCAAAATGAAGGGAGAAGGTGGCCACCCAGGCCAAATGAATAACTTCAGGGTTCTCATGGTCAGCAGCCATGTGGCATCAACAGCATCTGTGGCTTCCATAGCAGGGGTCTGTGTGGCATGAATGGCTATTCCTCCTATCCTGCTGGCAGCACACAAAGGATTGAAATAAAATTAACAACCACTGGAGTGCAAAAGTCCCAAGTGACCCCCACAGAGGCTTGTGCAGACAAGGCCACAGAGCAGAGCAGAGCACATTGGGGAACGGGAGATGCAGTCTCCAGGGCCACCAGGAGAGCCACGGGCCCCAGGCTCTGAGGATCCAAACTTACAGCACAGCCTTGTGGGCTGAAAGAAAATATGGGGCCAAAAACATGTGTGTGGGTCAGACTGAGAGAAGACTTCTGCCCGGCCAGGAGTCTTAGGCCAGCATAGAGAGGGGCTGAGGAGGAAGGAGGCACAGGAGATGCTGAGGGTTCACTTCCTGACACAGAAAGCACGAGGCTCTAACTCAGCCTTAGCACTGTACCTTGTGGCCATGGCCTCAGGGGAGGGTCAGATCTGGAAGCACACAGAAGAGAGCAGGAGGGCCTCACAATGCTTCACTCTGCCCTGTGACTTTCCCATGCTCCCTTCCCTGGGAGACCTCCATTAGGAGCAAGGAAGCTGATGGTTAGTGCTTCAAACAAGACAAAGTTCAGTGTTAGAGTTGGAGCCACCACCACCAACCATTTTATATAAAAAGGAAGTTATGAAAAAGAACAAGAATCCAAAGGGATAAAGGAAACTACCTGCTCATACCTGTGGCATTTGGAACCGATTCAGGGTCTACCCACTGGCCTCTCTAGGGGCCCTGCCACATAAGTGTGCCCAGTGGCTTCACCCCGCAACACATACCCCTCAACTCCCACCTAGGGTTCCACCAATGCTGCTTAGGTGGGAAAAGGCCTGGAAAGGCTGGGGACCAGCCCCCAGAAGAGCATCACCCAGTGGAGATGGGGCACCACTCCCCTGATCCGAGGGACCGCTTGGACAGCCTTTTTCCTCCATCCCTACTCACTCACTCTGCCCTCATTCCTGCTCCAGGACAGCACAGAAGTGTTTGCTGGGCTCCCAAATGTTTGCCCATGGCTTTTGCAAAGGACCTCACTGTGAGAATCTGCATACGAACTGTCTGTTAGGTTTTATTTTCTTGAATAAAGGGCTTAGGTGAAAACTTTTCTGGCTGATGTTTGCTTGTTAGAGTTCTAAACCTTTTACTTTCCATCTCATAGAGTTGGTTTATGCATCAGTTGGGGGCCTGGCAAGGAGAAAAAGAAAGTGCCTTGATGTCTGGCCAAGATCTCCCCTACAATACCCTCAAACACTGTCCCAACAATGCAGGGCCACCCCCAAAGGTCCCACTGAGAATGAAGCAAGCTCTGGGTCTCCGTTACAAGGTAATCCTGGGTCTCATCTGCTGCTCCTGCACCGATGTCACCCCCACCTCCCATGTTCCCAGTGTTCTCCTCCATGGCCCTCACACTGCCTCCTGCCTTCCTGTTCAGACACAGATGGCCCTTTCTAGCTCTCCAGACTCCAAAATGCCCTTTCAAAGACACTTATCAGCATCATTCATGATAGGATATAATGACTGCCTGGGTTCCTGACTCCTATGTATATTTGCCATCTAAGAGGACCATTCTGGTCCCAGGCTTACCATACATGCTTGTCTCTCCTCCCTTCAAAGCCAGAAAATAAGTTTAAAAGGGAATATAACCCTGTTACCAAAAAAAGAATTGGAAGCAGACCATCAGTGAGCAGACATGAGATTTCAATCAATTTCTGGGAGACAGAAGGCAGATGGAAATGCAGTGGTAGATGAAACAAAGGGTGGGGAGCCTCAACACAAAATACAGGCAGACGGGGGTGAGCATGTCTGGAAGGACCCAGAGAGGCCCCAGCCCATAGAAAGGGGGTAAACTGAGGAGACATATCTGGAAAGAATACCACGGACACACCCAACAGGTTGTGAGGTCTGACTTCCTGCCCCTTAACCATGAAAATCCACAAGGAACAGCTCCTATCAGGCCAGAACAGGTTGCATTTTCTTTCCTTGGACTGTGCAGCACCTGGGATAGCATAAAGCAGAGTGAACACTTTTCAAATCGAGGTGACCACTCTCACCTCCTTTGCTTCATTCTCTTTTCCTTGTAACCAATGATCAGTAAAACAGGTTACACTATAAGGAAAGCAGCACCGACATCCAGAAATAGTCCCACCTAACTGGGGAGACGGGGCTGAGGCCCCAAAGGCTGGGCGTCAGGACTACAGCATCGAAGGCCTCCTGCCACCACCAGGGATCAGAAGGCACAGTCCAGCTCAGCCCAGCTGTCTCCTCAGGCCATATGTCCAGGGCATGAGAGATGCCATGGGTGACACAGAGCATCCCACTCAAACATGGTACAGTGTGACATGAACAAATAAAGTCAAGTGACAACAGAGTACTTTACAAGGACTAGAAATTTTCACTCCATCATCTTCTTCCCCCACAGATAGACACCCTCCCTTGGGGTCTGAAGATGCACATGGTGATAACAATCCTTTACATGGCAAACCAACCTGTCCTACTAGCTTTGTATGACCACACAAAATTAATCCTCATTCCAACTCTATGCAATAACAACTACCACCTTTCTTTTACAGAACAGGAGACCCAACACTCAGTGGTTGCCAAGGTCAAGCAGCTGGGAAGCAAGGGAGTTTAGACTTGAACCCAGACCATCTGCTCCCAGGGGATGCTCTCACCCAATGCTCTGCTGCCTGTTAACAGCACCATTGTTCGATCTCTAATTTCTGTTTTAAATTAACATAAAGTAAAAGTCATTGCTTTGGAATACAGTTCTATGAGTGTGAACAACTGTATGCAGTCATGGAACCACCGCAACAATCAAGATTCAGAACAGTCTCATCACCCCCCAAAACTCCCTCATGCTGCCATTTTGGGGCCAGCTTCACTCCCAATCCCTGCCTCTGGAAGCCGCTGAGCAGCTCTCCATTTCTACACCAGCAACACATTTTTAAGGACAGCATGTTGGTATCCAGGACTTTACCCCATCCTACAGCCATGAGCACTGGAGTCTGGGGGTAAGCTGAATGGAGACAGAAAACATGTAGGTAATGAAAGTATAGAATAGATTTTGACACATGACTTCACACAACTGGAGTCAAACAAGGTGCTAGCCAAGCCCAGAATGAATGGAAAGTCTGCACAAAGATTCTCTAAGCCCCAGAGCATATGACTCTCCACATCTTCTCTTTCCTGCCTATCAAACATGAACAGTGATCACCACCTTACATGGTATTCACATGCAAGAGAATGAAGTGGGACCCTCACCTCACACAATCTACAAAAATTAACTCAAAATGGATTCATGACCCTAATGTAAAACCTAGAACTATAAAATCCTTAGAGGAAAACTTAAGGGGAAATCTTCATGACATTGGACTTCACAACAATTTCTTAGATATAACACCAAAAACACAAGTAACCTAAGGACAGCAACATGTTGCTAGTTTGGACTTAATCAAAACTAAAACCTTTTGTGCATCAAAGGGACTATCAACAAAATAAAAGCGCACCTCACAAAATGGGAGAAAATATTTGCAAATTACATGCCTCATAAGAGATTAATACCCAAAATATATATAAAGAACTCCTACAACTTAACAAGGGAAAAAAAGTTTTTTAATGGACAAACGACTTGAATAGACATTGCTTCAAAGAAAATATACAGAGTCAATAAACACATGAAAAGATGCTCAACATCGCTAGTTATCAGAGAAAAATCAAAACTACAATGAGATATCACTTCACATCCGTTAGGATGGCTATTAAATAATTAATTAAGTTTTTAAAAAAAGAAAATAACAAGTGTTAGTGGGAATTTGGGGAAATTGGAACCCTTGTCCATTGCTGGTGAGAATGTAAGATGGGGCAGCTGCTGTGGAAAGCAGTCTGGCCATTCCTCAAAACAACAAAAATAGAATTACATGTAATCCAGCAATTCCACTTGTGAGTATATGTGGAAAAGAATTGAAAACGTGGATTCAAGCAGATGTTTGGACCTCCATGTTCATAACAGCATTATTCACAATAACTGAAAAGTGGAAACAACCTATCAGTAAAACAAAATGTGGTATTTACTTTACAATGTAATATTATTAAACCACAAAAAGGACTGGGGTTTGATACATCCTACAACACATATGAACTTCAAAAATACTAAGCTAAGTGAAATAAGCCATACACAAAGGGACAAATATATATGGCTCCACTTATATGATGTATCTAGAGTAGGCAGGTTTGTAGAGATAAAAAGTAGACAAGTTGCCAGGGGTTGGGGGAGGAGAGTGGAGAGTCACTGCTGAGTGGTTACAGAATTTCTGTTTGAGATGATGAAAGAATTGTTGGAATAGACAGTGGTAATTATTGCACAACATTGAGAATGTAATTAATGTCACTGAATTTTATGCTTAAAATGTTTAAGATGGCAAATTTATGTTATATATATTTTACTAATTTTTTTAATAATGTAGTATATAAGAGAAGAATTGTAAATGACTGAATTGTATGGAGTGTAAATTGTATGTCAGTAAAGCTATTTTAAAAGAGGGAAAGAGAAGGAGAGCAAGAGAGAGAGAAATGAGAAACTTAGTGGCAAAGACCACATGATTTGGGACATAGGGAAGGCTGATGCCCTTGGCTTTCAATGCTGGACACAGCATTTTGAAGTCATTATCTGCCTGTTAATAATGAGACCTACAACAAACCTCAAAATTCCAATTTTTTGTACCAGAAATGAAAATGGACAGTCCCCACATTTCCTGTTTACATGAGAACAAAGATGTGCACAAGTGTGAAGCCATGTTTATGCAGCAGAGTCAAGGACCTTGGAAGGACAGGGACCAAGGGAACCACTTGTGCACCTGCACAATGCTGCAAAGTCCCACATGTAGGAAGTGCTGGGAAGGGTGGCAGCCAATCTGAAGTTCTCTGTCCCACTCCTTAACAGCTCTATTTCATAATCAGTCTCAATATGAGTAGTCAACATTATGAATCAAAGTACATATGCGAACTATCAACTTCATTTTATTGTAACCAATCTACTCAAGGCATTATATATGATTTATTGATTTTTTTTGAAGAGCAAAAGGACCTCATTTCTTTACATGCACATTCTGTTCTGGACATTGCCAGCATTGTTTATACACAGAGCTCAAACTGATTGAGAAATCTGGACCTGATATAATAAGCACTGTGGGCTCTTTACTGGAATTGTCAGCGGAGAGAAGCAGAAACAGGAGATTATTCTGATGGCCCTATGCAGCACTGGACAGCAGAGACTGACCCAACCAGAGTCCAGTGCGGAAGTGAAACTGTGCCCACAGGGTTATTGATGTTGACTAGCAGAAAGTTTAAAGTTTCTTTGTCAGAAAACTGTGTCACCCTAATCAGCTGTTGTGTCTTTTCAGACCCCACTAACAAGCCCACTAGCTGTCTCTACAGAAGCCTGGACTCAAGATCAACTGATATGGTTCCAGCCTAGGAATGAGCAAAGTCCTGAATTTCTTACCTGCAATAATAAGCTCAAGACCCCATCCAATGTATACAGACTCTCAAAACATGCCCACAGCCCCTTCTCCTTGTCCTAAGATAACCTCCTGACATCAGGGACTGAATTTTGCCTTGGTGTGATGCTAAGTGTCCACTCCAAGTGAATATGGGAGGTATGTTACATATATGTTTGTTCAATGTGCATGCACCATCTTTTCTCATAAATAGTCATAAGTTTCCCCACCCTTTTTATCAATATGTATGTAAGCTCATGCCTGTGGTTATAAAAAACTGATTCTCTCCCCCTTCAGGGAGGTAGATTCAAGACTTGCCTTCCTGTCTCCTCATTTGGCTGCCTCTCAAATAAACTCTTTCCTTGCTGCAAACCTGAAGTCTCAGTGACTGTCATTGCTACACATCAGGCAGACAGACTTGGGTTGGGTTACAGAAGAATTGCCATTGCTGCATCCAGGACTCATGCCCACCATGGGCGCTGGAGCTATCCAGAGGGACCTCATGGAAGCAACAGTGACCATAACCATTAAGAGGACTATTTCTACATGCCAGACCCAATTCCCTCTCAGGGCAACCTGGGAAAACTGAGCGTTGGGGAATTTGAAACTCCAGAAGTCATACACTAGGTGCAACAAAGCCTGGATGCCAAAACTAAGACACTCTGGACCTGAAGCCAGCACCTTCAACCACCAAGCTGGACTACCTCCCCTATGCATGTGCTCCCTGAATCCATTAATGAGTGCCATAGGTTTCAAACATCTCCAAATAGAAGTGATGAGGAGCAACAGAAGAGTGACTAACACACAGAACCCCCAGAATTGTATTACAGCTCAACAATATTTGTTAAAATTATTTCCATCTTGTGTACAAACAGGTGAATATTCCTCTCTCCTTCTAACTAGCACTTTTGTTTCCGAAACAATCCAATCCACCATACTTCCTCCCTCCCAGTAGCAAGAAGACCCACACCCATGACATCACCTACCACTTGCAGTCCCCCCACTAGAAAAGCAGAGGGTTTTCCCCTGCCCCTTGCCTCTAGTGTGGCCAATAGAATAAGGCAGAAGTGATGGTATGCCAGCTCATAGCCAGGTCCCAAAAGGCCTTGTGTGTTTCCACCTGCCCTCCTGTGGCGCTGCCAGAGCCATGGGACCATGTCCAGGTCAGCCTACTGGAGGATCTGAGACGTATGGAGCAGACCACCCTGGCCTGTATTAGCCAGCTCTCAGCTAGCTGCTCATGCAGCTGATCTTTAGAGCACTGGTTATATGGCAACAGTTGACAGGTTCTGTGGTCATTACCTGCTTGAGGTGGGCACTCTGGGTGTCACACTTCCATCTCACAGCCCAGCCTTGGAACCCAAGGTCATACAGATTGCATGTGAAGGGGCTGAGAATTAAATGTAAGTCATCAGACTTGAAGGACAGTGCACTTTACCCCCTTCCTGCCATGCCAGAGCTCCTGAAATTACTTTGAACCAAATGGCTGTTTTTCCACTGGAGCTTTCTCTTTCTCTTCCTTGGATTCTGTGCATCAAATCTTCTGGTCCACTAAAAGCCAACAGAGATGTGAAGAGGGAAGCTTTGGAGATTGGATGAGGCCTTTCTTCAAGGGAGGTGGCCATCAGCTCTATCACACTGGGATTTAATTATGTTCTCTGCGTTAACAGGTCTTCATGGACATCTACTTGTGGTCTCCAGCTTCCCACCTATGCCTTGTAACTAATATGTGAAAAATAGAGCTAACCCTTTTAAGATTTAACACCAGCTGTGAACTCAATTCAAACCCCACTATGAAGACATGTGGGACATTCTAAAAAACGAAACAAAACAAAACAAAAACCTTGTTTGATAGCTTCCTTAGCTCAGGGGCAGAGTCTTCTGTTGCTTGTATTTATACAGAACAGGTCTAACTTCTATACTGCTAATATTACTAAATAGTATCACCTGCCTAGGGGCACCTGGGTGGCTCAGTCAGTTCAGCATCTGACTTCAGCTCAGACACGATTTCCCATTTGTAAGTTCAAGCCTGGCATTGGGCTCTCTACTGTCAGCACAGAGAGTGCTTCAGATCCTCTGCCCCCCTCTCTCTCTGCCCCTCCTCTGCTCCCTATCTCTTTCTCTCTCTCTCTCTCTCTCTCTCTCTCTCTCTCTCTCTCCCTCTCTCTCTGCCAAAAATAAATAAACATTAAAAAGAAAGCAACTTAAAAAAATAGTGTCACTTTCTGAGAACTCAGGTCATTTTCAGGAGCCCAGTTCACAGGCACATATTGGCTCTTAAAACATGGGCCAAGGCTCCTCCATGGACAGTTACCAACCTACTAAATTTATTGGATACAAGTGTCTCAATTAAAGTTAGTCAAAAGATATTTCTCCTTTTCATGTCCAACAAATCTCACTGGTATTTAGACAACAGTGACCCAACTCTAATGTGGAGCAGGGAGTGTTGGCAGGGAGTCATAACTTGTCAGAAGCAGACTTTGGAGCCTAATTCCTTTAGTAGTGCTTGTTTAATGTATGGGCATATGACCCAGTTCTTCTGCAATGAAACATTAGGAGAAATCCTCTCTGGATTTTGAAGGAAGCCATTTTTCCTCTGAGGTAAAAAGAAAGAAGAAGCCAAGATATCTATCTATCTATCTATCTATCTATCTCTCTATCTTTCTATCTATCTCACCTCCCAGGCTTTCTACTTGCTCTTGTACTTTGAACAAGATAATGTGGTGAGATAGTATGGCCTGGAGCTTTGGCAGCCACCTTGTAACCATGAGGCAATAAGCCTGAAGACAAAAAGTCAACAAGATGAGTATGGCAGAAAGATGGAAAGGGTTTGCATCTCAGATGACAACGATGAGCCCCCAAATCAGCCCTCCAACCATCTCCCTCACTACTCTTTCTGATGTGAAATAATTATGTGGCTTTTTAAGCCACTACTAAGCTGGTAATCAATTCCTTGCAGTTGAAAACAATAAACTGACACATAGATACAGCAACTTGTTTTATGAAGCTACCATAATCTTGATTCCTAAACCTGAAAGGACACTTCAAAAATAGAAAATTACAGCTTAATCTTCTCATAAGCATACATACAAATATCTTAAAGGAAATATTAGCAAATCAAATCTAGCAATATATTTAAAGAGTAATAGAATGTCCAAATTGGATTTATCCCAGAAATGCAAAGTTGGTCTATCATTTGAAAATCACTTATAGTGTTTCACCACATTAACAGATTAAAAGAGAAAATAGAACCATTTCAATAAATGTAGACAAGCATTTGATAAAACACCCACATGAGGACATGAATGGCTGATCTGGATGAATGGTCCATGGATGTGTTTACTGCAAAACTTCATCAAGTTGTAACAGAAACTGGGCATTTTGTATGTATGTTAGTCAAAATGAAAAGCTTACTTAAGAGATGGCCCAAATTTCCTCATAACAATTTCAAAAAATTGAATAAGAAGGTAAAATCTTCCCACATAGAAAGCACCAGGCCCAGATGGTTTTACAGTCAGCTGATATGTCAGATGACAGAATCAGATGACAGAGCTCTGCAATCACATTACCTCCCCAGAGCATGTAAAAAGATTTTGATTTGGGGGCGTCTGGGTGGCTCAGCAGGTTAGGTGTCTAACTCTTGATCTCATGGTTCATGATATTGAGCCCCTACATCAGGCTTCCAGTGCAGAGCCTGCTTGGGATTCTCTCTCTCCTGCTCTCTGCCCCTCCCCCACTCAAGCTCTCTCCCCCTCTTTCTCTTCCTCTCTCTCTCTCTCTCTCAAAATAAATAAATAAACTTTTTTTTAAAAAGAGCTTGATGAGGCACCTGGGTGGCTCAGTCAGATAAGCGTCATGATCTTGTGGTTCTCATGTTCAAGCCTTGCATTTGGCTTTCTGCTGTCAGCATGGAGCCTGCCTTGGATCCTCTATCTATCCACTTCTCTCTCTGACCCTTCCCCACTTGTCCTCTCTCTCTCTCTCTCAAAAATAAATAAACATTAAAAAAAGAGCTTGATTTATGAGAATAGTAAAACCTTGATATCAAACCCAAATGACTGACAAGATAAGCTCACCCACAAACATAAATTCAAATCCCATACAAATTTTAGGAACTTGAATACAGCACTTAAAAATTGATAGCTTGGCAGTACACCTGGTGGTCCTGCAGATCTATTTCTTGCTCCAACACTGTTTGGATGGAACAGACCCAGGGATGCCCCTTCTACCAGCCTCTGACCACTCTCCAAACTTTTTTTCCAGTTTGAACCTTTGGAGGCATCTTCTCAGCCACCCTCTGCCTCTGGAACCAGCCAGCACCTTATTTTGAGCTTAGCTCCATATTATCAATCAACCATGAGCTCTCAGATTCATCAGAATTATTCCACCAAGGTGGAGGCTGCCATCAACCACCTGGTCAATATGCACCTGTGGGACTCCATACATACCTCTCTCTGGGCATCTATTTTGACCACAATGAGTTGGCTCTGTAGGGCATGGGCGTTTCTTCCACAAGTTGACTAAGAAGTGCAAGGGCACTGAGTATCTCTTGAAGATGCAAAACCAACTCAGCAAGTGGCCACACCCTCTTCCAGGATGTGCAAAGTCCATCTCAAGATGAGCGAAGTAAAACCCTAGAGGTCACAGAAGCCGCCCTGGTTCTGGAGAACCTGAACGAAGTCCTTTTGAATCTGCACGCCCTGGGTTCTTCCCACACAGACCATCATCGTTGTGACTTCCTGGAGAACCACTTCCTAGATGATGAGGTGAAACTCATCAAGAAGATGGGCAACCACCTGACTAACCTCTGCAGACTTGGTTGGGCAAGTGTCTCTTCAAAAGGCTCACCTTCAAGCATGACCAGGAGCCCCTGAAGCCCAGAAGCCTTTGAGGGGCCCCTTTAGCATCCCCTTGGTGCCAGGGCTTGTTCTTGAGCCTCTCCCTGAAGATGCAGTAGGCAACTTTTTATCCATCTTGGAGCCTTCTCCCAAGCCATGGACCAAATGGAATCAATAAAGTTTGTTGCAGGAAAAAAAAAAAAAAACACCTAATAGCTTGATCAAAAAGGGTTTATCTCAGAAATGCAAAGTTGGCTTAAAGTTGTGGAATGAGGTTTATCACATAATAGATTGAAAAAAAAAGAAATGTCAATATCATCAACAGATGTAGAAAAGGCATTTGATAAAATTCAGTACCTCATACAAGTTAAATATCAATATCATCAACAGATGTAGAAAAGGCATTTGATAAAATTCAGTACCTTATACAAGTTAAAAACTCTAAGGGTGCCTGGGTGGCTCAGTCGGTTGGGCGTCTGACTTTGGCTCAGGTCATGATCTCACAGTCGGTGAGTTTGAGCCCCATGTCAGGCTCTGTGCTGACAGCTCAGCACAGATTCTGTGTCTCTCTCTCTGTCTGCCCTTCCCCTGCTCATGCTCTATCTCTCTCTGTCTCAAAAATAAATTTAAAAAAAACATTTTAAAAAATTAAAAAAAAAACCTTCTTAACAAACACACTGGGAAGATGGCACAGTAGAAAGCACCAGGAATCCATATCCCCACAGAGACGGGACAATTGCACTGGCAGAATCCCCTGATGTAGCTATTTTGGAACTCTGGAGTCTATTGAAGGTTTGAAACTTCCAGGGGAAGGCTTGAGCAGTAAGCTATGGTTAATTTTAGTCAATTTCAGCTTTTAGCACAAAGCAGCTACCCATCCCCCACCCCCAGCCACATGGCAGAAAACTGGGCATGTGCTCCTAGAGTAGCTTGCACACACCTTGCAGGAGCAAGAGTGGGCAAAAAGAAACTTATCCTCTAAATACTGAGGATTATGCTCTGATCACTGCTGCTTCTGCTCTCAGAAGTGCAGACAAAGTGGAGGGCAGACATTGTTGCACTTCCTCGCATTATTGCACTGTTCATTTCCCTCTGGCAGAAATAATTTCTAGGGATTGTAAAGAGCCGACATCTTTTCCCTGCCTTTTGTCTTTCTCTTTTTCCATTTTTGGGAGATATACACTAAAAACTAGGACATTCAAAAGCAACATATACAGGGGAAATTAGAATGTCATCACACATGCCCAGGGGGAGGTGAAGGCTCAGAAAAGACCAGAAAAATACCTTGAGTTTATACTTCTGTCTGATCTTAAGCACAGTCAGGTGGCAGATTGGACAACAGATCAAAAATAAATAGAAACAAAAACAGCAAACTCTGGAGATGGGAAAGAATCAGATTTCTGGAGTTATCACATTACTAGATTCAAATGTCTAGTTTTCAACAACAACAACGACAAAATAACAAGTCATAGAAAGAAATAGAAAAGTATGGCTCCTCCAAAGTAAATAAATAAACAAACAAACTGTCCTGAAAGAAGACTTGCTGGCAGATCTACTTGACAAAGACAACTATATTAAGATACACAAAGAACTAAAGAAAGATGTGGGAAAAGTCAAGAAAAAAAAATGTGTTAACAAAGTGGAAATACCAATAAAGAAATAGAATATCTAAAAAGATACCAAAAAAGAAATTCTGGAACTGAAAAATACAATAACTGAAATGAAAATTTACTAGAAGAATTCAAAGGCAGATTTGAGCAGGCAGAAGAAAGAATCACTAAATGAGAATTATTGACTCTGAGAAAAAGATTAAAGAAAAGTGAACAGAGCCTAAAGGAACTATGGGCATCATCAAGCAGACCAGCAAACGCATCGTGGAAGTCCCAGAAGGAAGAGAGAGAGAGGAAGGGGCAGAGAGAATATTTGAAGAAATAATAGCCAAAAATTTAACAAATCTGATGAAAGAATGATATAAACATGTAAGAAATTCAACAAATTTCCAAAGGATGAACTCAAAGAGACCCACACCTAGACACATTAAAATCAAACTTTCAAAAGGCGACAAGAACATTTTGAAAGCAGGAAGAGAATTGTGACTCTTTCCAAACAAGGAGTCCTCAATAAGATTACCAGAAGATTTCTTGTCAAAAATTTTGGAGTCCAGGAGCTCCTGGGTGGCTCAGTTGGTTAAGTGTCTGACTTCGGCTCAGGTCATGATCTCACCATTCATGAGTTTGAGCCCCGCATCAGGCTCTCTGCTGACAGCACAGAGCCTGCCTCAGATCTTCTGTCTCTCTCTCTCTCAAATAAAATTTATTTATTTTGAGAGAGAGAGAGAGAGAGAGAGAGAGAGAGCACTAGCAGGGGAGGGACAGAGAGTGAGACACAGAATCTGAAGCAGGCTCCAGGCTCTGAGCTGTCAGCACACCTCAACCCGGGGCTCGAACCCACGAACTATGAGATCATGATCTGAGCCAAAGTCGGATGCCTAACTGACCCACCCAGGTGCCCCTCTCTCAAATAAAATTCAGAAGAAAAAAAAGAAAAACAGAAAAACATAGTCAACCAAGGATCCTATCTATATATGAAGAAACTGTCCTGCAGATTGAAATGAAAACACACTAAACAGTAACTTAAAGTCTATATGAAGAAATAAATATCTCAGTAAAGGTAAATACATGGGCAATTACAAAAGCTTGTATTATTGTAACAACGGTATATAACTCCAGGTTTTGTTTCATACACAAAAACAATTATTAGTCTAAAAACTAATATTATTTTAACTTTGCAACTACACATTTTATTTTCTACATATTTTTGGAGACTAATGCATTAAACAATATATTAGTTTACATTTTGGAAACATAAATGTATAAAGATGCAATTTGGAGAAAACAACTGGAAGAATGGGGATGGAAATGATAAAGGAAGCGAGTTTGGGGTTTTTTCAAATTTTCATTCAAACTCTAGTTAGTTAACATATAGTTTAAAATTGCCTTCAGGAGTAGAATTTAGTGATTCATCATATGCACATAACACTCAGTGCTCATCATAACAAGTGCCCTTCTTAATACCCATCCCCCACCTACCTCCTTCCATCAACCCTCAGTTTGTTCTCTATCTTCAAGAGTCTCTGGTGGTTTGTTTCCCTCTCTCTCTCTTTTCCCCCCTCCTAAGTGCTCATATGTTTTGTTTCTTAAATTCTACATAAGGGTGAAATCATATGGCATTTATCTTTCTCTGACTGACTTAATTCGTTTAGCCAAATGCACTCTATCTCCATCCACTTCATTGCAAATGGTAAGATTTCATTTTTTGATGGCTAAATAATATTCCATTAATCTTCTTTATCCATTCATCAGTCAGTGGATACTTGGGGTCTTCACATAGTTTGGCTATTTTTAATAACGTTGCTATAAACATCAAATCTTTATGATTTGGTAAATACCTAGTTGTACAATTGCTGGGTCATAGGATAGTTTTATTTTTAACTTTTTGAGTAAACTCCATACTATTTTCCAGAGTGGCTGCATCAGTTTGCATTCCCACCAATATGTAAGAAGCTTCCCCTTTCTCCACATCCTTGCCAAGATCTTTTGTTTCCTGTGTTGATAATTTTAGCCATTCTGGCAGGTGTGAGGTACTATCTCCTCATGGGTTTGATTTGTATTTCCCTGAGGATGAGTGATGGTAAGCATCTTTTCATGTGTCTGTTAGCCATCTGGATGTCTTCTTTGGAAAAATTTTAATTTATGTATTCTGCCCATTTTATGAGTAGATTATTTGTTTTGGGGGTATTGAGTTTGGTAAGTTCTTTATAAATTTTGGATACTAACCCTTTATCAGATAAAGGGTTATCAGATAAAGGGTCATCTAAAATATCTTCTCCCATTCTATAAGCTGCCTTTTAGGTTTTTTTGAATGTTTCCTTCACTGTGCAGGAGATTTTTATCTTCATGAAGTCCCAATAGTTTATTTTTGCTTTAGTTTCCCTTACCTCTGGCAACATGTCTAGTAGAAGCTGCTCCAGCCAAAATCAAAGAGGTTGCTGCCTGTGTTCTCCTATAGGATTTTGATGGCTTCCTGTCTCGTCTTTAGGTCTTTCATCCATTTTGAATTTATTTTTGTGTACGGTGTAAGTGGTCCAGTTTTATTCTTCTGCATGCTGCCACTTAGTTTTTGCAACACTATTTGTTGATGAGACTGTTTTTTCCATTGAATATTTTTTCCTGCTTTGTTGAAGATTAGTTGGCTTTATAGTTGTGGGTCCATTTCTGGGTTTTCTATTCTGTTTCATTGATCTATGTGTCAGTTTTGTGCCAACACCATACTATTTTATGACTACAGCTTTGCAATATAACTCAGAGTCTGAAACTGTAATGTTTCCAGCTTGACTTTTCTTTTTCAGTAATGCTTTAGCTATTTGGCATATTTTGTGGTTCCATAGAAGTTTTAGGACAGTTTGTTCTAGCTCTGTGAGAAATGCTGGTGGTATTTTGATAGGGATTGTATTAAATGTGTACATTTATTTTGATACTATAGACATTTTAGCAATGTTTGTTCTTCCAATCCATGAGCATGGAATGTTTTACCATTTAATTATACCCTTTTCAGTTTCCTTCATAAGTTTTCTATTGTTTTCAGAGTACAGATTTTTTACCTCTTTGGTTAGGTACCTTAATTCTTAGGTAGCTCATGGTTTTTGGTGCCATTGTAAATGGATTTGATTCCTTTACTTCTTTTTCTGCTACTTTGTTATTGGTGCACAGAAATGCAACAGATTTCTCTACATTGATTTTATAGCCTGCAACTTTGCTGAATTCATGTATTAGCTCTAGCAATTTTTTGCTAGAGTCTTTCAGGTTTTCTACATGGAGTATCATGTCATCTGAAAATACTCAAAGTTTGACTTCTCCCTTGACAATTTGGATGCCTTTTATTTACTTTTGTTGTCTGACTGCTGAGGCTAAGCCTTCCAGAACTATGTTAAATAACAGTGGTGAGAGTGGGCATCCCTGTCTTGTTCCTGACTGTAGAGGAAAAGCTCTCAGTTTTTCCCCACTGAGGATGATATTAGTTGTGTATCTTTGGAATATGGCCTTTATGATATTGAGGTGTGTTTCATTTATCATTACTTTGTTGAAGGTTTTTATCAAGAATGGATGCTGTATTTTGTCAAATGCTTTTTCTGCATCTATTGACAAGATAATATGGTTCCTATGATTTCTGTTATTAAGGTGGTGTATCATTTTGATTGATTTGTGAATATTGAGCCAGCACTGAAGGCCAGGAATAAGTCCCACTAGATCATGGTGAATAATTCTTTCAATGTACTATTGAATTTGATTTGCTAGTATCTTGTTAAGAATTTTTGCAACCCCGTTCATCAGGGATATTGGCCTGCAATTCTTCTTTTTAGTGGGCTCTTTGATTTTGGAATCATGGTAATGCTGACATTGTAGAAGGAGTTTGGAAGCTTTCCTTCCATATATATTTTTTGGAAACATTTGGGAAGAATAGGTATTAGCTCTTCTTTAAATGTCTGGTAGAATTCCCCTGGGAAGCCATCTGGCCCCGGACTTTTGTTTGTTTGATTACTGATTCAATTTCTTTGCTGGTTATGGATCTGTTCAAATTTTCTATTTTTACCTGTTTCAGTTTTTGCTACTTTGTATGTTTCTAGGAATTTGTCCATTTATTCCAGATTGCCCAGTTTTTTGGCATTAATTTTTCATAGTATTCTCTTACAATTGTTTGTATTTCTATGGTGTTAGTTGTGACCTCTCTTCTTTCATTTATTTTATTTATTTGGGTCCTTTCTCCTTTTGATAAGTCTGGCTAGGGGGTTATCAATTGTATTAACTCTTTCAAAGAATCAGTGCTTAATTTTGTTAATCTGCTCTACTGGTTTCTTTGTTTCTATATTATTTATTTCTGCTCTAATCATTATTATTTTCCATCTTTTGCTGGCTTTAAGCTTTATTGGCTGTTCCTTTTCTAGCTCCTTTAGGAGTAAGGTTTGGTTGTGTATTTCAGACTTTTCTTTCTTCTTATGTAGATGTGTATTGTAATATACTTTCCTCTTAGGACTACCTTTGCTGCATCCCAAAGGTATTGGACTGTTGTGTTTTCATTTTCATTTCCTTCCATGTATTTTTTATTTCTTCTTTAATTTCCTTGTTAACTCAGTGGGATGTTCCTTAACCTCCATGTATTTGTGGTCTTTCCAAATTTTTTCTTGTGGTTGACTTCAAATTTCCTTGTGCTGTGACCTGAAAATATGCATGGTATGACCTCAATCTTTCTGGACTTGTTGAGGACTGATTTGTAACCCAGCATGTGATCTATTCTGGACAATGTTCCATGTGCACTTGAAAAGAATGTGTATTCTGCTGCTTTAGGATGAAATGTTCTGAATATATCTGTTAAGTCCATCCAGTCCAGTGTGTCATTCAAAGCCATTGTTACCTTGTTGATTTTCTGCTTATATGATCTGTCCATTGCCATAAGTGGTGTGTTAAAGTCTCCTACTATTATTGTATTATTATCAATAAGTTCCTTTATGTTTGTTGTTGATTTATATATTTGGGTGTTCAAGTTGGGGGCATAAATATTTACAATTTTTAGATCTTGATGGATAGACACTTAATTGTGATATAGTGTCCTTCTTCATCTCTTGTTACAGTCTTTGGTTTAAGATCTAGCTTGTCTGATATGAATATGGCTACTCCAGCTTTCTTTTGACATCCATTAGCACAGCTGTTGGTTCTCCATCCCCTCTCTTTCAATATGCAGGTGTCTTTAGGTCTAAAATGAGTCTTTTGTAGGCAACATATAGATGGGTTTTGGTTTTATATCCATTCTGATGTCCTAAGTCTTTTGATTGGGGCATTTAGTTCATCTATATTCAGAGTGATTATTTAAAGATATGAATTTAGTGCCATTGTGTTACCTGTAAAACTGATTTTTCCAATGACATTCTCTGTTCCTTTCTAGTTTTTTTTTTTTTTATTATAGTATTTCTTTCCCACTCAAAGAGTCTCCTAAATTTAATATTTCTTTCAAAGGGGTGTCTGTGTGGCTCAGTTGGATAAACATCAGACTTCAACTCAGGTCATGATCTCATGGTTCATGAGTTCGAGCCCCACATCAGGCTCTGTGTTAACAGCTCAGAGCCTGGAGCCTGCTTCTAATTCTGTGTCTCTCCCTCTCTCTGCCCATCCCCTGCTTGCCCTCTGACTCTCCTTCTCTCAAAAATGAATAAACATTAAATTTTTTTTTAATATTTCTTTCAGGGCTGGTTATGAACTCCTTTGGTTTTTTTGTTCTTGGAAACCTTTTATCTCTCTTTCTATTCTAGATTACAGTCTTGCTGTATAAAGTATTATTGTCTGCATATTTTTCCCATTCAGCGCATTGAATATATCACGCCACTCTCTTCTGGCTTGTGAAGTTTCTGTGGACAGATCTGCTGTGACCCTGATCTGTCTTCCATTGTAGGTTAAAGATTCTTTTTCCCTTGTTGCTTTCAGGATTCTTGTCTGTGTATTTTGTGAATTTGAATATGATATATCTTGATGTGGATCGGCTTTTGTTGAACTTGATGGGAGTTCTCTATGGCTCTTGGATTTTGATGTCTGTTTCCTTCCCCAGGTTAGGGAAGTTTTCAGCTATAATTTGCTCAAATAAAACTTCTGCCCTTTTTCTCCCTAATTGTTCTTCTGGGACTCCTATGATAAGAATATTTATTATGCTTTAAAGAGTTGCTAAGTTCTCCAAATCTACATTTATGATCCAATACTTTTCTTCCTTCTTTTCAGCTTCATTATTTTCTGTAATTTTATCTTCTACATCACTGATTTCATGTCTTGGCTATTGTAAACAATGCTGAAATAAACATAGGAGTGCATATATCTTTTTAAATCATTATTGTTTTTACTTTGGGTAAATATCCAGTAATGGAACTACTGAATCATATGGTACTTCTCTTTTTAATTTTTTTTAATTTTTTAATTGTTTTCTACAGTGGCATTCCCACCAACAGTGCATGAGAGTGCCTTTTTCTTCACATCCTCACCAACACTTATTACTTCTTATCTTTTTTATTCTAGCCTTCTGACAGGTGTAAGGTGATAGCTTGCTGTGGTTAGCATCTTTTCATGTTGTCTGTTGGCCATCTGTACATCTTCTTTGGAAAAATGTGTATTCATGTCATTTTTTAATTGGATTTTTTAATTTGGATTTTTAAATTGGATTATTTGTTTTTTTGGTGTTGAGTTGTATAAGTTCTTTATATATTTTAGATCTTAATCCCTTATTGGATATATTATTTGAAAATATATTCTCCTATTCTATAGGTTGTCTTTTAGCTTTGTTGATGGTTTCTTCAGCTGTGATGTTTTACTTCTTTAAAAAATATGTAATCCAGGGGAACCTGGGTGGCTCAGTTGGTTAAGTATCTAACTTTGGCTCAGGTCTTGATCTTGTGGTTCATGAGTTCAAGCTCTACGTCAGGCTCTGTGCTGACAGCTCAGAGCCTGGAACATGCTTCAGATTCTGTGTCTCCCTCTCTCTGCTGATTCCCCACTTGCACTCTGCCCCTTTCTCTCTCAAAAATAAACATTAAAAAATTAATATATTTTTCAATTTTTTTAATTAAAATGTTTTAATTTTAATCTGAAGCAAATGATGCTCATTGGTTGAATCTGAGTGGTAGATGTATAGGTGCTTATGGTACTCTATTGATTTTCTGTATGTTTGAAATATTTCATAATCTTAAAAATTAGTACCAGTTGTAAAGAATAAAATTTCAGACAGGTTTTTAACCCCCCCAGAGTGGTTGGTCCCTCTTCCTTAGAGCCAAAGACTGTCCTAAAAGTTAAGAGCAAGAAACAAAAAGATGATGCTGCATTAGGACCAGGAAAAGTGCAAGTCCACAGTGTAAAGCAGAATAACAAGAGGCAGTGTAGTGCCTTCGGTGCTGACTCCCAGCAGGCTTGCCAATTTGCAGTGTTGAGTGTTTTAGGAATATGGTCAACTCTCCTAAATATAATGGTATAGGGACAAAGGCGGCTTCCATGCCAGGGAAGGCAGAGGAATGCAGAGGGTTCACTCATCAGTTTCTTGTTTATTTTTTTAATCAAGTTGAATTTTTTTTAGTTTTTTTAATGTTTATTTATTTTAGAGAGAGAGAGAGACAGAATGTGAGCAAGGGAGGGGCAGAGAGAGAGGGAGACACAGAACTCGAAGCATGCCATAGGCTCTTTGCTGTCAGCACAGAGTCCAACACAGGACTGGAACTCATGAACTGTGAGATCATGACCTGAGCTGAAGTCAGACACTTAACCAACTGAGCCAACGAGGCACACCGAGTTTCTTGCTTATTGAAAGCATTGATAAAGTGATGAACATGGTGGGTGCACTTGTTACCCACCCAAACTGATGAGCAAGAACACAAAAGGCTCCAGAAGGATGCCTGCACCATGCCACCCCCATGTTCAGGTCTCTAGGCCAGGGCCCACTCAGGAGAGGGCAAGGAAAACAAAGGGCTTGGCTAAGTCAGACTCTGAATTCTGATTCTCCTGAGGTAAATGGTTGCCCCCATTCACAGGGCCTCAGTACTATATACACCCAAGTCCCCATCTGTCTTCCATACTAAGCCTCTTTGTTCTGGCAGAGACCCTGGGGTTGGACAGGCTGGGAAGACCCTCAATGGTTCAGGGTCCTTGGGGAAAAGAATCCACTCCCCCAGACCAGGAGCATTGTCTCCAGAGCAGATTCCCTCCTGGGGAAGCTGCTGCATAAACCCAGGCAGGCTGGAATTTTATGCTCCTGCAGCCAGGATAAAAATGGTCATCATCAAACTACAAGAGAAAAGGCAGTCAAACCTCACACATGCCACCTGCAATGAGGAAGGGGGCTCAGCACACTGAAAGAAAATATTGGTAACTAAATAGCTCTAACTTCCCAGATTTAGGAGCTGTTTCATAGCTTTGCAATTAAGCCATTTTGAATTCTCCAGATTTTTCTTTAGATAAAACTAAAGGCCTCATTCCATTTTGCGGTGCTCTTATCTTCAAGCGGCTTGGAGTGGTTTTGGCAGCGTAATTATGTTTTCTGGGAAAATGTATTTCGCTGGAGGAAAAGACATTTCAGGCTCTGTTTATGAAGCTGCCCTGCACTTCACCTCCTAAGCTCATTTTCCCACAGAGGCAACTATGGGGGACTCTTCACCTGCAGCTGCAAGCTGCAGAGGGGGCCCACACAGTGCCTGCCACTTGGGGGTGAGGCCTTTTGCTATAGCAGCCAACTCAGCCTGCCTGCACTCACCTCCTGCTTTTTCAAGTCAGAAAACTACACCTTTTCTTTTGCAAGCTCATTCCTTCTTCCTCGCTTGAGATCAGGGGCTATGCAAAAGGCCTATGGGGAGAGAAAGCAGGTCTGCCTGCCCAGCTGGGGCAGAAGTGAACCCCTCCCACAGATGTGGGAGAACAGGCACCCTAGAAGCTGACAAGATGCTTCAGAGTGAGCAGCCTGATATATTTATCCTTGACAAGGAAAGAATTTTCCCAGAGAGACAGTATTTTAGTTTGAAAACAGTGAAATTTTTACATGGAACTTTTTCCTAATAAAATATTTTGCAAGTTCTGCATTGAAAGGTCAATAGCAGACATTTAAGTGAACATGAACTCCTTCCCCATCTCACACCATAGCACCACAAGAGCATGGAGCACACAGCTCAGCTGGATTTTCTCAATTCTTCTCTAGTCCCTGGTACTCAAATGTGGCCCACAGGCCAGCAGCATGGACTTCCTTGGGGAGCTGATTAGAATGCACACTCTCAGGCCCAGCCCAGAGGCCAGAATCTGCATATTAGCAAGTCTCCAGGAGAGGTTAGATCACAGATGAGTGATTTTATATCTCCCAAAGTTGAATATCCACCTACCTACATAACCCTGCATGTTTCACCTTCACATTTACCCTCAGGGCTGACTCTTCTCCTCAACCTGCTAAGATGGCATTGTCCACTCCCACCAACATCCCAGAGCTATTGCGAAGTAACTAAATTTTACATAGAGTTCAGTTTTGGAATAAGGACTAGGATACATACAAACATCTTAACAGGGATTTTCTCTGGTGAGTGATTTCTTGTTTCTTATTTGATC
The DNA here is from genome assembly GCF_014898765.1 of Herpailurus yagouaroundi. NCBI lineage: Eukaryota > Metazoa > Chordata > Mammalia > Carnivora > Felidae > Herpailurus > Herpailurus yagouaroundi. Next base: position 36,360,167 of record NW_024412427.1, read on the forward strand.
TAAATTTTAGTTTTTAAATTTCATCCACTGGATGCTTTTCTTCTGTCATCACAATAAAAGGGATAGTTTATTTTAAAAACAAGTAAGTGTGAACCTCAATTAATAGGGCATGAGAAATGGTAAATTCCTCTTGGATGACCTGTTGCACTCAGTACCTGTGTAAACCGCTGGGCCCTGGAGCTGCCTGCCTAGCTTCTCCATCTGGTAAATTGTGACCTACTCCCAGCTCCCGGGTCTCCTGGCTTCTGGTGCACTAATGTTCCCGGTGTGCTGGAACCCTTGAGCAGAAGCACATCTAGGTACCACACTTCCGTCAATACCCACACTGCCGTCAAGCCAGCCCTTCCACCCCTTAGAGAGAGACGCCTGGCCCAAACTGCAGGCTGGCAGCTGCAAGGTGGCCCTTCTCACAGGAGAGCCACTCAAATGCTTTCATGAGTGCAGGCACTGCTGGAGTGCAGCGCATGGAGCCCAAGCATTCACCACACTTAAGAACTGGCACAACTCCGAGAGAAGGAAAGGAAACCACCAACTCCCCCAGCCTGTGTCGGGAAGAGTGAGCTGGCTGAGCATGGGATGTGAGCAAAGCTGGCTGAGAAAGGCTGAGCAGATTGCAAAGCTCAAAAACAAATGCTGGTCTGAAGCTGTAGGTCTCAAAAGTATGGCTGAGCAATCAGCTGGGGAGGTTTTCAAAATTCCAGCAGCCAGGGCATCCCCACACCACCCAAATCAGGATCTCTGGGCTTGGGTATTGGCTTCAGTGGGTCTTTTTACTTCCCTGGGTAATCCTGATGTGCAGCTTAGGCTGAGAGCCAGGGTCAGCCATGTTTTTCTATAAAAGACCAGATAGTAAATATTTTAGTGTTGTGTGTTACACAGGCTCTGTCACAACCACTCTGCAGTTGAAGAGTAAAAGTGGCAGCAGATGACATGTAAATGAATGGGTGGGGTTGTGTCCCAGTAAAACTTTATTTATTCGACAGCCTCAGCTAGATTTGGCCACAAGGGCTCAGCCACCCTTGGTTCACAGCAGAGGATCTCAGATTTGAGAAAGGATCATCAGCATCCCCACTCCTACAGTGTTTGATTCAGTAGGCCTGGGGGAGGCCCAGAATTTGTATTTCTGACAAGCTCCCAGGAGCTACTGATGCTGGTCAGAGAAGCACTGGTTAACAGCCACTGTAAATTGTATTTGACCCCAGAACCAATCCTATGACAGTAGAATGCCTGCGGACTGCTCTGGTAACACCTGCCCGAGTGACACACTTGGGAGGCGCTGGGGAATGGGTTGCCCTACATAATTCACAGGTGTTCCACTAGTGCCAATGAGGGGCTAGGCAAGAGAAGAAAGCCCTGGCAGCTCCCCTTGGCTGGTTCCCATAGCCTTTCCTGGGCCAGCCCCAAAAAGAACTTGCTCCATCTGAAATGAGCATACTCATCCAACTCAAACCAGCCTCAGTTTCAGTGTCCTCTGCTGGAAGGTCCAGAGGGCAGCCTTGCCAGTCAGCAGCCCCAATCCTGAATTGCCTGCCAACCATATACCCAAGACATCCTCACCCTTCACTGTCCAATACCTCTAAAGGTTTTCAGAAAACGACCTCGTCCTCAAGGGTGGGAGTGAGAGGAAAGACACCATGATCTCACACAGCGTTGGTAACAGCAATAATTCAACAAGAATGATATCTGGGGGTGATTAAGCCAATGAAGCGTTTTAAGGACTTTATTTAGGGGCACTTGGGTGGCTTAGTTGCTTGAACATCAGACTTCAGCTCAGGTTATGGTCTCACAGTTTGTGGGTTCGAACCCCACATTAGGCTTTCTGCTGTCAGCATGAAGCCTGCTTCAAATCCTCTGTCCCTGTCTCTCTCTCTGCCCTTCTCCCACTCGTGTTCACTCTCTCTCTCAAAAATAAACATTAAGAAAATAAAGTTATTTAAAACTTTATTTCTTTAAATCAGCAAAATTGAAAGAAAGTACAGAGGTTTTCCAAATATCTACTGCCCTCACACATACACAGCCTCCCCTCCAAAGGGATTACGTCATGGTTCATCCTCAGTGTTTGGACAAATGTATGACCTATATGCACCATTATAGCATCATACAAAGTAGTTACACTGCCCTAAAAATCCTCTGTACTCTTCCTATTCATCCCTCCTTTCCCCATCTCACCCCTAGCAACCACTAATCCTTTTACTGTCTCTGCAGTTTTGCCTTTTCCAGAATGTCATATAGGTAGAATTACACAGCATGTAGCCTTTTCAGATTGATTTCTTTCACTTAATAATATGCATCTGAATTTCATCCCTGTCTTTTCATGGCTTGATTGCTCATTTCTTTTTATTGCTGAATAATATTCCATCGTCTGGATGCACCACAGTTTATTTATCCATTCACCTACTGAAGGACATCCTGGTTCTTCTAAGTTTTGACAACGATGAATAAAGCTGCTATAAACATCCATGTGCAACTTTTTGGGCAGACATAAGTTTTCAACTTCCTTGGGTAAATAAATACCAAGGAGCACAAATGATCGTATGATAAAGATATTTCTAGTTTTATAAGAAACTACTAAACTGTCTTCCCATATGGCTGCACCATTTTGCATCCCCACCAGCTGAGAGTTCCTGTTGCTCCACATTCATTCCAGTACTTGGTGCTGTCTACTGGGTTTTGACCATTCTAATAGGAGTGCAGTGGTATCCCATTGTTGTTTTCATTTGCAAGTATCTGATGAGTATAATGTGGGGCATCTTTTCATTTGCTTATTTGGCATCAGTACATCTTCTTTGGTGAGGTTTCTGTTAAGGTCTTTGGCCCATTTTTTAATTGGGTTTTTTTTTTTTTTTTTGGTCTTATTGTTGAGTTGGAAGAGCTCTCTGCATATTTTGGATTACAGTCTCTTATCAAATATATCTTTTGCAAATATTTTCTCCTAGTCTGTGGCTTCTCTTCTCTTTCTCTTGACAGGGTGTTTCACAGAGCAGAAGTTTCTAACTTTAATGAAGTTCACCTTTTCAACTATTTCTTTCATGGATCATGCCTTTGGCGTTGTATCTAGATAGTCATCACCATACCCAAGGTCGTCTGGGTTTTCTACAGTGCCTTTTAGGAGGTTTATAATTTTTTACTTTACATTCATGTCTGTGATCCATCTTGAGTTAACTTTTGTGAAGGGTATAAGGTCTGTGTCTAGATTTATTTATTTGCATATTGATGTTCAGTTGTTACAACACTGGTGCTAGAGACACTATCTTTGTCTCATTTCATTGTCTTTTCTCTTTTGTCAAAGATCAGCTGACTACTTATGAGGCCCTATTTCTAGGCTCTCTATTCTGTTTCATTGATTTATTTGTCTTATCTTTCTCCAAGCCAGTGAATGTTTGCCCTCAATAATTCTGCTTCAAACAGCCCCAAGGTTCTCACAACTCAAGGACCCAGATCAGCCCCCTCCCACCTCATCTCGACTGTGGCAGAGGCAGCCTGCCCCTTCATATTTGGTTCTCATGGGTGTAACAAAGAGTCTGTGATGTCCACAAAACCAGCTCCCAAAAAGGCAGATGTCAGTGCCACCACAATTGCAGCCCCTTTTGCCATCTCAAGTCAAAACGGGAACATCTTGGCTCAAAATCTGGGAACATCTATGTGAACTCTGAGCCCTAAAAGCCCCCTCCTTTCAGTCAATAACACCTCTAATGTAGAGGAGCTCTTGCCCATTAATAGAAAGTTGGTGCTTCAGAAGGAAGGTGTTCCCAGGGAGTACAGCTATTAGGAACCCCTTGCCTGCTGCTCCAAGGGCAGGGGATTTCTGGAAAATTATCATATGCCTGCAGACCAGCCACCCCCATGGCCTATGGGTTCCTTGAGAACAGACTCTGGCACAGATAAGCCCTATAGAAGTTATTGATAGGATCTCAATGGCCTCCTACATTGTTATGACATCCAGGCTGGACTGAGAGCCAGTTTCACAAATGAGATAACTGAGGCTGAGGGACTGTCCTGAAGTATATCCTGGGTAAGTGGCAGGCCCAGATTTCTCCCACATCTCCTGTGAGACTCCTAGCACATAAGCCTGTTGCTTTTTGGAGCACTCAGTAGGTGCTCAGTAAACATTTGTAGAGCAGATGACAGAGGAATGGATGAAGCATTGTTGGCTTCACTTCAAAATCCATTTTCTGCCATGAACTTTGCTTCTAGCCAGCCCAGCAGGGCACCTTCAGATCCTTAGTACTGAAGACTCCTTGCTCACCTCCCTGTCTTGTGGTTTGTTCCTTCCTGGTGCTTTTGCATTGGCCACGAGGGAGCCAACCATCTGTGCACATTCTGCCGGGACACAATGGATCTCAGCAGCCAGCTCTGTGGCACCAACACATCAACATGAGGCAGGGGCTGGGTCACACCAACACCTGCATTTCCAAAGAGGTTCTGCAACACAACAGAAGTGTTGTTGTGTTCCCAAAACAATTCCAAATGCCACGAGTCTCCAAGAGTGGCAACAATTAGGAACACCATCCCCTCACATGACTTCAGATGATTCATAATGACTCCAGGGCATCTGGTCCAGCAAGGTAGTGAGGGGCCACCAAAGTGTCATGTCCCCTCCTTTCAGAAGTATCTTCCCTTCTGACAGCCAGGCCTTCTCCGTCTCAGGCCTGACTCAGACGCAGGAGCATCTCCTGCCTTCCATAGTCCATTACAGGCTCACTTTTCCCTTCTCATTAAGCTCTCTGCTTGCCAGCACCATTGTCCTGAAAGGGCCATCTGGCAGACAATACAGTTTCTCATTTTATGGAGCCCTTCTCCAAGATCCCTAATGCCCCTATGGCCTAAGCAACAGCCTTTCTGAGAATAAGAAAAGCTGAGCTAGCTGAGATGGAGGGCAGAGGCTAGAGAGGAGTGAGCAGGGATACACATGGGACAGAAGGAAGGAAGGGCAGCAGCCCCAGACGTGTGGTCAGCTCTGGCCCGTTCATGAGATGTCCCACAGTTCTGATTGGGTGGTGTGGCCACATCAGGGGTCTCTGCACAGTTAGGATGTAGCCCGCAGGAAGTAATACCCCTCAAGAAACCATTTTGGACACAACACTGTGTTTTATTACCAAGAAGCATCAAAAGCAGGTGTCTTGTGAGACTTCTTTCTCCTAGAAGTGGTTTTTGGCCTCGACCACAAAGTGGGATCACTTGGTGAGCCCAAGCCCACCCCAGGGACCCTGATGTGGTTGCTGTGGTTATAGGCAAGGTTTGAGAATCACTGGCCCAGGGCCCTTCTCCCATGCCAGTGGGAATGCAGATCCAAGTGTAAAGGGTGGTGAGAGTACAGAGTGGCTTTGGGGGGAGACAGTGAGGGGGTGATGTGTAGGAAGGGAAAGGAAGTGGGAGAGTGAAGATGTGTGCTGGAATGTGGGTCAGAAACAGACAGGCCTAGAAAGGCCATGGGTGCTGGATGATACCCACTCATGTGGAAAAGAATAGTGTATCTTAGGCTGCATAGACAAATCCTCTGCATCCAAGCCCCTGCTCCTGGTGATGGCCAAGCAAGCACTTAGACAGACTTTCCCATGGACTACAACAACTACATAAGGATAAAATCTAAAGTCAACCACTGGAGGCACTAGGAAACCACCCAGAGTAGGCAGATGCCAGCCGGGCATTGACACTTGGAGGAAGAGAGGTGCACCATGACTTTCGAGACCCATGGCTTCCAACAGGCAGGCCTAGCACTGAGAGTAGCTGCAACTCCAGAGAGCACAGGAGGCCAGAGAACCACGTCAGTGCATTCACTATTCCAGGAGTCTCAGAAAGGAGAGGGCCAGAGGGCAGAGCCTGGTTCCATGCATGCCACCTGATCCCTCTTGAGCTTGAACCTCACCTACCATGGTCCCTTTGCTCAGCCACTATGAGACTCTACAGGTGTGCTTTTTCAGCCCAGAAGGAATTTGGGGCCAAGACTTAGAATCAGCATTCCTCCCTCTGAGCTCTACAGACTTTCCTAGGAATTCTCTCTTACTTAACATTATATCATTACTATTTATCCATGTCATTAAGTATTCTTTAAAATTGTAATTTTTATTGAAGAAAGCTTCATCACTCATTCTCCCTGGCCTGACTGTAAAGTGGACAAGACAACTACCTTCACAGGTTTTTCTGAGGATTGGCCACAGGGTATGGAGCACCAAGTCTGTCTGGTGCTCCATAAATGCTAATTCTTCCCATGAGGACTATGCAAGTCCAGGCAGCCAGGAGAATGGGGTACCTCCAAGGCAGCCTCTCCCAAGGTCTTAGCTCTTCTCAAGGACACTTCATTCAAGGGAGACAATCCCAACTCTAGCTTAACAAAGAGGAAGTTATGAGAAGCTGGGATCTTTTCAGGGTGCCATAGACTTGAGGCTCTCTGAGGATGGCTTGGGAACATATGCCCTCCACTCTGCTGTCAGACAGTGAGTCTTAATACCACCTGATTCCCTCCACTGGGAGATGTAGTCTCAACAAGAGCTTTCACAGCTGGTTTGTCTTGATCTGGCTTCAGACCAGTTTCCCACACTGAGTGTTGACTGTTAGAAGCAGACCCCATGGGAAAGACAGGGTGGTTACAGGACACTCAGGAAACACACTGTCCTCAACGTGACTCACAGGGTCTGTGACTGGAGTCCCCAAATCTGCATGTCTGAGAGGGTCCCAGGAGTTGGCTGCCCCAACTTCCCTTCCATGATATTTCCAAATTCGAGTTAACGCCTTTAGCTGCCTCATCTTAGTTGGCAGACCTTATTTTCAGTGGACCCCTGACTCCCTGACTCTGCCCTGTGGTGTCCCCTTCTCACAGGACACAGCCAGCATGAAAAGTTGAGGGCTTGCTGGGTCTCTGTGCCTTTCCCAGAAAAGGCAGCCATGTCTTGCATCTCCCAAATGGGGTTATGATGAGCACTGTTTATTGAGCACTTAATGTGTTTGGATCCTCTTCTATGCAATTTAAGCTCATGTTAACCCTCACAACATTTCCATCTCATGAGGTACGTGCTGTGATTACCTGCATTTTATGGCTGTGAACACCACAGCACAAAATGGTCATGTAACCTGCCTGAGGTCGGCAGCCAGTGGTGGCAAAGCAGGACCTCTGAACCCAGGATGTCTGAGTCTGGAACTTGCACTGGTAGCTGCTGTGTCACATCCCTTCATAACCAATGTGAGCTTGTTTGCATTACCTTCTCCTTTCTGTCTTGTCTATCAGAACGTGGAGGGCCACCCAGAGGCAGCTCTGGGGCTCTGGAGATTTGGGGGTTAATGAACCCCACATTCAGCCAGAGGGTAGGATCAGGGAACATCATGTATGCATATGACTGGGCTCTGAATTTAGTTGGGAACAGAGGGTACGTGAAACTGGCCCTTCTCAGAGTTTCTGCATCCTGCTGCTTACTTTACTGGTGTGAAAATTGTGCACATGATTTTTTATTTAAAGAGAATTGGACATACAATGTGAGACAAATTTTAAATATATATAAAATGCTTAAATATATATGTGTTTGTGTGTGTGTGTGTTAATTACTTACTGTGGGATATCTGTGGATAGTGAGACTATACACAAGTTTTCTTATAGTTGTTATATTCTCTGGTATAATAATTCAAATTTTCTACATAACACATAATCTGATGATAGAGCGATCGATAGATAGATATAGATGATAGATAGATATAAATATATAGATGATAGGCAATAGATGATAGATGATAGATAGATAGATAGATAGATAGATATAGATGATAGATATAGATAGATGATAGATAGATGATAGATGATAGATAGATAGATAGATAGATGAGAGAGAGAGAGAGAGAGAGAGAGAGAGAGAGTGAGAGAGACACCACAGGATGGAATACTATTCATCCTAAACAAGAAGGAAACACTGTCATTTGTGGCAGCATGGATGGACCTTGAGGGTACTGAGCTAAATGAAATTGATGTGATTTGAAGTTTGGGTTCTAGAGCAAATGACCAAGAAAGAATTCTTAAGACGTTTTTGATGCAAAAAAGATGATTTTATTACTGCACAAGGACAGGACCCCTGGGAAGAAAGAGCTGCACTAGGGTTGTGACGAGTGACTGATTATATACTTTTTAATTAGTGGAGGTTAGGGATAACATAAGTCTGTAAGGAATTTGGAAGCAAGACTTTCAGGACCTTGAGGGACTAGCTATTAAGATAAGGTTACTCTTAGTCTTTAATAAAACATAACCATTAAGACATAAGGGCAGCCATGAGTTCCTTGCAGAATGTAATGCTCTGCATGTTTCATGTATCAGCCAGCTGTAAGGAAATTTAGTTTTGGCTACCTTTTTCTTGCCTTTGTTCTCCTCATCAAAATAAGTCAGAGAAAGACAAATACTGTATGATTTCACTTACATGTGGAATCTTAAAAAAAACAAACAAACAAACAAACAAACAAAAACCTCATATGAAACAAGATCAGATGTGTGGTTACCAGAGGCAGGGGTGGTGGGGGAACAGATGAAGGGGGTCAAAAGGTAAAAATTTCCAGTGGTATAAGTACTGTGGTTGTACACATGAGGACTATAGTTAACACTGCTGTTGGTATATTTTAAAGTTGCTATGAGAGTAGATCCTAAAAATTCTCATCACAAGGGAAAAAGCAAAAAACATTTTTTTAATTATCCTTTCTTCTCCCCCCCCCCCACTCTGTATAGATGATGGGTGTTAACTGAACTTACTGTGGTCATCATTTCACGACACATGTAAGCTAAGGCATTACACCTTGCTATACACCTTAAATTTACACAGTGCTCCATGTCAACTACATCTCAGCAACACTGAAAGAAAGAAACTTCGGTGGTTTGGTTTTCTATGAAGTTCTTCAAAAGTTATCCAGAGTCGATGAGGAGAAAGGTACTCAGAAGGTCCAAGACTCTCCCCAAACTTCCATTTGCCTGTGGCCAGCAATGTGGTAGCTCTGAGTCTGCTTGCCTCTCTCCCTGTGAATGGGGCAGCATGACCCAACCTGCACACCTGCTCACTGCCATCGAAGGGTCTGTTGCCCCCACAGGGCACAGAGACCCCTCTGGTCGTTGGCTGGGATATCACGGTGCTGTGGGGGTTGGTGCTGCTTCCACAGAGGCCACGAGCCTCTCCCAGCCATGAGAAGAAATGCTCAGAAATCAGCTTAGCCTCCACACAGGAAGTTCAGATTCAGGCAATATGCATTTGATCTCAGACAGGATCAGTTTTCGAAAAAGAAAATGCATTCAGAACCCTTGGACCCAATTACAAAACTGAAGAGTTTCCTACATAGCAGGCCGTGATAAAAGTTTTATCTAGAAATGCTGATGCTGAATCCCCAGGGAGCTCACGAGCAGGCACACTGCTCTGTAAGCAAGGCTTGAGAACTGGAGGAAATCACACATAAAAATAACTGCGAATCGAGGATCTCCTGGGACATGTTTAAACACATCTGAAACATGTCTGAAACATGTCATTTGAGAAATAACAAGGTGAAGAGCAAGAGAAAATGCTGGAGAGGAAAAAGGGGAGAATAAAAAAAGAAAACCATTTCTGAACAGAAAAAAAGTATATAAATTTTAAAAATCAGTTTTTAAAATGAGTTAATAGAAAAGCATGGTTGGGCTGCAGTGAGATAAGAGTTTTCTTACTCGTGAGTCTGAAAAATGAGTTCAGCAACAACACCTTGTGCTTGCAGACACAGGGACACAGAACCTCACCTACAGCTTGTGAATTCCTATGGCCTTTTGGGGAAGAAATCTGCAGTAGCTGTTAAGTTTCAAAATACACACACTCCATGACCCAACGATCTCATTGTTGGAATTTATCCCACAGGAAAAAAACAACAGGCTTCGCAGAGCTGTGCACTTGGTGTGTTCGTTGGTTCACTTGTGTGCGTTGTTTGAGGCGGCAAGACGTTGGAAACAACCTGAATGTCCAGCGGCAGAAAGAGAGAAAAGTCGTTAAAAAGAGAGGGGTTAAATCAATGGTTGTATATTCATTCTCTGGAATATTAAACAGCAACCAAAAAGAAATGGTTGAGAACTCTGCCTCTAGCCTCAGTGGATAAACCCACCTATCATTTTGTCTTTGTTTATTTTTTGCAGCCTGTTATTTTGTCCTTAATTTCCATTTCCTATGTCTGTGTTTTAACAGAAGTATTTCTAAAGCAGCACAGCCTTGAATATAATTTAAAATGGCATAACAAAATGGTCAGGGAAAAAAATGTGTTTTTCTGTTTGTTTGTGATATTTTTGCACAGGGATATATCCCTGGAGTGGATATGATGTGCAGAAGTGTACAGGGGTCCTGGCAACACTCACTCACAACCTGGTTCGGTCTTAGCTGCAAAAGCGCTTGCTGTGGTTTCATTCTTTGTTCAGTACACATGTTTAGGTGTCCTTCAAGTGTGTATGTCAAATTTCATAATAAATGAATTTCAACACTGCATTTGAAATCGGTTTCCCATGTCATAAAATGTAAGTTACAGTTCAGTTTTCCTATACAGTGTAAAAAAATGGCAAAATGTTCGTCAAACTAGCGAAAAATAAAACAATGTGCATTATCTGGTGGAGAAATCTACCAAACATTTGGGCCCCCGCTAACCCTTTCAGTTTTGTTATACTTATGCTAGGCTTAGTCTTTCTTTTTTTTAATCTTTTGACAACTCCTTGTACCCATTTCTCTCATCCCACCCCCCCACCTCTGACAAATACCAATCTGTTCTCTGTATCTATGAGCTTGGTTTTCTTTTTATTTTTTTCTTTTTAGATTTTCCATATAAGTGAAATCAGACAGTATTTGCTTTCTCTGCCTATTTCACTTAACAGATTAGGGTTCGTTCATGTTATTGCCTATGGAAAGATTTCCTTCTTCTTTGTGGCTGAATAATATATTATATTTCCTTATATAATATAATATATAATATATTATATATTATATTATAATATATATTATAATATGTATTATATTATATATAATTTATATTATTATATATATATTTCCTTCTTCTTTGTGGCTGTATAATTTTACATATATATATAAAATGGATTATATATCCTATATATATATATATATACACCCTATTATGGATTATATACCATATATATATGGTATATAATATATGGTATATATATACATATATATATATACACATATATATATATTCCATTCATCTATCAGTGGACACTTGGGTTGCTTCCATGTCTTGGCTATTGTGAATAATGCTACAGTGAGCATGGGGATGCAGATATCTTTTTCAGTTAGTGTTCAGTGTTTTTGTTTTCTTCAGATAAATTACCAAAAGTGGAATTATGGGGCAGTATGGTAGTTTTATTTTTAATTTTTGAGGAACCACAATACTATTTCCATAGTTGTTGCACCAATTTACATTCCCACCAACAATGCATGGAGGTTCCCTTTTCTCTACATCCTCAACACTTCTTCTTGTCCTTTTTATAATAGCCATTCTGACAAGTCTTTTCATGTACCTGTTGGTCAGTGTACTGTTAAATGAGAAGAATAGTTTCCTTGGTCTATAGTGTGCTCCCATTTAAGTAAAAAAAAAAAAAAAATCTCATACATAAGTATATGTTGGTAGGAGCATGGAAACAGATGTGGAAGGATACATAGGAAGCTGCCAACACAGGTTACCTTGGGGTAAAGCGTGTGTGTGTGTGTGTGTGTGTGTGTGTGTGTGATGGGAATAATTTAATTTTTTTTAACATTTATTATTGAGAGACAGAGACAGAGCATGAGCATGGGAGGGGCAGAGAGAGAGAGGGAGACAATCCGAAGCAGGCTCCAGACTCTGAGCTGTCAGTACAGAGCCCTAGCTCGAACCCACAAACCGCAAGATCATGATCTGAGCCAAAGTCAGACGCTCAACCAATGGAGCCACCCAGGTGCCCCAAGATGGGAATAATTTAAAATCCTAAAGTTACAAACCCAGCTCCAAGAGTCTAATTACACCTCCATCTAAAAAGTACAATGCACTCATCAAAATTAAAAACTTCAGTTTATGAAGGCAACATTTTAGATGATGAAAAGACAAGCTACAGGCTAGGAGAAACTATGCACTAGGTATACCTAATAAATGATTTATATAAAGAATATATAGGGGCGCCCGGGTGGCTCAGTTGCTTAAGCATCTGCCTTCAGCTCAGGTCATGATCTCATGGTCCGTGGGTTCGAGCCCCGCATCAGGGGAGCCTGGAGCCTGTTTCGGATTCTGTGTCTCCCTCTATCTCTAACCATCCCCCGTTCATGCTCTGTCTCTCTGTCTCAAAAATAAATAAATGTTAAAAAAATATATTTTAAAAAATATATATAAATAAATACAAATTAATAATTTAAAATACAATCCAATTTTATTATTTTTAAATTAATTTATTTTTTAATTTGCATCCACATTAGTTAGCATATAGCACAACAATGATTTCAGGGGTAGATTCCTTAATGCTCCTTACCCATTTAGCCCATCCCCCCTCCCACAACCCCTCTAGCAACCCTCTATTCTCTGTATTTAAAAGTCTCTTATGTTTTGTCCCCCTCTCTGTTTTTATATTATTTTTGCTTCCCTTCCCTTATGCTCATCTATTTTGTATCTTAAATTCCTCATATGAATGAAGTCATATAGTATTTGTCTTTCTCTAATTTTGCTTAACATAATACCCTATCCACATAGCTGTAAATGGCAAGATTTCATTCTTTTTGATTGCTGAGTCATACTCCATTGTGTGTGTGTGTGTGTGTGTGTGTGTGTGTGTGTGTACATACATACCACATCTTCTTTATCCATTCATCCATTGATGGACATTTGGGCTTTTTCCATACTTTGGCTATTGTCAATAGCACTGCTATAAACATTGGGGTGCATGTGCCCCTTCAAAACAGCACACCTGTATCCCTTGGATAAATACCTAGTAGTGCAATTGCTGGGTTGTAGGTTAGTTCTATTTTTAATGTTTTGAAGAACCTCCATACTGTTTTCCATAAGACAATCCAGTTTTAAAATGAGTAAATAACAGGGCACCTGGGTGGCTCTGTCAGTTAAGTGTCTGACTCTTGATTTTGGCCCAGGTCACCATTTCACAGTTCATGAGATTGAGCCCCACATCAGGCTCTGTGCTAGGAGCACAGAGCCTGCTTGAGATTCTCTCTCTCCCTCTCTCTCTGCCCTTCCCCCACTCCCTCTCTCTTCCCCTCTCTCTCAAAATAACTAAATGCACAGTTTTTAAATATGAGCAAAAAAACATGAACAAAGGCTTCACAAAATAAGATACACAGAATTAAGTATATGAAAAGATGATCGACACCATTAGTTGTCAGAAAATTACAAATTATATACACAATGAGATGCTGTTATGCACCCACCAAAATGACTAAAAAAGACTGACAGTAGCAAGTGCTGGTGAGGATGTGGAGCACCAGGAACTCACGCACCCTTCTTGGGAGTGAAAATGGTACAGCCAATTTGGAGAAGCGTCTGGCAGTTTTTTGTGAACTTAAATATACACCCACATGATGACTCAGGGAAATGATGTCCCCAAGAGAAATGAAATCATATGTCTACATAATGAACAAATTGTATAAGAACATTTATATCAGCATTTCTCATGATAGCTAACACCTGGCAAAAATGTCATGTACATCAACAAGTACCTGAACAAACAAAATGTGGTCTGTTCACAGAATGGAATACTCCCCAATAAAAAGGAACGAACACTCCATACAAGCAAGCACCTTCAACCTCAAGAACGTTATGACACAAAAGAAGTGGGACAGGAGTGTCACCTCTGCAATTCTGTTGGACGTGGAGCTGATGGGAAAGGCTGGTCTGTGGTGAGGAACCAGAATGCCTGGTGCCTCGGGAGAGGGCAGACATCGCAGGGGCTTCCCGAGGGTGGAATGCTCACTGTCTCCACTGGGTGCCAGGTACCTGAGTGTATGGATTTCTCAAGTCTCATGGAATCATTTACTTACAGCCTTACATTCAATTCACTGTACATGAATTTTACCTCAATCAAATCCAAATAACCTCAAAGATCAACATTTGGATTAACTTGGATTTGGGGATGCAGCCTCAGAGGGCTGAGGTATCCCAACCCTACATGCCTCTACCTGCTACACGGGCCTGTGTCTGCAGGGCAGTGACTACTTGCCTCCTGGTCCAGGGTCCTGGGTTTTATCACCTGAGTTCTGAGTATTGGGTGTTACATGTCTGGGTTTTCAATGAAGTTTTCAATAGTTCTTCTCTCATTTTCTCCACAACCTCCCACATCTGCCTCCCACCCCCGCAGGGCTCCATGTCCTTGAGGCTCTTTAATCTCATGCTGTCCCACCTCTGTCCCACCTCTGACACTCCTGTCCTTCATGGGTTTCCCGATGAAAGGATGTTGTTTCAGCAGATGTTGAAAGGACATGACAGCCAGTAGTTTCCAAGGATGTGAGGTCAGAAGAAAAGGCCAGGAAAGAAGAAGGTTGGTGGCCACCATGGGCCCCTGGGCTCTATCTGTGGGGGCTCTAAGACTAGGGAAGGTGCTCCTCAGAAGGGTGTTTCCCCCCAGCCCTTCATGTCCTGTGGGCAGAGACACAAGGAGCTGCAGGTGTACCCTAGAATGTGGCTGCTGGAGGGGACTGTGACAGCCAGCTCCCTGCTTCTACCCCAGCGGCCACACCTCCACAGACCCCAGCCTACCCAACCAATGGAGGTCAGCTACTCCACATCCACTGTGGCTGAAATGATGCCCCCCACATCTGGCCTTCTGAGGGGCAAGATTCCTACCCACACTATCAAATAGAGGGAAAGGGGTCCCAAGGCAGGGGTGAATATGCCATACCCCACAGCTTTTAAGTGATGGCAGGGACCTGAATTCAAGTCCTGGACCCCATGTCTGTGATCTCAAAGGCCACACCCAAGGTCATATGACCAACTCAGCCTCTCTGTTTCTGATGCAACAAAACTGACTAAAACTTCAGGGTGCCCTCTTATATGGAACATGCTGGATGGCTAGTTGGTACAGACATACCCTGAATGCCCCTGTTACTCCCTATCTTGAGGACATGGAGATCCTGTCCTCCCTCTCTATTCCCATCAAGCAGAATGTGCAGAATAACATGTTTTTTTATCATTCAAGGTCAGTGGTTCCCAGGGGTGGACAACCCGGAGTATCTCCCTTGTGACAAAGACTGCCCAGGTGGCAGGCCTTGATCTCCCTGGAGTGCTGGTGGTGCAAGGAGGGAGGGGCTACAGAGAGTCACTAGGCTCAGTGGCTGTGCTATAAATGCTTACTGTAAGGATCCCAGCAGCTTTATCCAGCCAGCCGCTCCTGGGCTTTATGTAAGTTCTCCAATAAACCTATGTCTTGATTGCTGCCTCTGGGACTTTTCTCTGGCCTCACAGGAGCATTACTCACCATAGGCTTAGAGTCTGCTGGGGTGCACACCTCCTCCCAGAGAGGAGTGACCCTCCATTATCACCTCTGATGGAGAGGAACTGCCCTAGAACTGGAGCCCATGAAATGATTTAATCCACTTCAGCGTCTGCACAGAGCTCCTGCCTTCATTACCAAGGCCCCAAACATCTGAGTAAATTAGTCATGGGGGAAGGCTGCAGTCTGCAGAAGGTAATAAAACATATTGACACTGGCAAGAGTTAATTAAAGCTCTCACAAGAGGTCTTCAAGAAAGACCTTGAAGCCAAACCCCAAAAGCATAGGGGAAATTAATGAAATTCACACCTATCCCCAGTCAGACCATCTAGATGGGTACTAATAAGCCGTCAACAACTAACACAAGTTTACTTTTTCTTAAACGACTTAATTTGCAAAAGTAGAGTGTGAAAGATAGCATCCCCAGTCTGCCGACAGAGGCAAAGGCAACCTCGGAGACACACACTTGCTTTTTTACAGAACATTTAGCTTTGGGCAGAGAAGAAATAAAGCAAACAAAGGTTATTGTGTGCACCAGTTCACCCAGGTCGAATGATGATGCCTCTCCCTGGGCAGGATCCCATCCCTGAATGGTCAGTGGAGCGTGTACACCCAGGTGAAGAAGAAAGCCAAAGAAGCCACCGGGGGGGGGGGGGGGGGGACCCATGCCAGCACCAGCAGACACAGCCTGCAAGGAAACCACACACAAGTCAGGAGCAAGTTGGCTCAGTGAAGGCACCTGCCCCATCCCCTGGCCAGCAACCAGGTGCATTCAAGGCCATCAGGAGAGGGGTGGCATTGGCTTCCCTTGAGGTAAAGACTGTGGCACTTTCAGAGCAGAAGCATGTCTCCAGATCTATTCCAAAGGGACACCCGACACTCTGGTTAGCCAGTTGTTTTAGGGATAATTGTACCTCCAGTTTTCTGTGTAAGCTTAGACCAGCAATTCTCAAAGTGGGGTCCTAGATGAGCCAAATCAGGCACACTTGGGAGCTTGTTAGTAATGCACATTCTCAGACCCTGCCAGCCACCTCCTTCATGGGAAGTTCTAGAGCAGGGCCCAAAAACCAGGCTGTAACAACTCCAGTGAATTCTGACTCTTTGTTCCTCTCAGTGTCTTTCCTTTGAATAGTCACACCTGGGAGGGCTTGCCATTGGACCCCTTGCACAGAAGGGAACTTGGTGACAGCCAGAGTAGATGTAATGGGGAATCATATCAGGTAGTGAGTTTCCCATCTCCAGGGGAGATTAAACAAAGGCCAAGCAATCACTGGGCAGAGTGGAGTCCCTGAGACTCAACATCAACTGAAGCACGACTTACTTTGTAATGCACAAAAGTAATAAGACAAACTGATGGATGGATAGATGGATCATAGAGCAAATGTAGAAAAGGGTAATTGTGGATTAACTAGAGGGTGGGCATATGAGTGTCCGCTGAACAATTCATTCAACATTTCTGAAAAATTTTCTAATAAAATGTTGTGGGAAGAAGTCAAGTGAAGAATTTCATTTAATAACCATCCTTTGACCCTGGACTTGTGGTTCTCTGACACAAAGTGTTGTGTGAATCCAGCCAGCCCTAGGGTTGGGTCAATACCAGAAGCACTGGAAGGGTACATATCTCAGCAGATTCCCCTGCAAGAGTAAAATATTACTAATGATCAAACAAAAGTGAGGGAGAGAAGTGGTAGAACCAACCCTAGATTCTCCCATATGAGGGGGGTTGGATCAAGATGGACCAAATTAGAGTCCTGGAATTACAATCTGGAAATTTCATACAAGAGCTGTAGAAACTAATGGTAGAAGAAAAGCCAGTGAGATATGTTATCCATGGTTCCATGTCAGCATAGAGCCAATGAATGACACCTGAGAATTACAGATGCCTGAGGGAAGATACACCCGGGGCACTTGATTAATGCAGTAATAAATGGGTTGCCAGTCGCAGAAGGGGGATTGAAACAGAGATGCCATCTCCATTTAAGTCAGCAATCATTCTGTGAAAAATGAGGAAAGTAAACACTGGAGGCAAATCAGGGCCATGAGGCAGGTATGTCTATTGGGCAGTCAGCCCGAGAACCATGTGGAGACATAGCTGAGTAGGAGGGTCTATCCTTAGGAGCTTTTAAAATGTTCATTCCCAGCTCCACACCCAGATCCACAGAATGGGGATGCACTGAGGAGCAAATAGGCTGCATTTCTACCAAGTTTGCGGGGCTACTCTGATAAGCAGCCACCATGAAAACCAAGAATCACCCTGAAAGCTACCTATGCTGGAAGCAGGTGCTCTTGGGGCCCCACCCACATCCCAGTGCCTCAGTGCTGACAGAGGGACACCGCAAGCACCAACTCTGCCCCGGGTACTCTCTTACCATTCCCAGGACAGCCCTCAGCCCATGACCCTATAGCTTCCTCACCCTCCAGGGCACTAGCTCTGAGACCCCCAGATGCCCAGTGAGAACCTGCTTATTAGCCCACCCTGTATGCTGTGTCCCTACCTCACTCTTCCACCCACATCTCTTATTGTGGAAATAAACAAAGACTACCCAAATGAGAACAAGAAAATGCTACATTTTCAGAACTTGTTATAGCAGGGGAGGTGAGCTACCATCTCCTGCATGTGGCAGAGTCTGGAGTGCCGGCTGGGGAGTGGGAGAGCTCTATGATGGGAAAAGGGGAAGGCTTCAAGTTTGCCTGGGGGCACTGCAGGCAGGCAATCAGATGTAGCACATCCTATGTGACTGGTTAGGGAAGCATATTCTTTTTTTCTCTGGTTGATGCTAAGTTGGATACAGGGACAAAAATTAGGGAAGCTGGCAGTTATTGACCAAGTCTGACCGTTGGTCCAATTGCTACAGAGGTTGTGGTCTGGCTTCCTGGGTTGGTGCTGCAAGTTGTGGGTCAGATTCTATTGTCACTTATGGTCTGGCCGCTGTCTGTTATGTGTATGTGTCTCTCCCTGGAATCGCCTCCCTGATATGCTGGGTACACTCCAACCTTTGTCTTAGGTCTTTTCCAGGGGACTTAGCACAAGACCTTCCCCAAGAGATAAGGATGAAATTTAAGTGGCTTACAAGACAGTGGAGCCAGGGGACATGCCCCCAGAGGCCTACCAGCTCTTTGTCTGCCACCTTGCAGGCCACAAAGGTGCCCATCCAGTGTGGGGGTAGCCCTAAGCTTGGCAGCCATGAAAGGGGGTCTTCCTCTTCCTGACACACCCTGTGGCTAATGCAGTAATGGTCCCAAAGATGCCCATGCCCTGACCCCGAGACACATTAATATGGCACTTTACAGGGCAAAAGGGACTTTGCAGATGTGATTAAGGACATTGGGGTGGAGGGATTCCCTGGTTACCCAGGTGATCCCTCAGTGTAATCACATGAATCCTTAAAGAGCAGAGAACCTGGTTTTGGACAGAAAAATGTGAAGAGGGGAGACCGGTCAGCGAGATGCCTTCCCTCAGCTGTCAGAAGTCCCCATGTCCCTGGGGTTGCACTAGGCTCTGGACACCAAGGAATCCTGCCCTGTGCCTTTACCTCCTCATCCTCTCTGGCCCCCACCTCTTGCAGGGATTGCCCAGAGTCCCAACTCCAAAACCCCTGAGAAGAGGCAACCCTTTCATACCCTTAGATATGAAAGCCCAATTCAAGGGGGTGTAGCTCATGGGGGCATGTCAGCAGGGCAGGTAGGGGGACAATTAGGGTGAACACACAGTCAATCTACACATGGTCCTTGGCTCTCCTGTGCCAGGTGACAAGTCACACTGCTGTCACTCTTCTGCAGGGTGAGGCTTACATAGCCTTGCTGATGACTATAAAACAAATCTCACTGTTAACACCACTTGTTCCCCTCAAGCACACCTTTCTAGGGTCAGGCAGCTCCAAGAATGACCCAAACATCCAGGACCACATGACAAGGGCTGGACTGGCCTCCACTGTCCCCAGCAGTAGCCATATGGAAGCAGCATGGCTATCCTAACAAGGAGCTCCCCACACCTGCATGCCATGCCCTTAGTTGAGCTCTTCCTTCAGCTCTTGCCCCTCTCCTGTCCAAGGACACTCCTATCTAATCACCAGAACCCAACTTAAATATCCCTTCTGTGGATACAGTGCATCCCACCTGTTATGGATGAGTTCCCTGGGGAGCAAATGAGATAGATGGTGCTGGAGGAGCAGGAGCCTGGTGGGGAGTGAGGGCAGTTGGAACTCAGGAGCGGCAGTGGGCATGCAGACATACCCTGCCATGAGCCAACGGGGTTCAGGCTGCCCCTAGGAAAGGGGTGACCCTGACACAGGTGGCTCTCTTCAGCCAAGGATGACCTTCCCAGCAGCTGGGGAAGTGAGCACCCTGGTTCTGCCTTAGAGCCCAGCGCTGCCCTGTTCCCACCAAGCAGCTCAGACAGAGTGAGCAGCTCCACCCTCCGCTCTTGCTGGGCAGCACTGGCTATCTGAGTGACACCTGTTCTCCCCTCCAGATGAGCTCCTTGGGACCAAGCCTGGGCCTCAGACACCCTCAGGATAGGCACAGATAGTTCTGCTGACAGAGCTCTGGTCTCCAGACATCACCTAGATCTGACTGAAGGGGTGCAGCCTTCTTGAAAACGCTCACAACTAATGTCATGAATCATTGACATAGTGACACAGCCACGTGGAGAGTCTAGTCCCCACACAGGTATTAGGACTTCTGAGGATACTTACCTAAAAAACACAAGGGTGAGAGGAGCAAAGGAAACACATCCTGCCATGTCAGTACCTGTTCTTGCTCTGGTGACCAAGCAAGAACTCTGAAGCTGGCCAGTATGGTCAGCTGATCAGGCTGACCCACCAAGCCTCTAAACTCTGAAGCCCCAAGCTGATAGCTTCCCCATTCCACACAGGAGAATCATGTGTAGAGAGTTAGCAACTCTGTCCTACAAAGTTCACTAGGCTACAGAAAGAAGAGTTTGCCAGATTTGGTAAGTAAAATACCCAGTTAAATTTGAATTTCAGATAGTGAATAATTTTTAGTTCAAGTATGTCCCATGCAATATGTAGGATATGCTTATACCAATAATTCATCTGTTGTTTCTCTGAAATTCAAATTTAGCTTGGCCCTGTATTTTAACTGGCAACCTTAGGTAACTGGATGTCAGAAACCATGCCAGGCCTCTAAGTCGCCTATACGTAGATGCCACAGAACTGGCAACAAGGAAGACAGGTTGTGTCCAGCCTCTGAGAATCAACTCCACGTCAGTCTGCTGAAAACTGACCAGGCTTGTGGCACCTGAATTCAGTTCCACCCTTTGATCTGGACTTCTATCACCACTAGAAAGGCCTCAGTTCTCCTGGTAAACAGCATTGCCAGCTTTGGCACAGTCCCTGATTTGCTGGCCACTGAAAAGCACATACCCTTGATCTGACCCAGCCACAAACCTGCTTCCTATCCATGTCAGCTGGGGCCCTTTTATTCTAAGAAAAAAGAAAACAACTTGAAAATCCAATTTGAATGGACTACACAGAAAGGGATTTTATGGGAAGTCATACTTGGAAAATCTAGCAGTATGTGAGCCTCAAGATGGGTTTGATTCAGGGGTTATCATGCTTGAATCTCTACAGTTCTCCCCTCTTATGGCTTTCTCTTCAGTCTGGCCTGCCCTTATATACCAAGACAGTTCCCAGCAGCTCTAGGAACTACATACTGTTTTATTCATCCAAGGGAAGAAGAGAGAAAGAAAGAGAGGGAGCAGGATAGAGGAATGGGAGATAGCTTTTCTTTCCTCAACTATGGGAAATAGGTCCTTCACTGGACTCTGACCGGGCCACCTCAGTCACCTGTCCACCTGAAAAAAACAAGTTGATGTGGACCAATCAGAACCCATTCCATGAGCTGGGGTGGTGTCAACCTCTCCTGAACACTTTGGCTACAAGGCCAGCATGCCTACTGCCCCACTGCCCTGCCCTGTCCATGCCCAGCATAATGGCAACAGGTGGCATCTTCACTGGATGGGTTAAGTCAGAGAGGGTCCCTTTCGGAGAGGTTTAGACCTGAGTTCTTTCTGGACCCACTTGAAGCAGGTAACTTTCCAAAGATGCCCACATCCGTGTATCCCCTCCCACATGCTTTTCTTAAGATGTGACAGTGACACTGTCTCACTGAGAGGTGGGGTCTGCTTTGTTTCCTATCCTCTGAATCTAAATGGGTCTGTGGCTACAGCAGAAGGAACACTATGCTCATTTCTTGGATCACAGCGCCAGCATGTGGATAAAATTCTCCTCACACAAATGTGTAAACTACATTCTCTGGGAACAGAGAAATACAAGGACAAAAAAGGGTCTTGTAACCTCACCATTCAGATAACCACCACTGACTTTAAAAAAGAAAGTACAAGCAGAACATAAAGGTATCAGAAGGCCATCAGGTAATCCTCTCAAGAACAACTGGTTCTTGTTTCTTCCATACGTGGTTTAGGTACACAAAAATCTCTCTCATTCACACAACACATGAGACTCCTGAGGCCACTCACTCCCTGCTCTGCAAGGCTTTGTGATGTTTTGGCCA
Organism: Herpailurus yagouaroundi; assembly: GCF_014898765.1. Taxonomy (NCBI): domain Eukaryota; kingdom Metazoa; phylum Chordata; class Mammalia; order Carnivora; family Felidae; genus Herpailurus; species Herpailurus yagouaroundi. The sequence goes on from NW_024412427.1 coordinate 36,382,137, forward strand.
ACAGTCCTTCTGGATGGTGTATCAGCACCACCTGCCCTTTTGCATCTGTCCCAGCGCACTTGGGCCACCATCAGAGGCCCCCATTGCCAAACTGGCATCTGCAGGCTAACCAGAGCTCAGGAATCATACCCCATCCATCCCAGATGGGCCAGTGCCAATGAGGCTGGCACAGACACCCCAGGCCAGGCACTAGACCAAGCAGGGAAGAGGTGGAGGACAGTAGCAAGGACCCAGAAGCCAGAGCCACACTGCCAGGGCCAGGCCCCTGCTCTGCAGGACATCTTGCAACTTCTTACCCTCTCTTGCCTCAGTCTCCTGCCTCTATAGTAATGGTGCAAGGATCAAGTGAGGAAGTAGTCATAATGTGCTGAGAAAGTACCTAGCAAGTACCTAGAGGGAGCTGTCAATCTGCTCCCTCTCACTGTCATCATTTCTATTACTAACTAATTGAGCCCTAGGGCCTGGCTGTGGCTGAGACAGGCAGCATGAAGCAGGGAAGCTCAGGATTTGGAAATAGCAGGATGGTTCAGATGTCCCTTTGGCTTCTCAGCTGTGTGGCTAGGTGGTTGGGGACAGGACAGTGTTAGAACTGATTGGTTCAGGTCAACTGAGCCCCAGTGGGCACAAATGCAAGTTGGGTCCAAGACGGATCCTCAGCCATGAAGCCAGTCAGGCTTCATCCAGCCTCTCAGAGCTCGACTCTGGAGTCAGGTCTGTCCTCCCAGGATCCTGGCTTGCATCATGGAGACTCCCCTTCCCCCTCACTGCTCACCCCCAGGCCTCTGCATCCCCCTCACCTTCAGCCTCTCCTCCATGAGACTGGGCCTCCCAGACTCCCAGCCCCTGCAGTGAGGGCCATGGACTGACAGAGGATGTTGGGTACAAGAACAGAAGGTCACCTTTCCTGAGATTAAATGCACATGCTCAGGTCACAGAGCACAAAACTCCAAGCCCAGAATCAACCCAAACTGGTCTTCTGACCCTATACTCATTCTCTCCTCTATAGAAACAACAGATATGCAAAGGAACATCAAATGCCAGATCTTGAAAGTATCCCAAAGGGGCCTGCCAGGCTCTTCCCTTCTGGACAAGGCTGTGGCCTTCAACTGTCTTCTAGGATGCCAGGACTCCAGAACATTCCCAGAACTCAGTGTAATATCGCTGTGTTGCTGAGCAGGTGAATCTGCAAGCAGCCTCCTCTGCTGGAAAGAGCATTGTGGAAAGTCCTGCTAAGCTTAAAAATAAAACAGTCATTTATTTTAACAGCAAAAATGGGTTTATCCAGGAATAGCAGAGAACTGCAACTTGGGACAGGCACGCTCCTGCAAAACCATAGGCAAGTCCAGCAAAGCAGAGGAACATTATTTAATGGAGAAGGAGGAAATTGGAAGTGGTTATTTGAAACCAATGTGTATTGGATAGAAGCAAGAATTCAGGGTGATGACTGTTTCTCATTAGCAGATTTGCAGAAGCAGTAGATTTCTTGCAGGAGATGCAATATACATCTTTTCCCTATTAGGATCTGCGATTGATGATTTTTTTCCTGTTGGGGACTCTTCTCTTGGGGTCTGTAATTGACAACTCTTCCTGTAATTGGTGTTTAGTGGTAGGGCTCCCCCTTCTAGCCTCTCCACCCCACTTTAGTGAGGTTTCCTTTATTGATCTTCACAGTCCAGACCTCAGGCTGAGCTTCAGAGCTAGGATCAAGCCCAGCCCTAGAATAAGCAAGCTGTGTGACCCTAGGCAAGTGACTTCCCTCCCTGAAGCTCAGTTTTCTCATTTGCAAAGTGGGAACACTGATACCCATCTTAGAGTTATGGTAACAATTAACTGAGCCAATTTGCTATTGTGCATCCAGGAGGTGATCAACAAACATCAGCTCTTCTGATTATTTCCATCCAGTCAACACACCAACCCTAGGTAGCCTCAGACCTTTTCTGCCTCCACCTGGCACCCCTGCCCTCCATAGCTACAGATCAGCTGACCTCCCAGAGACTAGGGAGAAGGCCACTGGTCTGGAAGCTATGAACAAACAAACCTTTACCATGTTTTTCAACGGATGAAGCTTTTACAACCTTGCAAGTGCCCAACACACATTGTCCCGTTTACCCTCCCATGGATTCTGTGAGGTGCATGTTTCATTGCCATTTGTCTTCAGGTGAGTCAACAGGCCTTGGGGGGCTGCCTTCACACTTGCTAAGATTGGACCCTCACAACCCTCACAAACCACAAAGAGCCCAGCTTGTGCCCTTTGTGCACATGAGACTCTCAAGGCTCAGAGAGCCTGAAGTCATTTTTTAGGACATTCTCCCTCCCTTGCTGGCTTTAAGGAAGCCAGTGGCCATGTTGGGAAGGCCCACATGGCTAGGAACTGAGGATGGCCAACAAGCACATGAGCTTGAAAGGGGATCCTTCTCCAGTTGCACCCTTAAATGGGACTCAGTCCCAGTCAACACCTGAATTGTAGCCTGGTGAAGCCCTGAAGCAGAGAACCCAGCTAAGCTGTGCCAGATCCTGACCCGCAATTACTGAGACAATAAACATGTGTTTCAATCTGCTAAGTTTGTAGTTGTTTGCTATGCAGTAATAGGTAATGAATCCAATAACTAGAGCCATGCCATTGGATTTTTCTTGCAAACTTGCAAAGGGAGGGATAGTGGAGGAAACAAGCCAAGTACCCTGACAGCAGGGCTGCCCGGAAGTTCACACCGTCTGTGCCAAGATGCACCCTCTGCAGTAAAATTCAATGTGTTTGAATTGCCTTGAGGCTGCCAATTGTGTCCATGGGCACAGACACCAATGCCATGACACCCACCTCTCCTGCAGCCCAGCCCCCTGCTGAGGATGAATACCAAACCTGGCACACATGATCAGGGCACAGAGCCTGGCAAGGAGACACCACCTTGGAGCCCTTGTGTCGTGGCCACTGACAGCCAGAGGGTGAGTGTCCACGACTGACACAGCAGACCCAGCAGAAAGCGGGGGCCCTTATTGAATGCCACCATCTACCATCTACACTCTGTGCCAAATGAGCTTTGCTAATAACAGTCCTCCTGATAAATCTGGGTAGCCAGGGACCCAGGAGGCCCCAAGAGTTGATATGGCTTGTCTGATCTCCTACTTGAAAGTCAGTATGACCCAGCAGGAGCCATCTGAGGAAGGCTCAGGCATCTTCTTCCTCATTGTAGGGCAGTCCTAAAGTCTGGGGGGTTGTACGAACCACCCCAAAGCTAAGACCATACAATGTGCTCTAGCCCAGCCCTGAGCATTTATACTGAGGAAGTCCCCAAACCCTCACCACAACCATCAGGGGGAAACTGAAGCACAGAGAGGCTGTTCCTCACCTAAGGTCCCCAGCTGTTAAGAGGCAGAGCTGAATTCAAACAAATTCAGGCTGTGTGGCTGCAAAACTCCCACTCTAACTGCTGGGCTGGGAATGTAAAGGGAAACCTCTTGGGTCAGATTCTGTTCTTCCTTCTTCTTTGCCAGTGTGGAGCCAAAGTTGGGAAGTAATCATACACTTAACCAGCAAACACTGCTGTCTGCCCATTTCCAGTGCAGTAATAACCCAAAGGGAGCATGTTTCCTGGTGATGTTCATTCTCTGAAACTGCAGTCTGCACCCCATTTTCCTGCCCACTTCCTAGGGGGAGATGCCCACTGACACCAACAGGAGGGTGGTCTCCTGCAAGGGGCCACTCAGAACGCTGGAATCTTGGGCCTAAGAAGTGTCTTCTTTGGAAAAGGAAACTCAGATCATTCTGCTTCTGAAAATCCCTGTTACTATTTTTTTAGTTTATTTGAGAGAGAGAGAGAGAGAGAGAGAGAGAGAGAGAGAGAGAGAACAACTGGGGGAGGGGCAGAGAGAGAGAGGGAGAGAGAGAGAATCTCAAACTGGCTCCGCACTGTCAGTACAGAGCCTTGGGGCTCCAACTCAGGAACGGTGAGATATGACCTGAGCCAAACAGGGTCCGCGGCTTAACCAAGGCAGCCACCCAGGCGCCCCCGTTATCTTTTTAATGCGTTCTCTTCCATGTATGTTCTGAAGGTAGAAAAATCACGAAGGTTTTGTTCACAGCTTCTCATTTCTCTTCCTCCTCCCCTTGCAAATAATCGGTTTGGAAACTTTTGTAAAGGAAGCGGTTGACTTGGTAGCCCAAAGATGTGGAGGTGAGGAGCTTCTAGTCAAAATGATTCAGCAAGAAACCATCACCGCCCCGCGCCGCCCCAGCCGGAGGCAGGCAGCCCCCACCCCGGCCTGGGGGCGGTTTGCAGGGCGGGGCACCCCCCTGCTCTCTAGCACTGGGCACCGACTCCCCCAGTGCGCACCGCTCTCCACACAGGCAGCCATGCGGCGAGCCCGGGAGCTGCTCGCCTTCTGCTGCCTGGTCTTGAGCACCACCGGGCGCCCTTCGCGAGGTAAGGACAGGGTCTCCCCTGGGCCACTTCGTGTCAGGGCTCCAGGGTTCTGGTCGTCCCCGTGGCGAGGTCCCGAAATTGCCCGACGGCGGCTGGGTGCGCCATGAGCTTCCAGCCAGGTTGCCCAAGTCATGTTGCTGAGCCCCAGGGAACTGCCTGGGGCGGGCGGGGGGAGGGGGCGGGCAGGGAAGCGTCCTTTGTTTTCCGCCCCTCCAGAGACCGGGGGCCTGAGAACCGTCCGCCCGAGGGAAGCTTTCCTGTGGCTCCTCCACGGGGACCTAGCCCCGGAATGTCCAATGGTTAGTTCCTGCTGCTGTCCTTCGACTTGGCTCCCAGGAGCCTGAATATCAAATACTTCCTGCCGGTCCAGCGCTGGGGGAGAAGGGGAGGGAGGGAGTCGCTGCTGTGCTCCTGGCAGCTGAGGCAGGAGACTGGGTGACTTGCCCAAGCTACACAGCCAGTGAGCACCTGTCCTCACTAGAGCACGGAGAAGCAGGCGATGCCCTCCCATCACTGGAATCATAGGCCAGGGTCACTGGTGGGGACTTAGAGGGCCCCCACTCCACCTCCTTTAACTTATATGGTGGAGGCCTCACATGCCCTCATGGTGACACTGCCTCTGACCTCTGGATTGTCTCAGGTGGGTGCTGCATTTGGGGACATCAGGGACAGGACACCCTGCTTCCTCTCTCTCCCCAACCCTCCTTCTTAGCTCTCATGGTTAGGACACCCCCCTTCTCCCCGGGATGCCACTGTCTTCCTGTGCCCCTTACTTAGTGCCCATCCCAGGAGGGGACATCAGGGGAAGAAACTGGATGTTCAGCACATTCCTTCTCAAAACCTTAGTGAAGGGTCTGCTGGAGAGATGTGGAGCCTGCCGTCTTAACTATACTGGGATTTCATTGTTCACACTCATTGTCAATTGTTTTGCCACGTTCGTTCCTCTGCTTGCCTCTGTTTCCTCACTGAACAAAGCAGGGACAGGAACAGGATTGAGTGGGAAATCCAGAGACAGGTGGCACTGGCCAACTACTAGTGGCCTCTTGCTGGCAGGTGCTCCCTCTGCTGCTGTTTACTGCTGGACCAAACCCTCTCCAATCCATGCCCACACCAGAGCTGCCTGTCCCCTTGGGAGGTAGGGGAGATGGGCTCTACCACAGCAGCAGCCCTCTGCTGTGAGACCTACTCTCTGTCACTGAGCAGCATCTGGAAAGTCCAGAGCCCACACTCACATGCAGAGAGCCTTGGGGCACCATAGACTCCCCAAACCTACTAGCTGTGGAACCTGCAGCCTAGCCTCCCTAAGCCTCAGTGTCACCATCCATGAGATGGGTAAATAACTGCATCACCTTGGAGAGTCCTGACTGTGGGGGCCCATGGAAAGCACTCTCACTGGGTCTGGGGTGCTTGGGAGCCACCCACCCACATCCCTGCTCTGAGTCTCTGCCATGTCTCTGCCATGCTGATAGCTTCCCCCACCCCCACCCCTCTGATGTAATCCCTTCTGGTGCTTCCTTCATTTGACAGATGAAGGCCCAGCAAGAAACTCAGAAAGAGGGGCTTGGAGGCCCCTCTGTCTGCTGGATGGACAGAGACAGGAACTCAGCCTAGCCCCAACTCTGCCTCCATGGCTCTGACAGCCTTTCCCTTCCCTCCTCTGAGAACAGATTCCAGAGCCTTCCCATGGAGGAGTAGAGTATGACAGGGCCACTGATGATGGTGCCATTTGGGCATATGACTTCCCCACACACAGACACTAAACTGCACTGACAGAAATGCAGAGCCCCATGGCAGCTTCCCTCTCTGATCCCTTCAGGACTTGGGAAATTGCTGCATCATTGTCCTTAGCCCATCTGTTATCTCTCTGGGAGGCTCCACTGGGCTGCCATGTCATACTCTGCCTCCCTCCCCTGCCCCTAGCCAAACTTGCAGTGGCCCATCTTCCCATTTACAGGGCTGCCAGAGCAGAGGCCCCAGAGACCAGCAGCCACCACTCTTTCCACCTGTAAGATGACATGAGTTCTTGTTAGCAGTAGCAAGGGCTAGGTACATCTGCCACACCCAGAGACCACCAGCAGCAAGGTTCACACTCCCCTGCATCCTGGGAAGGGGCCCTGAGAACTGCTATAGGCTGCATCTGGGCCCATGGGGGTCACCTGTTTACCCTCAGAGACCCCTGCTGTAGCCATATTACATATTTGATATTTGATAATCATTACACTATAGCATGTCCATAAAGCTTCATGTGTACTGGCTCGTCTTCTCATCACTGCTCTGTGAGGCCAGTGCCATTAACATCCCTATTTTACAGAGAAGGATACAGGGGCTCAGAGAGGGGTAGGCAACTTGCCCAAGGCTTCACAGCCTGAGAGGCATAGCTGGGATTCAAATTCTGAGCATGCGTCAGTGGGTTAAATCAAGGACTAACCATAAGTAGCCTCAAAAGGATGGGCCTATCCTTAACTGAGAGCCCCCTGAACACAGCTGGGTGGGTGCAGCCCCATGGAATTCATGGCAATGACCCAGACTTACTGAATTTTTGTGTCTTACAAGAAGAGCACACGGATATGGGACTCAGGGTGACATCTCCAGGTAGGGGCAGTACCCTACCCCAGTGGACCCCAGTACCCATGAGCCTAACATTCACCACCCACCACCCAAGTTCTTAAGCATAGCCTTCCAGACTGTAAGCTCTAGGAGCAGGAACCTATAGGGCCCCCTCCCCAGGGGTCTCAACACCTGACCCACAACAAGGGCTCAGAGATGCTGTTGGGGAAAGCCCAGCGTGGATGTGTCCAAGCAGCTGCACAGAGGAAACCACCCCAGGTGACAGGGGAAGAGGCATCTGCAGGGACTGTCAGCATTTGGCTCTTGGGCACCCTGGTTCCCTTCTCAGGGATAGTTTCACAAGCTGGGGTTCCCTCCACCTCCAGTAGAACACTCCTGAAAGAGAAAGGTGATGGGGAACCCCAGCCTCCCCAGAGCACCCCCTTTTCCTTCCACTTGCAGGAACTAGCCTCCCCCCCATAACTGGGACCCCCAAAGTAGCAATCAGGGTGGGGCAGGGCAGGCCGGAGGGGACCACAGCTCTCTCCAAAGGGTCTAGTCTTCCAAACAGCTTTAGTACTTGGACACATGGCCAGCATCCTGGGTTCTACTGCCTTCCTACAGGACATGTGTCCAACACATCTTAGTTTTTCAGAAAAGTAAATTAAGGAACATCTACCAAAAGCATTTGCTACTGGATTATTTTACCAGCTGTTCTTGGTGAGGAAGTCTTTGCCCCACGTCTCTTACAGACATTGCTTGTAAGTTTGGTGGTAATTCCAAGGCAGATTACTCCTCTTTACTCTGTGTAGGAACAGTCAACTGTTGCAGCAGGTAACATCCTGGCAGTGTCCCCAAGCTCTGGCATCATCTGTCCAATTGTGGATTTCATTTAAATTCTTAGGTGTTCTGGGGCCTGTACGTGCAGTACTCCCCTTAGAGAGGAGGTGCTCGGAGAGCACCTTGGGGTGGCCTGCAGAGCCTGGCACACAAACAGGGGTCAGTGTCATACCTCTGAAGGAAAGGGTGTGGAGGCAGATGGAGAACAGGACAGGATGTTGGGAGTAGGAATCATTTGGGATTTATATGGAAAGTTACATTTTTAAGCAAGGAATAGCAGAACATTTCCTTGAAGCTCTGCCTCCCATTCTGATCAGAGGGAGAGGAGACTTTTAAACTCCTCTGGGTGTTGAACAATGAGGAGGGGTGGTTTATGGAAGACGACAGGGGGAGATCCCCTGGGGCAGGCCGCAAGGAGCTGCGGAGACTGTGGGATCCCCGGCTGCCCCCTAGCTTATTCCTACCCACAGGTTCTGCTGCAGTGCCCGCTGTCCTGGGCCTGCTGAGTGCACGGCCCCTGGGAGGAGGCTACAGCAGCCTCAGATAAGCAGCCCTCTAACTTTAGCATCTTGCATCTGCACCCCGAGTGCTCAGTCCCGGGTGCTGTTACAACTGTGCATGCTGGGGGCAGACCTCAGTCCCCCACTCAGCCCAGAACAGCCTGCTGTCTCCCTCATCTGCCCTCAGGTCCCCCTGTGCCCTGGTGTCTTGCCTAGTCTCTTGACTCATTTTCTTCAAGATCAGCTACAGTTATTCCTCTCCTGAGAGCAGGAAGGGTCCCTGGGCATCCTGCTCCCGGGGCTGCTCTGGCAGAGCCTGCATGCCCTCCTTTCATACTTGTCCACCTTGGCCAGGCCCCACAAGGGACATCTGCCCACCTTTATCTTTGCTGTTCCCCCAGGCTTTGTGCCCTTCTGGGTGTGCCCCCCACTCACTCCCCAACTGGCATCAGAACCATTCAGGCTGTGATGCAGAATCTGGGACTGCACTCCCTAGGGAAGGCCCACCTGCCTGGGCAGGGGCAGCACAGTGCAGCTCCATGCAGAATTTCTCATTTCTCCTCACAAAACTGCTCCTCTGCCCATTGCTCTTTCTATTGTCACCCAGGCCATCACCATGCCCCCGGTCTGAATCCTGGATCAACCTTTGCTTTCTGCCCCCGACCCCCAGCCTCCAGCTGCCCTGTCAGTCCTGTCTTAGCACAGCCTTGTCCTCTTCACCTGGGTCACCTCCACAGTTTTTTCAGTGGCCTCCCATCTGCCAGCCTCCACCCCTTCCCCCCAGGGCTCTCTTCTTGCCCAGTGTCAGCTTCCTGGGAGCCTCCCGGCCTGCACACCTCCCCTTCCAACCTCCCCTCCAGGACTGTGGGCTCCCCAGGCTCTGAGTCATTTGGCGTTACCTGTAGTGTAGCACCTACAAGAAATACTTCTTGGATGAGAAAAAAAAAAAAATGTTTGGTCTTTGTAATTATTTGAAGCTGATTTAAACCCACTCTGCACTCCTCTGGGGCCTTAGTCTCTCCTGGGTGGAATGGGGACACATGCTGCCCTTGGTTCTGACAAGAAAAGAACAGTTCTGGCTCTCCTGCTCCCCAGACTTCAGCTGCACAGCACACACCCAGATGCCCCATCCCTGACGACAGCCCAGGGCCCCCTTCGTGTGGGAGGGGCTCACCCCTGGCCCAGGCCACCCAGGCTGCCCTGTCATCTCTTGCTCAGAACCCACGTGGTGGCTCCTGTTCTTCTCTGAAGGACCACTGCCTCTTTGGGACATTGATTCTCCATGAAAAGCCTTTCCCTGTTGATTTCTCGTGAAGGATCCTAAAAATAGATTTGACTTTTCAACTTTTTTTTTAAATTAAAAACTGTTCAGACAACTGTGCTGATGAAGTTTTACTGACTTGAAGCCTACATTTTAGGAAATGTGGTTAAATAAAAATAAACCAACTTCAGTGTTTTCCCTAAACTTTTTGTAACATTACCGAAATTGCTCAGGAACCAATATCACATGTTTGAACAGGACACTTATCTGAGGTTAGGCCGCACCTATTTTCACTTCATTTTTTAATCCTGTTAAATTCAAGGAAAATTAAATTTAATACGTTTTATTTAAAAAACCATTAGCAGTGGTTACCTTTGAGATCATGAGTGACTTCTAATTTTGTTCTTATATTCTTCTGTATTTTTTGAATGTCCCACCAAAAATACATAAGCTTATAATCCGAAAAAGCAATAAATGTAATTTATACAAAGCAAAAAATAGAAGTCATATTGATCCATAGCAAGGTGGGGGGGGGGTGGTCCTCTAATCTCTGAGAGCAGGAATAACATTAGAGCTTTAATCCTTGTGCCAACGTGGCTTCATTCTTTCTCTGCCATCTAGACTACATTGATGAGCAGAAATGAAGCTATCAAAATGGTTTTTTGTTTAAACTAAAGATCATGCTACACTTCCTGTGGTCAACAGGCACAGGTGCTAGAGGAGCAGGCCCTGGGCCCAGCCCCTCCCTCCTCACGTTAGCATGTTTGTGTGCAGGGGCCAGGAGGCCCCCCCAGTAACACCACCTGAGTCACAACCATGTGGGAAGCTGGGGAAATGCAGGTTCCAGGGCCTGACCCAGCCCAACCAGCCGAGCTGCTGGTGCTCAAGGATCACAAGTAGTTTTCCTTGTTTCCATCTTCAGAGACTTTAACCAAAGACTGTCCTGCGAGGACTGGATTCCTGCAAGAGAATCCCAGTGTTGTAAGGGACAAAGCTATGAGGGAAACTGAGGCCAGCAGATGGCCATAACCCTGTGTTGGAAAGGGCACCAGCAGTATGCTGTTTTCACAGAGGACAGAGGGCCAGGTCTTTGGGGCTGCTAAAGCTTTGGGAGCCTTGCAGAGGTATCATGGGCTTAGTCTTGATGTTTCGCCTTTGGCCCAAGGAACCAGCTGGGGAAGATCCATCTGCCAGGCAGGGCCCTGCTTGGTCAAGCAGTGCTGGCCCTCCCCAGACCGCAGGAAGCCCAGGGCCACAGAACACACAGACCTGTACCTTCCCATGCCAGTCCTTCCATTGTACAACTCACACAGGGGAGGGGAGAGCAACCAGCCAGTGCCCACCTCCCATCCCACCTGTCCTGGTTCTCACACTTGGCAGGGGTCTCATGTACACAAGGAGGTGTACAGCATACAAGGCACTATGTGCACAAGGGAGTCTTGTGCCATAGCAGGGGCACAGCACACAAGGCACCATCCTGCTCAGCACTTCCTAGGCCCAGCCAGCCCACTGGCCCTATCTAACCCCTACCCCCACTCCCATACAAGGTAACAGGCATTTCCCTCAGCCCCCTTCTGTCAGTCCCCATGGGTGGGGGACTCCTTGTCCCCAGTGGAACATCCCAATGCAGCTTCCATTCTAGAAGCTCCCAGAGCTTCTATTAAAGCTCTTTTGAACTTACACTGCCACTTCCTCCCCTCAAGTTGAGATTTCTTGACAACCCAGGGAACCAGCAAGTATCTTGACTCCCTGAAGGCCTGCATGCCTTGTCACCATTATCTTCCTCAACCCAAATACACTTGAGTGTCTCCGATCTGAGCCAGACTTTGTCTCTCAGGAGGGGATGGGGTGGGCTGGGGTGGGCTGGGGACAGGTCAGGACTAATCTCTCCACCTTACATATGCTCAGCCCGGAAGCTTGGTTAGTGCTGCTGCTACCCACACATCCTGAGTCTCCACTTCCTGCTGTTTCGGCACCTCTGCCTGGTGCTAAACTCAGGCCTCCCCCGACTGAACATAGCCGCCTGCACCACAGGTGCTCCCCAAGGTCACAGTAGAGGGAAGCAAAGTCTCAGAGCAGCTCAGGACACCATGTCCCTATCTGTACCCACAGCCACAACCACGTATAGCTACTGAGCACCTGAAATGTGGCCATGCTACTGAGGAGCTGATTGTCACAATCTGTTTAATTTAGTTAATGAAATAAAACCACTCAGCTCAGGATCATCTCTGGCATGCTAATATTTCAGGGAACTCTGGGAGAAAGTCTTAGTAAAGCAGTTTACGAATGTAAAATCCTCTTCCCATTCTCCCTCCCACCAGTTTATTTAGACTTTTCCCTCCAAACTTTTGACTTTTTATTTAAAAATTTTTTTATTATTATTTTTTACATTTATTTATTTTTGAGAGACAGAGAGACAGAGCACTAGTCAGGGAGGGATAGAGAGATAGGGAGACACAAAATCCGAAGCAGGCTCCAGGCTCTGAGCTGTCTGTCAGCACAGAGCCCAACGCGGGGCTCGAACTCACAAACCATGAGATCATGACCTGAGCCAAAGTTGGACGCTTAACTGACTGAGCCACCCAGGTGCCCCTGACTTTTTATTTTAATACACCAGTTGTCCACTGTAGAAAAATTGACAAATGCTGTAGAAAAACTGACAAACAGAGAAACCTAAATTCACCATGAGATGAGCCACCAACCAGAAAAGGCCACCATTGGCTTGTTGTGATACAGAACCTGTGGGCTTTTTTTTTTTTTTTTTTTTTTTTTGGACAGAGCATGAGTGGGTAAGGGGCAGAGATAGAGGGGGACAGAGAATCTAAAGCAGGCTCTACACTGTCAGCACAGAGCCAGATGTAGGACTTGAACTCACAAAACTGTGAAATCATGACCTGAACCAAAATCAAGAATCAGATGCTCAACCAACTGAGCCACCCGGGCACCCAATATATTCGTGTTTTCTAGTTTGTAACCCGAATTGGCACACACCCATGCCTTGGCTCTCAGCCCTTCTCTACATGCCCTCCTTGCTTCAGCCACGCTGGGGTCCTGGGCCCTCAGACTCCTCTGCCCTCCTGGCCCACAGCTTGCCCCCGGGCTCTCTGTACAGATTTGTGCAAATGGCACAGCCTGATCCTGCATCTCCTGTGGACAGACCCCTGCACAGCTCCTGCCTTGCTTCACCTGCCTGCTTCTCTAGTGTTTGTCTTGCCTGTTTATTTACGGAATGTGAGCTCCAGTGAACATAGATTCTGCACCCCCTGAGCCTGCGGGATGAGAAGGGCTCCAGAAGGGCCAGTGAGCTGGACAAATAAATAAAGTCGGGTCCTTCTTCAGAGTGTGGCCTGGCTTTGCTTCTGTGGGAGCTGAAAGCAGAGGATGTGGAGAGCAGGGCAGGGGTGTGGGGGTCCCTAGTTCTGCCAGGCTCTGTCAAGCACTGAGGGACCCAGCTGCTGGGGGAGAAGCCCCTTATGTTGTTTACCCCATCTTTTATCCAAATATGGGCCTCTGTGGAATAGGAAGAGCATGGAAGGATGAAAGCAAGCCAGCCATCCCTCCCTCCACCATACACCAGCTCTGCAGTGGAGCTGGGTGGGAACGTCGCCCAGGCCTGACCCCCATCCTCAGACTTGTATCCAGAACAGCATAGAAGGAGGCAGAACGTGAGGGGTACAGGGTGCTATGCTGCTGCTGGGAGCTGGGGCCCCTGGGGAGGCCAACCCAGAGCCTGGAAGCTGGGCAGATTCTGACAAGAGTCACTGAGGCAGGGTACAGTAGGAGTGTAACCACAAGTGAGAAAGTAGGACAGGCCTTTGGGCACTTCCCCATGGTCCACTTCTTGGGGACAAGCTGAGGAGCTGGGGCCAGATGGTGGTGGCCTCAAAGGCCAACTGGGGTGATTCTTCTAACCCCTGGGGCTGCATCCTGCCCAAAGGCTCTACCACCTGGAGACATGTTTCGGTTTTCTTTAATGCATTAGGAACCTGGGTTCTGAAGGAGGCTGTATGGGCAGGCACAGAGAGACAGGACTATATTTTATTCATCACCAGACCACTCACTGCTCCTGGTCCTCAGCTCTGAGTAGGGAGCAACCATGGGGACGCATGATAAATGCCCTGTGGGGTGTGGGGTGGCTGGTTGAGGGGGTAGGTAGATGGCTGGAGGCCACACTGGGAGCAGACAGGAAAACCAAGGTATGAGGTGCAACACTGGCCTGAGGACCCTGCTAACAGCAATGTTCTTGTCTAGTTCTGTGCTTCTCTCTTTCAGATTTTTGTGCCCAGACCCTTAACTCAGATGTGAAACCAGGATTTCCTAAAACAATAAACCCCAATGACTCAGCAGTCCTCAAAGCGGCCAGACACAGCGTTGAAAGGTTCAACAACTGCACAAATGACATCTTCTTGTTCAAGGAGTCCCACATCAGCAGAGCCCTGGTCCAGGTGAGGGTCTGGGTCTCACCAACAGCCCGTCAAGGACATCCCTAAGAGGCCAGGCTGCAGTGACTCCTGTCTTACCAGGGGCTGGCCCACCTAGTACCCATCCATCAAGAACACAGACCCAGGCAGGCCAGGAGGCTGAGAGCAGCAGCCACACAAACAGCCCATGAGCAGCCAAAGCCAGAGTCACCCAGGGCACAGCCAAAAGGCCCTGAGCCACCTCTTACGAAAGCATGCTTCTGGGTGGAGCCATCAGGTTGTGGCCCACAGCACATCTGGAGCTAAACCAAGGAGGGCAGGGGCGGAACGGGCAACTGGCACTGGGCATGCTGAAGGCTGCTGGGTGGGAGTGGGGGGTGGTGGTAGTGGGAAGAAGTGGAAAGCCACCCCACAGGAACCAAAGCGAGGAAAGCATTGCCCCTGCAGAGTGCACACACTTGCACCACCCATCAGAGCCCCTGCCCTGTCTCGCCCCCTCAGCAGCCCCATAGGACATCTTGCCATTCTCCATTTGGGCCATGTAATTTCACTCACAGAGCTTTGCCCAAACCACTGCCCCTTACCCACACACAAACCCCAAGGAAAGGTGGTGAGGTGGTCCTACTCTAACAGTTTTTACATATACTAATAATGGTACCCCTGTGTGACAAGATTCTTGGAAATTCTTATCATCTTTATACATTTTGAAAATTGCAAACTTCTTTATTTTTGAGAGAAAGCATAAGTGGGGTAGGGGCAGAGAGACAGAGGGACAGAGAATACCAAGCAGGCTCCAGGCTGACAACAGAGTGCTTGATGTGGGGCTTTAATTCACAAACCATGAGATCGTGACCTGAACCCAAGTTGGATGCTCAACTGACTGAGCCACCCAGGTGCCCCAAAACTGCAAACTTGTTAAAGAGCAGCATATTTTTATGATCAGAAAGTGTGTTGTAGAAAGGCAGTCTGGTGTACAGTGAGCTTTGAAAAGCTGTCCCATGGAAATAGCCAAAGTGTTAGCTCTGCAGGGACTCCCCTCAAGGGGCTGTGGGATCTTCTCAAGCCTGGCTCTCACCTCCTGCGGGAACACCATAAGCTCGTGGTGCTCCTGCTGGTGCTCGAGGGCCTACAGGAGCTGGTGGATGGGAGGTTATCCCTTGGTGACATTGGGGACTTTATTTCACCTGGTTCTTAGTGGGGCTGAGGCTTTATTGAGAGACCACAAACAAGGAGATGATCCAGGGTGCTGCCACATGCAAGTGGAGAAGATCTATTTTGAAACTGGGAAAAAATTAACCACTGCTGGCATGCAGGGCAGGGACTAACCAGCAGGTCAGCACAGGCTGCAGGTGAGTGTTGGGCATGGAGGTGGCATCACTTCACCTTCACGGGCACAGGGCCCATCCCTGCTGATGGAGAGTTCTGGGCAGGAAGGAAATGTCTTGGACACAGAGCCGCAGTCTCACCTGGGGACCAAGAACTGGTGCCATGAGCAGGACCAACATGAATGGGTAAGAAGGGAGGGTTCTAGGGTCCAGGCGGCAGTGTCCCTCCCAGAGCTCTCTGGTGAGTCCCAGATAGGCCTGCACACCCTCAGCCCCTTTCCAGGGGTCACGTCCAGGCTTCTCTCCTCCCTGTCTCCATGCCTCCTGCTGGTGTGGCCAAGTAACACAGATGTGGCCTGTTTCCCCCTTAGATTGTGAAGGGTCTGAAGTACATGCTGGACATGGAGATTGGCAGAACTTCTTGCAAGAAGACCCAGCACCCTAGTCTAGACAACTGTGACTTCCAGACAAACCACACCTTACAACGGGTAATCAAAGGGGTCTCGCCTCTTACACGCACTCACTGCTGTCCCAGCCCCTACCCGCTCCCCAGGACTTTGGGAAACACCCCCTTCATCACCTCTCTGCCTGCAAAGTTCCAAATCTCACTCACAGACCCAGGAGAACACAGAGATGAGACTCCCAAGAGAGCACCTCAACCTGCCCACCCCACACTTCCTCCTCCCTGAGGGACACACCTCCAGGAAATAAACACCACGAACTTGGGGACAGGGGTAGTTACAGCAAAAAGAGTTTTCAAACAGTTCAGAAATTATAGACACACATATACATGCAGGGAGAGAGCAAATGTGGCAAAATTCAATTTGCAAATGAAAGAAGTATATATTCTTGAATCACTCTTTCAACTTCTTTGTAGATGTGAAATTCTTCAAAACAACTTGGGGCAGGGGGAGAGCTTAATAAGGAAAATGCACACACACACAGGTATGTGTGCACATGCATAGCCCACAGGCAGCAGCACCAGAACTTAACCTCTGTGGAGCATGTCGGGAGGGCGGCCTCTGCCCCAGGAAGATTCTCAGGAGGATTCTTCTTTGTTTCAGACTTTCAGTTGCTACTCTGAAGTTTGGGTCATCCCCTGGCTCCAGAGGTTCGAGGTGCCCGTCCTCCACTGTCAGTGACTTCCACCTCACAGCAAGACTGCACCTGTGCTGTTTACTGTGCTCAGTCACAGCCCTGTCCTGGCTGTCACAGACCCTTGGACCTTCTATAGGAGCTCAGCAGTGAGCAGAAGTGCCCACAGGTTCACTGCGAAGTAGCCGGAGTGGAAGAAAAAGATACTGCCCCTGGCTAGATTATTTCACATTTTTTTCTAAACTTCATTTTACTAATGCTGTGTCCCAGACAGATTTGGGGTCTGGACACACAGGAGCGAGTCCTCTGGTGGGAATTTTTCAGGTTCTGGACCCCTGAGCAAGCCCAATTACCCTGTGGTCCCACGCTCACCAATGAAAAGCCCAGAGATCCATCCTTCTGACTGAATAACTGTTACAGCACTGGGCAGAGGACCCAAGTCTGCTATTAAGCATCTTTGGCCTTTCATGGATGAATAAAGTCATGAATAAATAGGAATAAAGAACTGACCATCTCAAAGCATCTTTAAAGGGACAGTTAGGAAGGTGAGGTGTTGTGAGGGGTGCCCCTCACTTAGTGGTCTAATGAGTATAAGTGACTTCCATAAAGCCCCTTGGAGGCTTTTCCAGCCACTCACTGCTAGCTAAAATATAGTGAAGACCAAAGCAGCCAAAACAGGCCAGCATATATCTACATCATGAACTGGCAGGACAGAAAGCACCCGACTTTGGAGGGCACTTACCCTCCAGCTGGGTATTCTTCTGACAGGGAGCCATACACCCAAGTTCTCTCCACTGCCTCTGAGGCTCAGCATGCACACAGCAGCACCTGGGCAGGTGGGGTGAGGCAGAGTGCTGGGACCACTGCCCACAGCAACTCAAAAGAAGGGAGTCGAGGTTAGGGATGGAGGTGTTGTGTTGAGGAGTTGGGAGAAGGAGGGGACCACTGTGAGGTGGGAGGCACTAGGGTCCTCGTAAAAGACAGGGATTGAGCTGGCATTAGAAAGTGCAAGGCTGGGCCACAGAGACACCCAGGAGCTTGTAGACAGAGGCTTCA
Organism: Herpailurus yagouaroundi; assembly: GCF_014898765.1. NCBI lineage: Eukaryota > Metazoa > Chordata > Mammalia > Carnivora > Felidae > Herpailurus > Herpailurus yagouaroundi. Next base: position 36,399,600 of record NW_024412427.1, read on the forward strand.
CTCAGAGAAGACAGCCCCCCCAGCCACGTTGTGTAACCCTGGGTTCAAATGCAGAGCCCCTCATGTTGGACTTCTTCCTCTCCAGGTCTCTTCAAACTACAGGCAAAGTACACTGTTGCCTTTAAAAAAAATACAACTTGATAATTCATAGGAAACAGAAAATCTACATTAAATATGTATGACAACTTAGTACACAGTTATAAACTCAATCAGTGTGAACATCATAATGAATTATCCTTTGGCTTCCTTCAGTGAGGACAGAACTACTTTAATAATCCAAATTCTCATTCATTTTTGCTGGCTCGCCGCCTTCTGGTCATTTAATTCAGGGACAGTAATGGCAACTATGCCACAAGACATTTAATTTATTCGATGACTCTGAAGGCCATCCTTTCATAAAGATAAATGAGTTCACCCGGCCCTGTTGATCCCATACATACATTAACAAGGTGGCAGGAACACCACCTTGGACACAGACAAGGGGACAAGAAGACACAGCAAATGAAGGGAAGACCCCCTGCTAGCTCCCAGTCAGTGCTCATTTACATTTAAATACGGATCAGAGCACAGAAGGCCAGGCCTCTCCTGAAAATTATTACTAACCCTCCAGTCCCACTGGCCAACGTGGTATCACCTGGCCTCAAGGTCAAAGACGAGAATGCACACATGTCTGGGGTAGAGCAGCCTCACAGTACCACTGCTCCAAGCTGAGCTGCATTTGAACTCCCCCTGCCTAGCCAAGAGCTAGGGCTGACCTTCCCTCTGGGAACAGAGAAGGAAGCCTCACAGTTTAATCTCAAAACTCTCAGGTTTCAACACTAACCTATCCCCACAATTTTCAAAACATCATTTGAAATCTTGTCCTACAGGGATGCCTGGGTGGCTCAGTAGGTTAAGAGTCAGTCTGACTTTGGCTCAGGTCATGATCTCACAGTTATTGGGTTCGAACCCGGCATTGGGCTCTGTGCTGACAACTCAGAGCCTGAAGCCTGCTTCAGATTCTGTGTCTCCCTCTCTTTCTGCCCCTCCCCTGCTTGCACTCTGTCTCTCTCAAAAATGAATAAACATTAATTTTTTTTTAATAAAATCTCTTCTTATAAAGTAAACAAAGAGAAGTCTTAGAACTAAGGCAAATCAGCTACCAAAGATGCCAGTTGGCCGTGGGCCCCCAACCTCAGGCGTCTGCAAACCTTCTCTACTTGGGGAGCCTCAGGGACCAAACTCCAGGTGGAAATGGGACATCTGCTGTTTTATTATTTCCAATCTGCTTTATGTACTACACCTCATAGAAAACAATGCTTTAAATAACTCTTACACCAGCCATGGTCACAACAGAAGAGGCTGGGCCAGTGAGCCAGTGTGAGGCTATTCTGATTTTTGGAAGACAAGAGCTGGAATACCTGTGTCCTCCATAGAGATATATCTACCAATCATACTCTCGCAGATGTTTTTTGTTCTGGCCGCCCCTGAGCAGGCCCTGAGGGCACACTGTTTGTTCCATCAATGCACTTTGGCCCTATCAAAGATTTCTCTCCCGACTGACCTGGGAAGGGATGCCAGAGAGCCATTTGGTAGGATTCAAACAGATGAAACTAATCACCCACACAGAGATGGCGTAACTTACTGCAGGGAGCAGATGTCAGCCAGTGATGCCCTGAAGTCTCGTCTTGCCAACCCAATTTTACCTGCTGTTTTCAACTTAGAGCTTTACTCTGACTAGGAGAGAATGACTGATACAGAGGGAAGCTGTGATACCATCTAATGTTATTGTCACTGAGAAATGTAAAGTTAAGTACCTGGGATTCTAAGACATACCAGAAATAGGACTGAAGAGAAGAAATACTAATTGCTCAAGGTCTTGAAACAGCAAAACCAGTCAAAATTCTAACAGTCTTGCCCTGAGTGTTCTAGCACTTTCCCCAGCCATGCCTCCTCACTAACTATACACAGACTCTAAGGGATTCAGCTCTACTGTCCCTTCTCCAGGGGTGCAGACAGGCCCCAGCCATGACGGGTGCCTCCCCAACTGCCATGGGGGCCACCTGTGAAGCTTGAAACTATGATGATGCCAGGCCACTCTAGAAGACCAGGAACCCCAGAGGACTCTGATGTGCAGCCAAGGTCCAACCCCTGGGCTGGGCAGTGACCACCAAAAGGCCAGGTCCTGGGAACACCACCCTGCCTCCTCATCTCCCAGCTTCTCCGGCACATTTTATAGTCAGAGCACGGTTTCTGGCCCAGCAGTGTACTGGCCCTGTGTTCCCAGTGACTTTGGGAAAAATCACTCCCCCCAGCTTCCATTCCCCTATAAAATGAGGCCACATCTCTTTCCATCAGTAAAAGGTCAGTGTATGTGAAAACCCCTTTTTTTTTAATTTATTTAAAAAATAAATTAACTGAACACTTTCAGAGAGAGAAAGCACTCATCGGGGGAGGGACAGAATGAGAGGGAGAGAGAGAGAATCCCAAGCAGGCACCATGCTGTTAGCACAGCACCCAACACAAGGCTCAACTCCAACTCAGGAACCATGAGATGATGACCTGAGACGAAATCAAGAGTCAGACGCTTAACTGACTGAGCCACCCAGGAGTCCCTGTGAAAACACTTTCTAAACTACAGACCACTCTGCAAATGCATGTTGATGATAAAAATCTCAAAACAGGGCCTCTGTCATATGAAAGGCAATAAGTGAATCCTGACAGAATTTTTGTAATAGATAATAAAGAAGCACACAATGAATGAATCACTTAATTTAATTTTAAAAGCATGTTAGTAATTCACATTAGTGCAAATCTGCTTCATGTTTACAACAAAAGCACACCACATACTTAAACCTAACAAGGCTATATTTTGTACCTCACCATGGCAAATTACCAGATAAAACACAGCAAATGACACTTTGAGACAGAAAATCAAAATCTGAGTCAAAATCAAGACTCCTTTGCTGAAAACTCTGGAAAGCAATTTACCAGCTTCTCTGCACTGCTAAAAAGCACTAAAACCAAAGCCCTCTGTTCTCAATCAAGAAGTCAACTTATATATGCTCCTCACATTTAAATTGTTTTTTATGGCAGAATGATCAGGCTTTCCCTTTTCCTGTACAGCTGATGTATGGGATGCACCATTATCTACTAAGAAGTATTTAATAATCACTACTCAACTTTCTTTCCTATAAAGTAATATAAATAACATTAAGTCATTCACCTAATACATTCTGCATTGCATCAACTGGACTGAAGCCAATCTCTGACCCTGTGCTACTGCTGCTGCACATAAAGCCATCCCTGAACAGGTAACACCAGATGAGCCAACCACCAGATCCTGCCCGTTTCCCCTAAAATGAGGCCAGCCCAGCACATGGGAGGGGGGTGGCCGCTGTTGGGAAAGGGAATGAAGGGATTAGTGCCAGCTAGTGCAACACCACATAAATGGTTGAGATTTTACCACAGCTATCAATCCTCTTTGAATTTTAATATCATTACCTATTGAAAATATTTCCTTTGTTAAGTTACTTAAAACAATTCCAGAGAGACGATATCCTATGGATTCTCACAGGACAGAAAGGAACAGATATTAGGCCCATTTTGTAGGCTGGAAACAGGAACACAGTATGACATCAACAAGCCCAAGAATAAAGCACTGCCAGGAGGCAATGGCTGGAGGGGCTGCCCTGTGCCCTGAGCCAGTCAGATGGACTGCTTGTCCCTAAACAAGGTCCTGACCAAAATGATTCTCTTATCAGCCCTCAATGGAATCAAATTCCAGTCCCTGTTAACATAATTATATTAGAGAAAAACTCCCAGGCAACACCATCAAAAAAGATTAATCAGCAGAAAAGTCAATTTAATTATCATTATTACATGGGTTCCCCTGACAAAATTAGGACCAGTGTACAGGCATACCTGTCAGGATATACAGCAACTTCAGGCTTGTGACCCTCTAGCAAATGGCACTAGCATGTGCACTATTCATCTGTGGGCCTAGTGGTGAGGAACAAAGGTATGTAAACAGGACCTGCCTAAATTCTCCCCTGCAGTACCCAGCTGCTGGATCATTCCATCAACATGGTAAGTTGTTCATAGAGAAGAGCCCAGGGAGTCCTGAGCTGCTGCTTCTATGCATTTACTCAGGTCCTTCCTTGCCTTTAAATGGTTATAGGGACTCAGGAGTCTTGAAAAGCCTCTGGTTCAGAGTGGGGCAGGCTGGAGGGTGTGAGCTATGGAAGGGAACACCCAGGATCAAGGTCCCAAGTCCCACACAACTCTACATCTAGAGTTAGAATATGGCTCTAAGGTCTTTACTTACATAGCTCCGCCCACTGGCCTCAACACATGTTTGCACTGAGCTCTCCTTGCCCTTCCCATGCCCCTCCCCCAAAGACAGGTATTACCCCATTTTACAGTAAAGACACTGAGGCTGGCAGGACAGCCAGTAGCAAAAACAAGATCCTTAGACAGCTCATCTACGCTCTATCCACCAAACCTTGAGGCCTGTTATAAGTGTATGAAGTCTCCTAAGTTCTAGAGAATCACTGTACTTAGAAAGGTTTTTTTTTTAACAGAAAATAGTTTAACATGGACTTATCCTCCCTATGGCAAATTATGCTTCCCTCTAAATGCAATGTCAAACCCAGGGGAGAGGTATCCCACAGGGGCCCAGACATCCACAGGGTCTCACTGTCCACTTCCAAGGACTGGCAGGTGCAGGTGGAAAGGGCTGTGTGCATGGTACCTCCTGGAATAGGAGTGGTGCCCAGTGTGAGGACTCCTGGCACAGCTACAGTCAGGCTGGCTAAACAGACTGAAGGTTGAGTCTGCAGAGGAAGGGGGCCCTGAAGGAGCCCAGGTATAGGTGCCCATCATGCTCGTGCACTTCACTGATGTAGGAGGCCACCTGCCCGTCGGGATCGTGCAAGCTTCTCCGGAACGCCCCGCTGTCGCTGAGTTCTAGAACAAGGCTGTACCGTGGCACAAACTTCATCACAGTCTCCTGACTAAACAGCTGGGAAGGAAACGGCATGAGGAGAGGTTAGTTTCTGACCAAGGGAGTGGTATGAGCAGATCCAATTTGCTAAAAACAAGACCAAAGGCCCAAAATGGAATCACTTATGCTCAGTCCCACATCACTAAACCAGATCTAACTTACTTACAGTTTGGGTTCTCCCAGAAATAGAATCTTACATGAGTCAATCAGAAATCTCCTGATCAGCACTAGCAAGGTAATGTGCCTGACAGACCCCTTCCATCCCCTAAAGGAAAACAGCCCGGCAATAATCAACCTGGGTTTTTTTGTTTTTGTTTTCCCAGTGTAACCCCCTTGTTCCCACCTCTTCCTGCCTGGAAGTCTTTCATTTTGTACAGTTCCTCCAAACTCCTATCTGCTCGACTAGATGCTGCCCGAATCAGGAGTCACTGATCAAAGCCAATAAGATCTTTGACATTTACTCAGTTAAATTTTACTTTTAACAGATGCCACAGCCACTCGCCATCTCATAAGGACCCAGCTCTTCCAGTGACAGGGAAGCCACATAGAATAAACCAGCTCCCTGCCCTTGGCACAGGACCTGCCACCCCACAGGCATCCCCCACCTCTGCCCCCATGCAGATCAGGCCAAGGAGCCTCCTGTCATGTGCACCCAGAGGCAAGACTAGCCCAGCACAAGGATTACAGCTTTCTAACAGCCCTCTGCATGGTACGCGCTAGACCCAATGCAGGCGCTACTCCAGACAACCCAGCTGAACCCAGAGAAGGGTTCAGGGCTCCCCACATCTGACAAAGACACAACACTGAAGCCAATGTCCAGACTGACATGGACTCCAGCACAGCTTAACCAGAATGAACGCCAAGCTCTCAGACTAAGTTTAACACATTTCAAACACGCAAGGTGCAAATGATGGAGACATGACGGCAGTTTGTGTTGATGAGAAAAGACCTGGACAAGTTAAATGAGCATGTCCCTGCCCCCTGAGCCCTGGCAGCTCTGCTCAAAGCCAGAGTACAGATGGAGGAAAACCCCTCCATGCTAAGCAAGGCACCGTCTAGCAGCCTCCTGACTCAGCCAGGTCAAGGGCCACATGGGGCTACTGAAGGGTTTTAAGAGCAGAGAAACCAGAGGGTGAAATATGAAATTTCTGGCACAGCAGGACACTAGGGAGGAAATGATGCCAGTACGCGGCTGCATAAGGCCAATGAGCGCAAATTAATAGGCAGATGTCTACCTCTTTTTAATTTTTTTTAATGTATTCATTTTTGAGAGAGAGAAAGAGACAGAGTGAGTGGGGGAGAGGCAGAGAAAGGGAGAGAGAGAATCCCAAGCAGGCTCCGTACTGTCAGCACAGACATGGGGCTCGAACTCAAAAAACCATGAGATCATGACCTTAGCCACAACCAAGAGTTGGATGCTTAACTGACTGAGCCACCCAGGCGCCCCTATCTACCTCTTAATGTAAGAGGAAACAGCCAAACAACTGCACGTGTCCAGTGGATAATGTCTCCTAGACAAAGGAGAAACCTTGCAAAGGTCCAAACAGACATGCAAGTTGACTGAGTTCTAAAAAGTTTTATGGCAACCAAAGTTACATTATAACTTAAAACACTCCATAAGACTTCCCACGGCCTGTGAAATGCCATCTCACTTCAGTGTTAGGTCCTCCCTTTTCTGCTCTATCTTATCCCTAAGACATCTCACCCTCTCTCTTTGGCTTAAGTTGCTTTCCCAGAAAGCCCTCAAATCTTCACCCCAATTTCTAACTCCCAGGGCTGAAACTTCCCCACCCAGACTTTCTAAAAGCTCTTCAAACTCAACAGACTCCCCAGCAGAGGAGACCAGGCCCCTGACACCAGCTGCTGATGCCAAGAACCCTGCCCTCATGCCTGATCCCTTCTCTCCAAGCCATGCAAGCCGGGCTCCATGGGGTCTTATCATGTGTATGTACCTCCCACCCCAGGCTCTGCCCTACCACCCTTCCTGGCTGCCGTAGCCTCCTCCACGCCAAGCTCCTCACAGCCAGTGGAGCCATGCCACAGGCTGCTCTCCACACAGCAGCTTCAGTTGTCACTTTAAAATTTCCTTTGTGCTATATCACTCCCCACCCAAACAATTCAGTCAAGAAGTGACTTGTGAAACCCAGCAGGGTAGGTGTGTGCAGAGGCTGGAACCACAGTGGCCTAGACCAAGAGTCAGTCTTAGCAGGGTGAGGGACAGTCCACGCTGGGGGTAAGGAGAGGGCAGTGGCATGAAGCAGGGCATCAGAACCCAGGCAGGGTGAGACATGTTCCTACAGTGGGGTGATCAGGCACAGGCTGGCAGAGCTCAGGCAGAGTGAGGAGGGTGTTTGCTTGGGGATGACTTGGTGCAGGTACCAGAGCCTCTGAGAGGAAAGGCAAGCCCCTCACATGGCTGGGAGGAGGAAGAAGACCCAGTGTAGGATGCTAGAGCTCTAGCAGGACCCATGATGGAGGGACAATGGTCAGATTGGTGATGTCTGGGGAATCTGATCAAATAGGTAGGAAAGATAATAGGATCTAGGTTTCTCACTACTAGAGAAGGGAAATACAAATACAGAAGTGGAGAAAACTAGAATAAATCCTGTGGTATGAGACTGGAAGCAGCAATACCAGCATTACTTCCCAGCATCAATTTAAATAAACAGATGGCAAATAAACATGTGTGAACATGTGTACATACACTGTATATACAGTTGACCCCTGAACAACACCGGTTTGAACTGCAGCAGGTCCACCTATATGCAGATTTGTTTTGATAAATATAGTGCTGTAAATGTATTTTCTCTTCCTTACAATTTTAATATTTTTTTCTCTAGTTTATTGTAAGAATACAGTATATAATACATATAACACATAAATTATATGTTAATCAATTGTTTGTTATCATTGAGGCTTCTGGTCAACAGGCTGTTGGTAGTTAAGTCTTTGGGGAGTCAAAGGTTATAGGCATATTTTCAACTGCACAGGGGCCAGTGTCCCTAACCCCCATGTTGTTCAACGGTCAAATGTATTGATAAACGTATGAATACACTTGCATATATTCCCTGGTTTTGTCTATTGAGGGAGACTGGTGGCAGTGATACACCAAAAGCAATGAGCACAGGCAACACCAGATCCCCTCTAGAAGGAACCAGGGCTCCTTGGAGAAATGGTTGATTACAGAGCTGGAACATGGAAAATACTGGAACATGGAAAATACAAGATGAGCCTAAACACTGTATGGTGCCAGAAAGTAAGGAACCACTCCAAAAATGTTAGGAATATGTGCAAAGGTCAGGGAGCCACACTGAAGGGGCTCCCACTGGCCATAGCCAGACAATTTGAGCCTCAAAATAAATAATGATAGTAATAGACTATAATCCATTGAATAAAAAAGACAACCATGAGATCATACCGATGTTTACTTATTTAGAAAGTACTTCTTCACAAAATATGTGTTAATTACTAGTGGAAAAAGAGTGACTTCACAATGGAGAAGCCTGGCATTCACCACAGAATCAAGTGGCCAACACTGCCACCACCAGCATGGGACAAGCTGACATTATGTGCCTCCTCACAGGACACACTGAGAACACAACTTCACTTCATGGTCTTCCTGCCAGAGATGCATAACCTAAATCTAATCATTAGAAATGCCAGATGACCCAAATGGAAGTATACTCTGCAACATAACTGACCTGTAATTCTCAAAAAGATCAAGACTAAGGCACTGTTCCAGACTGAAGGAGAATAAAGAGATGTGACAAGTCAAGGCCACTCCTTGTCCTGAGTTGAATCCTCTGTTACGACATCACCAGGGTAACTCCCAAAACTCAAATGGGGTCTGTGGATTGGATGGCCACCACTATCCATGTGAGTTTCCTGTTTCAGTGGGTGGTCATGGGGAGAATGTCCTTATTACAGGAAAATCACAAAAGTATCTGAGGATGCAGGGCATCAGGTCAGCAACTTACTGCAATAGTTCAAGGACAAAAGTCCTTTGCTGCTCTTCTAAGTCTGATACTGTCTCAAAACTAAAAACACAGAAAAACTAAAAACATACCAAAATCCTCAATGACTTCAATCACATTTAGAATAAAATCTAGCCTCTTTTTCACATCTGCAAGGCCTGTGGTCCTCTCCCGTTGCACTCAATCTGCCGTCTCTGAGGCCACACAAAGGTGCTGAGCTCTCCCGCACCAGGAACATGTGTCACCACTCTGGCTCCTTCTCACACCTGTGGTCTCAGCTCCCTGAGCACACATCCTTCCACAGTAATTCTGAGAGCCTACCGTGTGCCAGACACTGTTCTAGGTGCTGCGAACACAGGAGCGAACTAAAGATGGAGCATGTGTTCTGTCATGCGAAGAGACAAACCACCACCCCCATCACCATATCACATCCTTGCTGTGGGAAGACAGACAGGCACAGAATTGGAGTACTCACTACAGTCAGTACGGGCATTATGTGCATATTCTCATTACATTTTTTCAGTACCTAATGAAATAGAACAATGCTATTATTCTTTCCCCTTGAAAGATGGAGGAATTGAGGCAGAGAGAGATCATATCATCTGCCCAGGGTCCCACAACTGGTCTGGCCTTCTTCAAAACTCCCGTCCTTCCCACCTCACTATTCTGCCTCCTCTTAGGTCCCAGTAGGAACAGATGGTGGCTCTGGAACCAACAAAGTGAAGAGGAAGAATGTGTTATTTCTAAACAGATCAGGATTATCCACAGTGACACACTGAACTTGGAACAAAACTGAAGGCCATGGGCCAGCCCGACAGAGCAGGTACCCACAGCCCCTCAGCAGGGCCCAGACACAGGGCCCAGCAGTACAGAGACTCAGTAATTGCTGCCTAGTACCTTTCAGGGCCTTAAGTTACAATTATTTTAACATCTATTCAATATTCAATATCCAATATCAATTTCAAACATCTATTCGGTCTGTGAAATGGAGCTTCTTAGAAATGAAGGTTTCTGCATGATGGAAGTACCTATATCAGCAGGTTGCTCATCCAGTATAAAACATATAGAATTACACTGAGTACATTTCATGGAACTCACTGGGGAAAAAGGCTTTTGTAAAGGATCTGTGGCTGGCCATTGGTGGGGGTAGGTGATTTTTTTTTTTTTTAATGAAAAAGTTTGGTTGCTAAGAGGTCAAAGGTCAAGATCTGGTACAGGGTGCAGGAGAGATTGGGATGTGAATGACAGAAAGTTCCAGAAGGTAGGAGGACGCAGGGTGGGATGGGGCCAAGGTAAGTGTGTGCCTGATGACCATTTGAGAAGTAGCAGTATGGTCTGCAGGGGCCCCATATGAAGGCCTAGTTGCAGGATCTGTGGAAAGGGGAGGTATGGAGGGGGCAGGCATGACTGACAGACCATGATGGTGAGGTGACAACAAAACCAGAAGGAAAATATCAAAGGGTTCAAATGTTTCAATTTACATTTCAGGCTGAATAATAAAATATGTTTTAAAGAAGTCACTAACAGTACTAAATATGATCAGAATGAGAATTTTTAAAGCTACAAAGGTCAAAAAAAGATCGTAATTAGATGCATTTTCACTTTGTTTTTTGGAATTGTAGTTTTCATACTTACCTTAAAAATCATTCTTTTAATATAGGGTCTCTCAGATAAGAAATCCAACATAGAAAACCCAGGATTGGAGCGAATGGTCCCCATGCCGACCCAGTACCCGCCAGAGCTGCTAGGTCGGATGTTGTCTGGAAATCCAGGCAGGTTCTCCACGAACAGATCAGCCCCTCCCTTCATCAGGCCAGACACGTAGAATCTGAAAAATTCACCCAAGCAGGTAGTGAGCAGTAGCCCCCGGATTTATGGAAAAATTTTAGCCAAGCTCCAAAATTGTCTTGGTTCCAATCAATTTATGGAAACAACTATAAACCTGTCCATCATGAACAAAAGCACAGCTGATGACAGGGGCCCCTGCCCTGGGCCCAACTAGATGCAGTTGCAGGAAGATGGCCCACCTAATGGATAAAGGGACCCAGGATGCATGCAATCAGCATTAAATTGAGACTTTCCAAGGCTGCGACTTTTCAAGCAGGGTGAGACGGGGGAGAAGGAAAAGGCATTCCTGAATTTTACTGCTTTCCTTATCACACAAAGGAGAAGGTAACCTGCCGCATCTCAGATCAGATCATGTAGGTTGATGTCTCCCAGCCCATCCCAGGCCAGGCCACAGTGAGCTCTGGCCATCCCGACAGCTCAGTGGGTACCGCACATACCTTCTTATCCTTGCCATTGTTGTCTCGGCCACCAGGACAAAGTCCTCTGCAGGAGAAAGCTGCACTCCGTTGGGGAACCGCAACTGGTCCAGTAAAACCTTCACTTCCTGGGTCTTGGTGTCATACTCTAGCAGGCTGCAGGGCGCCAACAGCTAAGACTCACGTGGGAGAGTTCGTGGCCTTGCCCCATTGGAGCCTTGCTCCCCTCTGAGCCTGGGGCAGAGGCCTGCAGAAGGGGATCCTCCTTACGCTGCAGTGACAAGGCCCCTGATGGTCCTCTGCCCAGACCTGGCTCCAGGCTGCCCCTGGAGGCCTTCCCATCTGAAGCAGACCCAGGCATCCTCTTCCTGAGAACCCCCTAGTCAGTTTTCTCACTGAGCTGGAATCTGGCTCAGCACCAGGGAGGGCCCCCATGGCTCCAGCCTCACAGGAGTTCCCCTTTGGAGGGATGACCTGAAACCCAGGCCAGCCTGCACGGTCCCGCCTAGGGTGCCAACCGACCACATGCTCAGATGGACTGGCCTGTTTTAATTTCATTTTTCAAAGAGAAAGTGTGAACATCTTGCTCTGTTGTGTTGCATCCATCACCCATTTCCAGAAGCCATTAATGTCCTATCTCAAAAGCTGCAATATGATGCTCAGAAACACTCCAATGACTCCCACAAATAAGCTCTGTGAAGTCACCCTGACTGACTGATGATCTCATTGAGCAGAAGATCTGAAATAAACACTCACCGCCCATCATCTGTTCCCTCCATAACCAGAAGCAGGTAATCTCGTCTCTGCCATTTGCTGCTAGAATCTGTAAAGTAAATCTTCCTCCCATCCTGAGTTACTGTAAGATCATTCACAAAGGACATTTTCCTCCCCTCTATCGGTGTCTCAGAGGAGAGCAGCAGCTTCACCTCACCTGAGGTAGGAAGGAAGAAAAGAAGGGAGGGAGAGAAGACCTGTTTTCATTCCAAGAAATTGTATCTCAAGGATCTCAAAATATTAATCAGCTTACCTGATTTAAAAGGAAAAACTAAGATGAGCTTCTCTCACATGCCAGTAGATTTATTCCCTTACAGTTAAAAACCAGTGTTTTCCTTTCTTTCATCTGTTAGGTGATAAATTTTTTTAAACTAACTTCATTAAAGGCAGAATCCTCCCTCTACGGATCAGGACCTCTTCCTTTTATCAAGACAAACTGACTTTTAAAAATCTATTATGAGTCTTAGGGGCGCCTGGGTGGCTCAATCGGTTGAGCATCCAACCTCAGCTCAGGTCATAATCTCATGGTTTGTGAGTTCAAACCCTGTGTATCAGCACAGAGCCTGCTTTGGATCCTCTATTCCTCATTCTCTGTTCTTCCCCCATTCTTTCCCTCCCTCTCTCTCTCTCCCTCCCCCTCTCCCCCCAAAAAGAAAAAAATAATAATAATCTATTACAAGTCTTAGACAAAAGGCAACTTTCTTTTCATTTGCTTGAGAGAAATACAAAATGTTCCATTCACCTGGTTTTAAGTAAAGAAATAGTGATGGTGGTAAACTTTTAAAAATAGGAAAACAACCATTTATGGAATGATAAGCTCTCTCTTTGTATAATCTCATTTAAACCCTCACACGATCCCCCAAGGTAGGCACTACCATTAGCCCTGTATCATGGTAAACTGCACAGAGAGGCTGAGGCAGCTGCATAGTCACACAGCCAGCAAACAGGTCCCAGGTACTACCCACGATAACAAATTCCTCCATCATACAAACTCCCCTGCTGAAGCACATAGAGAAAAACAGGAGGAACAGGTGGACAAAGAACAAATGAAAAGACAGACACAGAAAACAAACAGACGAGATACAGAGAGACACAGAAAAACAAAGATAGAGGAGTTCTAACTTTTTAAGGATAAGATCCTGCAGCTAAAAAACAAATAGGAAATTGGGATATATGACAAATACCATCATGTAACTGATACATGATACACGTAGGCATTACTTGCAGTACTATTCAATGAATAAGAAAATAATACAAAGTTTCCAGTAGTCTTACTGAACAAATATCATTAAATCCACTTATGTACATATTGTTTAAAACATCTGAAGTCACCACAGAAGGAAAGAAGACATTGTTACATACGTTTCCATGGATTTACTTCAAATAGTCCCTTATACGCATCAGCCACAAAAAGGGTTCCATTGGGCCCTGCCCGGATGCCCAGGGGCCTCCCACAAGCAGGCTCATCATCTCGGGTTTCTAGAGAAACAAATGGTAGGAATCAGTGGCTGGTCCCAGGTTCTACCTGTGTCTCCAAGCATCTCATCCATCCCGTACTAAATATATGTCAAGCTGTTCAGAACAAAAAAGACCATGGCTTTAGAGACAGATGTATACCCTAGCGTTCCAGCCCCCTCAGAACTTATGACAACTGTCTGGTGTATCCAGAGAGACCAACTGAGAACATGGATCTGAACATATGAACAACAACTGGTACCCGAGAATCACATTCATATCAGCATCCTGAGACTTGGACAGTTAACTCAGGGACGTCATCAGGACCCAGGCCCCAACTCTAGAACCCCCACCCCGGAATCTCAGGAATTGTGAGTTTAATCCCAATAGCCTGACGTGAACACTGTGCCCATCTATGGCACTGCCAGTTGTCCCTCCACCTGGCTTAAAGTAAGAGCTACTATTTTAATACCTTTTTAAAACCTGAGGCAATGCATATTTATTGCAGTGGTGTTCACTGCAGGGTTCCTTATGCAGAGGCACTTACTGCAAGGATTCTCACTGCAGGGGTGCTTATGCAACATGCTTACTGCAGGGTGCTTTCTACGGGGTGCTATCTGCAGGGTTGCTTTCTGCAAGGTGCTTTCTGCAGGGTGCTTTCTGCAGGGTGCTTTCTGCAGGGTTGCTTACTGCGGGGTGCTCACTGCAGGGTTGTTTACTGTGGGGTGCTCATATTGCAGAGTTGTTTACTGCAGGTTGCTTACTGCGGGGTGCTCACTGGGGGGTTGCTTACTGCGGGGTACTCACTGCATGGTTGTTTACTGTGGTGTGCTCACTGCAGAGTTGTTTACTGTGGGGTGCTCACTGCGGGGTTGCTTACTGTGGAGTGCTCACTGCGGGATTGCTTACTGCAGGGTACTCACTGCGGGGTTGTTTATTATGGGGTACTCACTGTGGGGTGTTCACTGCAGGGTTGCTTACTGCAGGGTGCTCACTGCGGGGTTGTTTACTGCAGGGTGCTCTCTGCAGGGTTGCTTACTGCACGGTGCTCACTGCAGGATGCTCTCTACAGGGTTGTTTACTGCAGGATGCTTACTGCAGGGTGCTCTCTGAAGGGTTGTTTACTGTGGGGTGCTCACTATGGGGTTGCTTACTGCAGGGTGCTCACTGCAGGGTTGTTTATTGCAGGGTTGCTTACTGTCAAGTGCTTAGTGCAGGGAGCTCACTACAGGATCACTTACTTCATGGTACTCTCTGCTGGGTCGCTTACTGCAGGGTGCTTAGTGCAGGTGCTCTCTTCAGGGAGCTCTCTGTAGGATGCTTTCTGCAGGGTTGCTTACTGCAGGGTGCTTACTGCATGGTTACTTACTGCAGGGTGCTTTCTGCAGGGTTGCTTAGTGCAGGGTACTCTCTGCAGGTTGCTTACTGCAAGGTGCTTTCTGCAGGGTTTTTAAGGGTTGCTTACTGCATGGTTGCCTACCACAGGGTGCTTACTGCAGGGTTGTTTACTGAGGGGTGCTTTCTGCCAGGTTGCTTACTGAAGAGTACTTTCTGCAGTGTACTTAGTGCATGGTTGCTTACTGCAAGGTGCTTTCTGCAGGGTTTTTAAGGGTTGCTTACTGCAGGGTGCTTACTGCATTCAGGATTGCTTACTGCAGGGTTGTTTACTGCAGTAAAGGGGTGAGCGGTGCTTACTGCAGGGTGCTTTCTGCGGGGTGCTTACTGCAGGGTGCTTACTACAAGAATCCTTACTTCAAGACACTGACTGCAAGATCACTCACTGCCAAAATATGGAATGGAAGAGGCAGGTTAAAAAACTGGATGTACAGTATGATTCCATCACAAAACCAGAGTATCTGTGAACAGAAAGATATCTGAAAAGCTATTCACTAGAACGTTAACAGTTACATCTGTGAAAACTCTGAGATGATTTTTACTTCCTTCTTTGTACCTTTGTGTTGTTTGCAAATGAAAATGCATCATTTTTACAAAAACATTCTACCTATTAAAAAACAATAACTAGGGGCACCTGGGTGGTTCAGTGGGTTAAGCGTCCAACTTCGGCTCAGGTCATGATCTTGCAGTTTGTGGGTTCAAGCCCTGCATCAGACTCTGTGCTGACAGCTCAGAGCCTGGAGCCTGCTTCAGATTCTGTGTCTCTCCCTTTGTCTCTGCCCCTCCCCCACTCACACACTAAGTCTCTCTCAAAAATAAACAAACATTAAAAAAAAACAATAACTAATAAAAAATCTGTGGGTTATCAGTTTTTAATGGTGAGATTCTTCTACTCTCATTTCCCAAAAACTGAGTGACTTCAGGGTGTTTTGACTTTGAATGACACTGCTGAAATTCCTGGGAAGCTAATGTAGGAATGACATTTAAACCTCCAAGTAACAACAAAGCCAACTGTGCTTCCACAGCAGCACTGTGACAATGGCTATAATCTTCTCCAAAGTTAACCTCAAGGATGAACACAGGCCACTATGGAATGGCAGGGGGCGGGGCCCATGAGATAACTGGCAGGTGTGAAGGCCACTGCCTCGAAGAGTAACAATCAGGTACAGTGAGGTCCAGGGACCACAGGGCAAATGAAGAGCTGGTGATAATGCCCAGGTCAGGTTCGATCTGCCAGGTGGTCAGGGGCTCTTTTTTCTTCAAGGGTGAACCTGACTTCTAGGGAGAGTTAGTTCCACACAGTCATTCAGCACTTTTCTCAGTAACAAGAGACATGTATCAGGGGAACGGTCACTAACTTACTGCATGGGCCTGAACCAAAGCGGGCAATGGTCTCTACTTCACCATTTTCAAGTTTTACGATCCGGCCATCTGCCGTACCAGTAAACATCACATCTGTTTAAAAAAATAAAAAGGAATAAGAGTTACTAGATTAGCCTAAGAACTGTCATAGCCTTCTACAACAGAGGTGGTTTGTTTGTATTTTTCATCTCTAGAGAGAAAATGGCAGTTCTGAAGATGAAGAAGTTGTCTGAGTCCTTAAAAAGTCCTTAAAGCAAGCAAGCAGTGATAAAACCACGGGGGCCTGGGGCCCAATGTCCCAGGTATGTGGGCTTGAACCTGACATTGGAGCAAGGGTGCAGCCAGCAGACACCAATCTGAAAAAACAAGTGAGGATTTTCTACTCTCAAAGGAGCAAGGACTCTCGGGCTGACTCAGCACTCAGGGGCATATACGATCATGTCCGCCTCCAGTGAGTGTCTGCTGCTGCGTGGATTATATCCAACTGAAGAGAAAGAACTGCTAGAAAGTCGCTCAGGATAAAACTAAAGCACACTGAGTGCTCACTTCATCAGCACATATACAATTGGATCAATGCAGAGATTAGCATGGCCCCTGTGCAAGGATGACACACAAATTCATGAAAACACTCCATAGTTTTTAAACGTATACAGGCAAACTCTAGGACAACCACTAAAACAATTCTATAGAAAAAGTATAATTGATATGCTAAACAAGAAGATAAAATGGAATCATAAAAATGGTCAATAAAACTATAAAAGTAGCTATACTTGTGGTGAATATAGCATAATGTATAAAATTATCAAATCCCTAAGCCGTACACCTGAAACTAATGTTAACACTCTGTCAACTATACTAAGACAAACAAAAACACATAAAAGGCAGAAAGAGGGTGAAGACAAAAACAGGAACAAAAAACAAAGGAACAAACAGAAAACAGTAATGATTATGGTAAATATTAATCCAACTATATAAATTATCACTTTAAACATCAACGGTCTAAATATACCTATCAAAAATACAGAGACTCTCAGAAGAAATCAAAAAACAAGACCCACTACATGCTGTCCACAGGAAACGCACTTAACATATAAAGATACACCAAGAAGAAGATATACCAAGTCAAATGTTGACAGAGCCAACTTCAGAGAAAAGAATATTAGGGATAAAGAAGAACATTACATATAATAAAGGGTCAATCTTCTAAGAAGACATCACAAGCTTTAATGTGTATGTGCCTAATAACAAATCATCAAAATCCACGAGGCGGCACTGATAGAAATGTAACGACAAAGAGATAAAAACACCACATGAATTGAAGACTTCAGCATCTCTCTATATCAGAAATGGACAAGTCCTGCAGACAGAAAATCAATAAGGACATAGTTGAACACAAGGGCACCATTTACCAATTACATACAATTGACATCTATCAATTACTCATCCAAATACAGCAGGATACACCTTTTTCTCAAGTTCACATGGAACATTCAGGAAGACAGACCACAATCTGGGCCATAAAAACACCTGAATAAATTTAAAAGAATATAAATCATACTCTCAGACTCTCAAATCTACTCTCAGACCACAATGGAATTAAAATCCAAATCAACACAGAAAGATGGCTGGAAAATCCTAAAATACTTGAAGATTAAACACACTTCTAAATACACCGAGGTCAAAGAAGATATCTCAAGAGAGACTGAAAAACATTTTGAACTAAATGAAAATGAAAATACAACTTATCAAAACCTGTGCATGCAGTGAAAGCAGTGCTTAGGAAGAAATGTATACCATTGAATGCATATATTAGGAAAGAAGAAAGAACTAAAATCAATTACTTAAGCTTCCATCTTAGGAAACTAAAAAAGAAAAAGAAGAGCCAAGTAAACCCAAGGTAAGTAAGAAAGAAAGGATAAGAGGAGACTGATATCATTAATATGAAACTGGAAACAGGAAATCAAAAGAGAAATCAGCAAAACCAAACGATGGTTCTTTGAAAAGATCAATAAATGATAATCCTCTAGCCAGGCTAAGAAAAAAGAGAGAAGATACAAATTACCAACATCAGAAATGAAAAAGGGAATATCCTGATAGACCCCATGGACATAGAAGGATAATAAAGGAATATCATAACAACTCTATGCTCACAAATTCGACAACCTAGAGGAAATAAACCAATTCCCTGAAAAACACAATCAGCCAAAACACAAGAAAAAATAGACTATTTGAATAGGCCTATATCTATGGCAGCAATGAATCAATAACTATAACCTTCCAAAACAGAAAGCACAAGCCTCTCATTAATGAATTCTTCCAAACATTTATAAGGAAGAAATAACACCGGTTCTCTACAATCTCTTCCAGAAAATAAAAGCAGAGGGAATACTTCCTAACTCGTTCTATGAAGCCAGCATTATCCTAATGACAAAACTAGTCATTACCAAAAACTACAGACCAAGATCTCTCATGAAGACAAATGCAAAAACCCTCAACAAAATATTAACAAGTCAAATCCAATAATATATGAAAAGAATCATACACCCCAATCAAGTGGGATTTATCCCAGGTATGCAAGGCTGGTTCAGCATTTGAAAATCAATTAAGTAATCCACAGTATCAACAGGTTAAAGAAAAATCACATGATCATATTGACACATGCAGAAGAGCATTTGACAAAAATCCAACATCTGTTCATGATAAAAACTTTCAGCAAATTAGGAATAGAAGGGCACTTCAACTTGATAAAGCACATCTACAAAAAACCTACAGCTAACACATCCTAATTCTTGGCAACAAACTTGTAAGCTTTCCCACTAAGATTAAGGAACAAAGCAAGAATATCCCCACCTCACAACTCCTTCACAATACTGTACCAGAAGTCCTTGCTAATGCAAAAAGAGATGGAAATAAAAGGTATACTGAGAAGAAATAAATCCATCTTTGTTCATAGATGATATGATCGTCTATGTAGAGAATCCCAAAGAATCAACAACAACAACAAACTCATAGAATAAGTGATTATAGCAAGGTTTCAGGATTCAAGGGTTATATTTAAAAGTCAATGACTTTCCTATATACCAGAAATGAACAAGTGGAATTTAAAATTAAAAACAGAATAGCATTTACATCAGCACCCAAGAGAATAAAATATTTAGGTCTCAATATAGCAAAATATGCACAAGATCTATATGAGGAAAACTACAAAACTCTGATGAAAGAAATAAAAAAAAAAAAAAAACTAAATAAATGGAAAGATATTCCATGTTCATGAACAGGAAGATTCAAAATTGTGAAAAGTTCAGTTCTGCCCAACTTGATTTACAGATTCAAAACAATCCCAATCAAAATCCTAGCAAGTTATTTGTAGATATCCTAAAACTGATTTTATGGAGAAGGAAAAGATCCAGAGTGTCCAACACAATATTGAAGAGCAACGTCAGACAACTGACCCTACCTGACTTCAAGACTTACTATAATGCTATGATAACCAAGACATTGTGGTAATGGCAAAAATAATTAGACAAATTGTTTGATGTAACACAATTCAGAAATAGAGCCACATAAATACAGTCAACTGATCTTTCACAATGCAATCTTATATAATATATTGCAATATAATGGAGCAAAGATCATATTTCCCACAATGGTGCTGAAACATCTGGACATCCACATGCAAAAAATGAATCTAAACACAGACGTTACACCCTTCACAACAGTAAAGTCAAAATGGATCACAGACCTGAACGTAAAATGTAAAAGTATAAAACTCCTAGAGGATCACATAGGAGAAAATTTAGGTGACTTTGGGTGTGGTAATTATTTTTTTGATACAACAGAAAAGGCACAATCAATGAAAAAATAACTAATAAGTTGGACTTCATTAGAACTAAAAATTTCTGCTCTGTGAAAGACACTGTCAAGGGATTTAGAAAACAAGGCATGGATCGGGAAAAAATATTGCAAAATATACATTTGATAAAGGACTGTTACACAAAATATACAAAGAACTCTTAAAATCAACAATAAGAAAATGAATATACCAATTTTTCAAATGGCCAAAAGCCTTAGATACCTCACCAGAGAAGGTATGCAAATGGAAAATAAGTGTATGAAAAGATGCTCAACATCATATGTCCATTTGGGAACTGCAAATTAAAACAATGAAATACCACTATACACCTATTAGAATGGCCAAAAATCTAAAACACAGACAACACCAAATGTTGGTGAAGATATAGAGCAACAAGGATTCTCATTTACTGCTGGTCAGAATGCAAAATGGTACAGCCATTTTGGAAGACAGTTTGACGGTTTCTTATAAAACTAAACATATTTTTACAATCCAGCAACTGCGCTCCATGGCACCTACCCAAATGAGTTGAAAACATAAGTCCATATAAAAACCTGCACATGGATGTTTACAGCAGCCTTATTCACAATTGACAAAATTTGGAAGCAACCAAGATGTCCTTCAGTAGGTAAATGGATAAACTCTGGTGCACTCACACATGGAGTATTACTCAGCAATAAAAAGGAATGAGCTATGAAGCCATGAAAAGACGTGGAGGAAACTTAAATGCAAATTACTAAGTGAAAGAAGCCAATTTGAAAAAGCTATGTGCTACATGATTCCAATTATATGACATTCTGGAAAAGGCAAAAATATAGAGAGTAAAAAGGTACCCAAGGTTGCAGGGTGGGGAGGGATGAAACGGTAGAGCACAGAGGAATTCTGAGGATTTGTAGAGCAGTGAAACTACTCTGTATGATATTATAATGGTGGATACATTTTATTACACATTTGTCCAAACCTATAGAATGTACAATACCAAAGGTGAACCCTAAGGTAAACTATGGACTTCAGGTCATAATGACGTGTCAGTATAGGTTCATGAACTGTAACACATGAGCCACTCTGGTACAGGGTGTTGATAATGAAGGAGGCTGTCTATATGTGGTGGGGGGGGTAGGGGAAGATGGTAAATCTCTGTACCATCCCCTCAATTTTGCTATGAATCTAAAATGCTCTAAAAAAACAAATCTATTTAGAAAAATGAAAGCATGTTAATTGGTGATTACTCTTCTCTGGCACCGTCCCGAGGCTAGTGCCTCCTTCTGCTGCCAGCAACATGCCAGCCAATCCCCAGGGACAGCTTCCAAATGAAGCTGGAAGCAGGGGCTCCCTGGGGGCCTCCGTGTGGTTACAGCTGCAGGCAAATTAACAGGCCCCCACTCTGCCTAACCAGAAATGTCACAAGGAGAATAACCAGGGCCTTTAAGGAAAAAAAGCAAGCCCTGGTGGCAAGGTGCAATGAGGAGTCAGTCTAAGACAAAAGGGAGGAACTAAGAAAAGCATTCTCGTTGAAAGATAACAAAAAAGATCACTGTAACTCCCTGAAGTTCCAGTTGTAAATATCAATATTTGGTTTTTCACCAAAAAACACAAAATCTGCGAAATGTATTAATAAATATCAATGTCTTTTAAAGAGAAACATGAGGTTCTATCATGAAGTGCCTATCCCTCTTACAATTTTGACTCAGCCAGCCAAACAAACCAATAGTCACAGAATGCATCAGATTTGGGTCCCACATCCAGCAGCACACAGGACGCACAAGTCCACCACCACTTCACGGAAACACACCATCCTTCGGAACGAGGAGTGGCCTGCCGCATTAAGCGGCTCAGAAATCCTCATCCCATTTTAAGTTCTTTAACTTCTCATTAACCGTGTCTTTTGATTCCTGATCTTAATCTTCATCCTAAAAGGCAGAAAGTGCCTTGTGGCTAGAGATTCAAGAATCAGAACCAGAGCCACATCTAGTTGTTAGCACACAGTTAAGTTACCCCTAAACATACCCACCAAAGTCAGCCTCACACAAAAACGAACAAAACAACAGTGGAAATACAGAGAATCATTTGTACTCTTTTCAAAAATGAAATCTGTACAAAGACAAACTGAATGAAGAAGCAATGTCCTATCAAGTAATACCTACCAAACTCTGATAAATGAGCTAACATCAAGGTCATCATCTTTCCTTTTTCTCTTCAATTTGATGGGCCCAACACTTTGAGCAGAAAAAACTGCTCCACAGACATGAACTCAAAACCACACAGCACTGAAATGGTCTGTAATTCAGACAGCTGAGGGGCGTCTGCTCAACAAGCACAGCACCTCTGCAACTGAGGAGGATGTCCAGGACCCCCCCACACACAGGAGCAGATGCATCGCGGCTGCTCTGGCAGAACCCCCCTCATAGAGCCTTGACGTTCCAGGGGTTTACTACTTACCCCCAATATTTGCTATGGACTCTGGCCCAATAAGTTGATTTTCAAATAGCCTTTCCGCCTGTCGTAACTTCATATTTGGTTGCAGAACACCAAGCAAGAGAGGGGGTTCTTTGAAGCTGTAAAATAATGCAATTATAGGGATTTGTCTATAAGAAATACATGAAGAAAGTGTTAACCGGGGACCTTCATGCATTATTCCCCGGTTTTTGACAAAGAGGGCATGTTGCAATAACATCCTCAGTTGCCAGAAACACAAAGGTCAAGGGGAAAAAAACATTCTAGGATATCAGAAAAGGTCACCGTACAAAAAAATTAAAATATGATTATGCCTAATACAAGAACTTTGATAATCACTTAAGACAACTTGGGGCCTCCAACTACACAAGCTCCTGTCCCAGACCTTGAGGCAAGTTAGACCTCTTCACACCCTCTGATTCACACACCCTGGCATTTATTTTCCCAGTGGCTGCCCAGTCTGCCCAGTCATTAAAGTCCAACTAAGGCAGAGGAGAGTGGTGCTGACATTTCACAGCTGATAGAGTTGCTTCCTGCTTCAAGGAGAAGACACAAGAAATAAGAGGAGTTTGTCCTGGGGCTGGTACCACCAGCCCATCATTCAGCACAGGTGCACTCTACCTCCTACCTGTCCCTCTCAGGGCTCAGCCTGGCTTTTCTCTGAAGCCAGCTTTCGCTGGGCCCTGGACCCTTCCCCTGACAACAGACTTCAGCTCCAGAGATCTTCCCTCTCCACTAGTCCTTCCCATCTACACACAAATACACCTACTTCTCCCGAGCCATCAAATCCTGCTGGTGACACCTGCAGAAAACAGACACAGTTTAAAGCTCTTCTCCCCATGTCATCCACTACCACCCTGGTCCAGGCCACCACCTTCTCATTCCCACTTCCTCCCTTGTTCCCTACAGTATATCCTCAACCCAGCAGCACCATGCACTTTGTGAGACACAGTCAGATCACAGCGTTTGGCTCTCACAGCCCTGCAACAGCCCCATCTCACCCAGAGCCTACAGCCTTGCAGGGACGCCCTTCCCAGCATACCCACAGTTACCTCTCTCCACTCCTCTCCCCCTAACCGTAACAGGCACCTCCCACCTTAAATCCTTAAATCTGTGCTCCACCCTCACCTTCTCAGTGAGGCCTGCTATTAACACCCAATATAACATTCCATACCTAATACTCCCCCAAAAGCCTAGCCCCTACCTACCCTACTCTATTTTTTCCATAGTATTTATCAGCTTCTCACTTCTCTGTTACATTTATTGTCTGTCTATCCCCAGTAGAACACATGGCCCGTGAGATCAGAGATTTGTTTCTATTTTTCACTGCCGAATCTCAAGCACCTGGCATACAGGAGGCTCCTAATGAACACTGTGGGAGGGAGGAGTGGGGAGAAGAAGGGAAGAATGGAGCGGAGAGGGAGAATATCTCCCAATTCCTTCCCTACCTTGCCCTCAAGCAGGGCAGTTTCCCAGCCAGTCCAGCAGAGTGCAAGAACCAAGAGGGAGTGGTGGCTGAGGCTATGGAATGATGGAGAAGTTTCCCCACCTTGCCCAATCCCTTCCTTCCCAGCAGAGCACTTCACTTCCTACTGCCTCCTCTGAGTCAGGTGTGTACTCAAGACACTGTACAATTTCCTCTGAATTAAACTCTACCCCTACCCCCCATCCCACACCTTCACTATACCCTGCCTCCCAATTATGGCTTTCTACCTGCTTTAAAAAAACACTCTGTGTAACTAGGAGTTTTATTTCCAAAGGAAGAGAGCAGGGCTGCAACCTGCATACTTTGGTGAGAAGAGCCTAGGCTACAGAGATGGACACGGCTGGGTTCAAATTCTGACCTTGGGAAGGTCAGCCCTCCTGAGGTGTGTGTGAAGACTGAACAAGCACATACAGCCAGAGATAGAGGACAGCACACCAGATACTCAGCCACCCCCTACCGCCCAGTCCTTGGACTTTGCCTAATTCCTTACACAAAGGAAGTCCTTAAGAAATATATATAGCATCAACCTAATCAGTATATCGTGCACTGTCCCTGCCAACAAGAAGTCTGAGTATTATCTCGATTGGCAGACACAAAGAAACTTAAATGAAAAAATGTAAAGGATGGGTAAGAAAGGGCTCCCACTCCTGTAGCCTGAGCAGAAGTATCAAGGAAGAATGGCCCCAGGAAGCCCAAATCAGTGCTCTATGGCCACCCAGGCCACATGGAACCTTGTTAAAGCCTGTGAACTTATCAACTCTTATTAACTCCCTGTTAATTCCTACTAAGTCCTGCTAACTCATATCAAGTCCCATTAAATCCATGTGTTAAATGTATCCTGAAAGAACTGACCAACATCCTCCAGAAATCAGGATGTCATACATGCTGTGTCTACGATGGTCCTCCAATCTGCCAAACAAGGAATGAAAGAAAGTCACCTTGCATGGCAGGTTTTTGACAAAGCCCTGCAATCTTCCTGGTGACTGCTGCTTAGAACTGAAACCAACTTCATATAATCCATTCTGGAGGGATCTGCACCCCTCTTCATTTTTCTCTTTGATTTCTCAGAGATTTCTAAGTGTGGTGTAAGGTCTCACAGGATGTCATGTAAACTAGAGGTAGACTCTCTGAGGCACCTCCATCAGCTGCCCTCCCACCTGGCCAGTTGGCTTGGCCTGACCCCGTTCCCTGCCATGTCCCATACTCCTTGGCTCGTGGAGATAACAGAAGTGGAGCAGAAGCTGGTAGCTCTGCTTTTCCATCATCATCAATACTGCAACCACTTACTTGCTCCAGAGAGTGGGTTTCCCCCTTCCTTGCTCTTTTTGCTCTGAATAGAGTTTGAAAGAAGCTTTTTTGCTGTCGTCGCTAGCATTTTCTTCCAAACCTCAGCTCATTCCTATTCTTACACCTTCGCCAGTCTTCTGCTTTTGTTCTGCATTTTGGGGCCACTCCTTCCAGTTTTTGAGCAAGTCATTCCTGAAGTCTGAGCATGGGAGAGATCCCTGTCAGCCATTCTGGTTTCACTGAGTTTCTCCTCCCTTTCCTCCTCATCAGGCTCATCTACTCCACAGACAGAACTTGCTTTGTACAACTTCAAATCCTTAGTGGGCCATGTTTCCTTTCAGTTTCTGGTCAGGAGCAAACACCTATCTTTCCTTTGAATTTCTTTACTCTTTCCACGCACAAATTCACCTCTACTGAGATCAAAGGCCTCTAGTTACCGAAGCTCCATCTTTGCCTGCTCTTTCCACTCTCCTGCTCTTCTCCAAGGTTAGCTTCCCAGCCAAGGTTTTGATCCCCGGCTGTGGACACGGTTCACACTCCCACCTTAAACAACTAGATTACCTAGAAAGCCCCAGGTCAGTTTCTATTTGGGGTGGGTTGAGCTACATCCTTCTACATGTTGAGAGGGGTTAGCAAAGAGAGCCTCCTTCCTCCACCATGTGTCCTGGGAGACCCCCTCAGAGAGGATACCCAGTATGCACTTGGGTCCTGCTCAGCCAAAAAGCCGCATGCAAGGGTCCACTGACACACCAGGAATTATAAGCTAGCAATCTCATGAGTCTAGAATGCCCAGGCCTTCACCCAATCTCAATCTTATATTTTAACAGCACTTTGTGCCTTTACTAATTCTAAATCCAACAACAAAAAGTAGACTCTTGTATACAGATGTCAATCTAAGGTCAGAACTATGTCCTTTTTATATCCTTGAATCCAGCTGGGTACCTACTTAAAGCACTGTAGGTGCCAAATACTTTCTCAGTAAATTGAGTCCAATATAATGCCTTTTTATTTATAAAACATCAACACATAATTCCATTGTATATGTTATATTCACTCTATAATGGGGACATAGTTCTGGTCTGAAGTTTTTAAAGCCTTACATGGACTAACTTACTTAAAATAAACTTCAGAAAGCATCACCTCTGGGCAGTTTCAAAAGAAAAGGGGAATTTACTTATTGAACCAGACTGCACAACCCTCAATATCAACATCATAAATCATCCCACCAGTAAGAGCCTGGCTCTGCACTATTATAATTACAAGTGTGAATACATTTCATGGGGCCCCTAGGTGTATACTATTTTTTTCAAGTTATAATGGACTACACATTACTCATAGATGCCCACCAATGAAAGGTAATTTAGGAAAAATAGAACACTAATCACAAGTTTAAAAAAAAAAAATCAGTTACTTATATGGGCACCTGGGTGGCTCAGTTGGTTAAGTGTCCGACTTCGGCTCAGGTCATGAACTCAGTTTGTGGGTTCGAGCCCCACATCAGGTTCTGTGCTGACAGTTTGGAGCCAGGAGCCTGCTTTGGATTCTGTGTCTCCCTCTTTCTCTGCCCCTCCCCTGCTCATGCTCTGTCTCTCTCTCTCTCTCTCAAAATAATAAACATTAAAAAAATTAAAATAAAAATCAGTTACTTATAAATTTTAAACAAGGTAACAACCTTTGTGTGTGCTTTTGCCACTTCAAATGAATTCAAGTTTTAATTATCTCTAACACATATTCGGGATTCATATTCAGGATTTTTTTTTTTTTTTAATTTTTTTTTTCAACATTTATTTATTTTTGGGACAGAGAGAGACAGAGCATGAACGGGGGAGGGGCAGAGAGAGAGGGAGACACAGAATTGGAAACAGGCTCCAGGCTCTGAGCCATCAGCCCAGAGCCCGACGCGGGGCTCGAACTCACGGAGCGCGAGATCGTGACCTGGCTGAAGTCGGACGCTTAACAGACTGCGCCACCCAGGCGCCCCTGTATTCGGGATTTTTTTCTGGGTTTTGCATTTGGTTTGTATAGTTTTGTTTTTGAAAGAGTATCATGGACAATACCATGCATATATTTTGGTACACCTGAATCCACACAAAGCACAGGCAGTAAAGAAATCACAAGTCTCGGGGCGCCTGGGTGGCGCAGTCGGTTAAGCGTCCGACTTCAGCCAGGTCACGATCTCGCGGTCCGTGAGTTCGAGCCCCGCGTCGGGCTCTGGGCTGATGGCTCAGAGCCTGGAGCCTGTTTCCGATTCTGTGTCTCCCTCTCTCTCTGCCCCTCCCCTGTTCATGCTCTGTCTCTCTCTGTCCCAAAAATAAATAAACGTTGAAAAAAAAAATTAAATAAAAAAAAAAGAAATCACAAGTCTCTATCTCTCTCTCTCTCTCTCTCTCTCTCTCTCTGTGCCCCCCCCTAGTAACTTACCTTTCAAACCAAATTGGTTTATTACCCTAGATACTATCCCAGCCTACTCTATCTGCCATGCAAGCCCTCCCAAGAATGGCCAGGGAAGCTCACCTGAGAGGCTGTGGGTCTATGGGAGAATCCAGCAGCAACAAGGCTCCAAGCAGGGGAACTGTGAGGGAGACAGCCAGCATCAAGAAGGTCACTCGGAACACACGGCCACTAAAGGAGCTGACAGAGATGGAATATAAAAAGGCAATTAGCAGAGGCTCAGCCAGGACAAGCTAGGCTGGTCTTAAAGCCCATCAAGCAGGAGCAGGCCTCTAGCCTAGATTCACCCCAAGGCTGCCAACCTCTGTGGCTTGCGATGACACTTTAGGACGGCGGTGTGGGAAACTCTTACTTGCCAGTTACTGGCCAGACAGTATGATAGGTTGCACCTTCAATCCTCTAGTAATGTCTCAAAGAGGGCAAATCAAAGAATTGATAAACACAAAAATGGGAGAAAAGAGGTACAAGGAGGTAATGGAGACACACTCGTCTATAAAGAAGACACATGCTTCCCAAAAGCCACTATTTCCTGGCACATAGATTCAAAGCAGCAACCTTAAGATTCCCAGATTTTGTAGATACAAGAGAAACAAATTCATGAAGCAAAAAGAACACAGGACAACTTCCTGAGTGACCAACTCTCCAATCATTTTTCCAATCACACTTTTAAGAACTCAAAAGCACATCCCAGCTCTCTACCTGGTAGAAGTCTGACAGATACTGACAGTTACTTAAAAAGAATCTGTACTATCACAATTCCAAGTCATCTTTACTAAAGCCTTACAAAGATCTAGAAGATGTCTTGGGAATTCTGTGTGATATTTTTGGACAAATGACCAATGGTAACTAAAATAACTCTCAAATGATCTCACATACATCATTGCTCATCTGCTAAACAAGAGAACACATTTAGCCTCTTGCAACTAAATAAACTTTATAGGATCATTATTTGCTGTAAATGAAAATTTACTAAATACATCAAGATTAACTTAAAGTAAATAAAATCATGAGCTCCTAAGGCAGAGAATCTTTCTCTGTCCAAAAAAAAAAAAAAAAAAAAAAAAAAGTTGACTTAAAGAAAAAAATCCAGACTCACACTTAACAAACACTTCATTTAAGGACAAAGTTTTGTTTGACTTCTGACAAACTAGGCTTCCACTGTATAAACCTGATCCAGGTAGAGCATAGAAATGTGGGGGCTTCAGGGAAAGTCCTAACTTTCCCAATAGTCAGCAACTCCACTTCAGGCAAGGTTCTTCACCCAAAGTCCTTAAGTTTCCCACTATGAAATGGGGTTTGGGGCAGGATAACCTCAAAGTCTTGCCCAATTTGAACATGCATGATTTTAATAAATGAATATGGAAGAAAATAAAGCATCTGTTTCTATTGGGTAGAAATGAAAGACAAAGGGAAAGAAAGACAAAAGAGGAGAGTAAAAAGCTTTCATAGTGTCACCTTGCAGAACCATGGACAGCATAACTGAAGAGTGTTTCCACCAATAATCTGAATGGGCAAGAGAACAGTCTCCCTAGAGCCTCCAGAAAGGAACACAGCCCTGCTGACACCTTGATTTTAGCACAGTGAGACCTGTCCAGCACTGCTGACATCCAGAACCACAAGTTAATCCATTTGTGTTGTTTAAGCCACTAAGTGTGTGGTCATCCGCCATGACAGCCATAGAGAACTAACACAGTCTTCTAATTAAACTACTTTTGTTGCCTGGAAGTGGGGGACTGCTGTAACATGTGGAAATAGCTTTGTAATTGGGCAGTAGATAGAGGGAAACATTTTGAGAAGTAGGACAGGAAAAGTCCGTACTTCCTTGAACAGACATGGTAGAAAAATGGATGTTAAGGACTCTGCTAGCAAGGGCTCAGAAAGCAGCGAGGAGCATGACAGAGAAAATGTACATCATCACAGGGAATGATTAAATTGTTGGGAACAGACTGTTAGCAGAAACACGGACAGTGAAGGCACTGCTGGTAAGGGCTCAGAAGGATGTCAGGAACAAGTTACTGGAAACTGGAAGAGAGCAAATCCTTATTATACTGTGTCCTGCAGCAATGTAGAAAGTAGAACTTGTAAATGACGAGCCAGGATGCTGAGCTGAGGCCCTTTCCAAGCAGAATGGAAGGTGTGGCCTGATTTCTTCTTGTCCTTTCTCCTCCAGAGGACAGCATAGGGGGCAGCACTAAGCACTTCTTTTGGCCTTTGACATTTCCTCCTTTGCTAATGAGAACTCTAGTCTGTGTTTACCTTCCTTCTAATAACCTTCCAAAAATGAATTTTGTTCCTAACTTCCTTCTCTTCATTCACACAGGGCTCAGAGCCCAACCCCCACCCCAGGCCAGGTCATCAGTCATTACCCTTTTGCTAGCTGGGAAAGAAGGCAGTCCCTCCCACAGAACCCGGCTGGGAGAGGCCAAGGGTGCCCAAGCTCCTAGAAGGGGACAGGTAGCCAGAAAGGGAAAATTCAGGCCAATTTCTCCCTCTCAGCCCTGTCTCCAAACCCTAAGCCACAGAGTCTTCTAATGTGACTGACACCAGTCAAGGGTACAAGAATACAGTGCATGAAAATGCACATATGGCACAGATCAGCTATGACCTGACATGACAGCTGGCTAAGGCAACCTGAGAGATCTGCAGCAAGAGAAGGAATAAGGGCCATAAAAAGAGTAATGATAAAAACAGTGACAATAAGAATGTGCCATACAATGGGCTTCACATGGGTAGTCAGGTAGAACTATGTACCTCTCTGCTTTCCAAAGAGAAAAGAAAGCAGAGAGAGACAAGTGGGCCCACAGCCCACTGCCAGAACTGGAAGAGCACGATGGAGGGCCAGATCTGAATGTAACGCTGTAGTCACCGTTAACAATGTTGCCTGCCAAGGACAAGTGGATGGGGAGAAGATGCCCAGACCTGGAGCCCTCGGAGCTGGGGTTTGAAAACTCTGCACAACTTAACAGTGTTTTGCCTATTCTAAACATTTTGTATATATGGAATCATATAAAAATGTGACCTTTCACAAATGGCTTCTTTCGCTCAGCATATGTTTTGAGATTCATCCAGGTTAGAGTATGTTATCACTACTTCATTCTTTTTTATGGCTCAACAATATTCGATTGCAAGTATATACAGGCATGTCTCTTTTACTGCGCTTCACAGATATTGCATTTTTTACGAGTTAAAAGTTCAAGACTTCAGTGGGAGATAACTGCAGATGTGGTGGAAACAGCAAGAGAATCATCAGAAGTGGAGCCTGAAATTGTGATTGAATTGCTGCAATCTCGTGATAAAACTTAAATGGATTAGGAGCTGCCTCTTACAGATGAGCAAAGAGTGGTTTCTTGAGATGGCATCTACTCCTGGAGAAGACTTTGTGAAGATTGTTGGAATGACAAAGGATTTAGAATTATTACATAAACTTAGTTGATAAAGCAGCAGCAGGGTTTGAGGGGATTGATTCCAATTTTGAAAGAAGTTCTACTGTGGGTAAATGCTACTGAACAGCATCACCTGTTCCAGAGAAATCATTTGTGAACGGAAGAGTGAATTGACGCATCAAAACTTCATTGCTTTATTTGAAGAAATTGCCACAGCCACCCAGCCTCCAGCAACCACCAACCTGATCATCAGCAGCCATCAACATCGAGGCAAGACCTTCCACCAGCAAAATGATTATGACTCACTGAAAGCTCAGATGCTGGTTAGCATTTTTAGGCAGTATTTAAAATTAAGGTATGTACATTGTTTTTCTATACATAATGCTATTGCACATTTAATAGACTACAGTGTAAGCATAATTTTTATATGCACTGGGAGACCAAACAATTCATCTGACCCACTTTATTGAGGTAAAAATGCTCTGGAACAGAACACACATTACCTCAGAGGTATGCCTGTAACACAATTTGTTTATCCACTCATGGACATTTGGGTGAGAGGGGGAAATGAGTGATTACTGAATGGGTACAACATGTTTTTATGGGGTGATGAAAAAGTTTTGAAACTAGAAAGTGTTGCCCAACACTAAGTATCACTGTACACTCTAAAGTGGTTATTTTCATGTTATATTAATTTCACCTCAATTTTTTAAAATGTTAACAGTGATGAAAATGTTCTAAACTAAGGCTGTGGTGACTGTTGCAAAACTCTGAATATACTAAAAACCTCTGATCTGGACATTTTAAAATGGGTGAATTTCACAGTATGTGAATTATATCTTGTTTTAAAAAAAGTCAATGACCCAAACTATGCAAAGTGCCACTCTGAGGCCAGGACACTGTAATTCAAAGTGATTTTCTTTAAGTGGCCTAAAGTCTTTCAACACACAGGAAATAACAATGTTTCTGTATGGTAAAGCAGGGCTATTTACAAGTCCAAATAACAGGAATAACTTTGTGTGATTCTTTTAAAAGAATCCCAAGAGAGACAAATGCAAAGGCGTGTGGTGAACGTGTGTGGCTGCACTGCACACAGCATTCAGGTAAGGTCCAACAAGGAGGTCCTGTCCTTACAAGGAGGCCAATGTAATCACCCCTCACCACCCCTGCTAAAGGTGCAGTCAGCCCCAGAACAAGCTGCATTGTACAATCTTTCACCACAGAGCTGTCATGAACAAAAATGGTGACACTCTGGCCAAACTGCGACTTTACCTTTTCCTTACCTAACATGATTCTACATAAAACACATCCTTCTCATTTGTCTCAGACTCTAAACTCTCCTTTACCACACCATAGCTTACATTTATTTTAATCTTAATTTAGTAACCCAATTCAGAGATCTCAAGTCCCTGCTTGAATATCTGGTTGCCCCTTCACATAATAGTAAAAAGCTCACTGATCTCCAGAACAAAAAGTCCAGCCAGGACTGAAAGCAGATGCTTACAGCTAAAAAGGCAGCCAGAAATTGGAAGTCCATCCTTGCCAGAGTTCTAGCTACTGTCTTCTTACAATCAAAGTCTAAAAAGCTAAAGAAAATTCAGAGGCCACCCAGTCCTGGGCTCCCAAAGCTGGCCGGTCCCTGGAGGGCCTACACCAGATGACTAGGGCAACTTTAAATAAAGTCCAGAAATTCTGATTGGGCAGGACCAACAGGGGCCTGGGAACCCTTTTTCTGTTTTCACACTCCCCAGTTGTTCCTGGTGTGCAACTGGATACCACCAACCTTGTCCAACTCCCTACCAGGTGAAAGAAGTCCATCAACATCTCCCTGGCTGATCATGAGACACAGCCTCTGATGGAAAGTTCTATGGTCAAGTTTTAGAAACAAGAGCCTAAACTTAAACTCCTTGAGCAGTGCCAGCTAACAGAACTGTCATGATAGAAATACAGCAGCTACTAGCCACATGTGGCAGCTGAGCACCTGAAATGGGGCCAGCATGTTATACAAATGAGCCAAAGATGGCCTCTGTATATTGGCTCTGTGTTGTTTATTTCTTTACTGCAGGCTGAGACCTTTAGTTCAAAAGGACCACCAGCACCAAACTCTAACTTTTACATACTCAATTATCTTTAAAACAGCCAAACAAGCAAACTTTTAGCCATTTAGAGTCACCTGCCTTCCATACTCTATGAAAGCTTGTGGAGGGCCGTTACCCATTGATAAGACAGGCCTTGAAGTTTTAAGGCCCTTACCTGCTACTGCTGCCCCTGGGGCTCTCTGACACAGAGACTTACTGAGATACAGGTGGCCCCTCTCCTTCCCCCTTGAATCCCCTCCCCTTCTGGACTGTGGACCCCTCTCCTGCTCCCATATGCGAAACTGTCCAAGTGTCACCCAATAAAGCTCATGTGTGCCACTGCTCCCTCAGTTGTATTTTTTTTCTTGATGAGCCCCCAAATCCCTCACACTCCCTACATAGTGCAAATGAGGAACTGAATTTTTAACATTAGTCCATTTAATTTAAATAGCTACATATGGCAAGCAGCTAGCACATCAGACAGCTCATTTAACATTCCTTCACACATGAGCATTTAATAACAAACCATATACATGTGCCAGGTACTATCCACGGCCCTGAGAGGATAGCAATAAATAAAATAGTTTCCTGCCCTCTGTTTATTTTAGTAAATAAGTAGATGCCAAACAGTGACAAATACAATGAAGAAAAACACAGTATGATGGGGTACAGAGGGGGAAGGTTGGCCACACACAGGGGTCAAAGCAGATGACTTTTGAACAGAGACTTTAGTGAAGCTGGGGAAAAAATCAAATACCTGAGGCAGAGCAATGTAGACAGAGGTAACACAGTAAGATTCAATAAGCACTTGGCATGAATAAAGAATACATGCTTTAAGGGGTTAACTTTAAGCCCCCATTCCCAAACCTTGACCACACAGACAGAATGACCAAGGCAAGCATTGAGGGGAAGCTGCTGGAACAGGTCAGGCCCACAGCCAGGGGCAGATCCCACAGTGCCCTGAAGGTCGGGGAAGTGCCTGCCGGCATGCAGGATGAATGTCCATGAAGGCTACAACATAGAGCACTTCCCTACTTCTTTTACTTGGGGGACATTGGCTGCTCAGGTCACCTCACACAATATGTTCTGCGAAACACACTTCATCTCTGCTTGCACTGACTGGGCCCCGCTGTGTGCCTTCAGGGGCAGCAAACCCTTGACCTCCCAGACACCCAAGATCACACCACCATCCTTGGGCAAAGCATCCCCAGTCCTGCAGGAGTTCCTCAGATGGTAGGGATTGCAGAACTTTCCTGGTTGTTTCAGAGTTTGTCAAAATTCCCCAATAAATTAAATGTGGTGTCCATCTGTGATGGGTATGGAGCCGGATTAAGATTCTTTCTCCCTCTCCCCCTCCCCCACATACCCCACAGGTTCCCACTCTCATGCGCATGTGCTCTCTCACTTGCTCTCTCAAAAAAAAAAAAAAAAAAAAAAAAAAAAAAGTGGTGCCAGAACTCAAAGCAAAGCTCTAGTTTAAACCATAACCATCATTCCACAAAATGGCTTTAATTGCCATAACTGAAAAATAAGATGATTTTACATAAAAATCTGGGTTTCCAGCTTCTCTGGAAAAAAGAGATCTATGAAACCTAAGGCTGCAGGACAGGTGCACAGGGCTTTCCACTCTTCAGACAATCACACACTCTTTTCTTCTCCCAGCCCCACACCTGCTACAGACTCTACCACAAACAAAATGACCACTATATGTGCAGTGTTAAGGCCAGGGCCTGGAACATCTAAAGCACTGGGGTGTCTGGCTGGCTCAGTTGGATATGCATCTGACTCTGGATTTTGGCTCAGGTCATGATCCCAGGGTCATGGGATTGAGCCCTGCATTGGGCTCCACACTCATATAGAGCCTGCTTAAGATTTTCTCTCTCTCCTTCTGCCCCTCTCCCCCACTCTCTCTAAAATAAAAAATAAAAATAAAAGCACTCCCTAAATGGTAGGTAGCAGGAATGCTACTCCCCTGGCAGCATCTGAGTCTGTGACTGTGTGGCAATGGGGCTTCTGTACCCATTTATTTTAGCCCAAGGTTCATTCCTGCAAACTCACATTCACCTATAATTCTGCCTTTCCTCCATGTCTGCCCCCTGCCTCTGCACATCTGCCTTATTAAATAAAGGACACTCCATTTATCTCTATCCATTTTCACTGACAAAAGTGCGCACGTTCCCACAATACTCTCTTTCCCAATCTGTGTTGACACATCCAGGAAGGCTGGCAACTTCTGTTCCAGGGGCAGTTTGGGAAATCAATGTTTGCCCAATCTCTTAGAAAACCCCAGAGTGATGCTCACCTCCTTGAAGACACCTGCACCCTGAAATTTCCAACATTTCTAAGGGCAATAGAACAATCATGGTGATACAACAGGATTTGGCAACTACTGTTGGTTCATCCATGATTTGCAAAATCCTCTATAATTTCACCAGGCGAACCTGAAAGATGTTCTCCAACATCAGGGCAAGGCATCATTCATGGACTGAAGATTTCATGAGATCAAAAACAACCCGTGATTTTGTGGAAAACCTATTAGCCACAAATCTGTGGGGCACCAGAGGCCCAGGTGTCAAGGTGACCCGTGGAATCTGAGAAAGTCAAATAGCAGCCAGCCTAGTCTTTTAACCAACTGCACCTTGAATTTGTTGGTGTCACACATTACTTTAAACTGGGGCTCCTGGACCGTAGAGGTCTTCATTTTAGCATTGAAAATAATAAGAAACAAGTTAAAAGAGCCATTTGAAACACACACTCAGGGGGAAGGGCTGAGAAGAAATCATGGATTCCTGACTCCTCATGTCCATGACTTTATGATGGATGGCCACATCTGTCTCTCCACCCTGCCTCCCTTTTTCCTCAGTCTTAAAAAGAAAAATGAATGTAGTAGAGATTTTTAATTAGCCTAAAATCCTTTAGAAGTTTATTGAAAAAGCAGTTGTTAAATTTCAATGTATTCACTCTTCAGTCCTTAACAGTTACATAAAGACATTAAGCAGCTATTCTCTCTTCCAGACTGAACTATGTTCCAAAAGAGGAGGAATAGTTTCAGTGTTACAATCATTCTGATAGTTTCTAAAGCATACGGGGAAACTAATGCCAAATAATTATCAGCTTGCTCCAGTATTGTTCAAGTGCTTAGTTCATCTATATTCCAAACTGAATAAAAGGATTTAATGACCACATTCCCCATTATAGCTTAAGTACAGAAATTCAAGAGCTTTGGTATAAAACCTTATTTCCAAAGCATAATTTTAAAAATATGCTTTTCAATCCTTGTCCAGCTGCCAGTGCTATCCTCATTCATTCATTTCTGCTTCTCTTTTGACTCCATTACTCTAATGTTATATAAATCACTTCACTCACATAGATCTCAATGACCTTAGCAATCAGAGCTAACATCACATTTTATGTCAAGAGTCAGGAGACTAGCTAAGGTATCACTAGGCATCCCTTCCACTAAAATCTACTGTCCTATTTCTGTTAATTGAATAACATATTATTCAAGGGTTTGTTTTTTTTTTTTTCCTGTTTAGCACATCTAAAGTTTATTCTATAGTTGTCAGATTTCTATTTCCTTCGGTTTCCTTTACTTCACCCACAATACACAATGCTTCCCTGTCTTTTGGTGAATCCTAAATTTTTAAGGTAAATCAAGAAGACAATGAGAAAATTTAGAAAAACAACTATAACTCTATAATGTACAATACTAAATGTAAGGAAGAAGGTGAGAACTCATTTTGAAAAAAGATCATTACAGATATATGGCAATGGGATCAAATACATAAGAGAAAGAAGGAAACACAGGAAAATAAGAACAATGTTCATGGACAGGGAAGTCAAGAAAATTTCTTAAATAAACATAGTTTTGTAAAAGGCACAGTGGAAAAGATGAGCAGCAGATGATGATTCTGGAACACCCAATTTATCCTGCCACTAAGTCAGAAATCCCAGAGAAACTGAAAAACAATTTAATTCTGCCCCTCTGTCCTGCGGTCAGGAGTGTTCAGAGGAGCCCAGGTGAGATGGGCCCATCCCACAAGTGCCTGCAGATGCTACATGCCCTGGTTTTCAACACACTGCACCTCAAAGCAAACTCAGGGCCAGCTGCTCTTTCATTTCTCATATAGCAAGTATGAAACAAGTCTCGTTTTCATGGTTTCTGCCGTAAAGCACTGCCAATCCTTGCATGTTAACTCTAAAAAGCTCCTCTGTCATCAGCAGACCATGACTTCACAATATCCACAATAAGTAGAGTGACCAACTTGTCCTGGTTTGCCCAGGGTTAGCATTGGAAGTCCTGCATCCGTGGAAACCTCTGAGTTTATTCAGCATACTCCTGACCTTTCCACAGGCACCGGGAGTCAAAAATAACCAAAATCTCTTCTCTGCCATTTGCCTTTCTAGAGTCAAAACACTCGTCTCTGCTATAGCTCTCCTTCAAATGTGGTCCTCTTATTATCAGTGAATAAATTCAGTCTTTCCCCACAAAAACTGGCCCTCATTCAGTATGCACCACACCCTTTGACATACTGATATTTCCACTAAATATCTCCATCAACTTAGAATTCAATCAGTTCCACAACTTTGAGGTTGGTCTACATGGAGCCTCTTGGTTCTCCCTAAAAATTCAAAGTTACAAGCCTCAGGAGACAAAATTAAAAAAAGAAGCTTAAGTATTATATATGTAAATAGATGTTTAAGGGCCATGCTTCAGTTTTTAGCTAACAAAATAGTGTGCTTAAATTCTGGAAGGTTGGGAGAAGCAAAGGCCAAAAATCTGAGATTTCTTTATTAGGTAGGCATCAACTAGTTTCCTATGCTTCTCCGTCCCTATCAGGAAAAAATCTGCAAGCTTGAATTCTCACAAAATTTGCTTAACATTAAATGTCACTTCTGTTCTCTACTTTTCCCTGAAAACCACGGTAAAGGCTGGTGACCACGCAGAGAGAAGTGGGCAGGTGCAGAGGCCAGCTCTACGCTGGAACACGAGGCGCGACCTGAGCATTTCGGACTTCCTTCCGGACAGAGCGAGCCGGGGACAGGGAAGACCTTGGACCCTGGCCAGATGGCTCTCCCCCGGGGATCAGGTAAGCCAGCAAGAAGAATAGGGCGGCGGAGGAGGAGGGGGGCTGAGGGAAAGACGAGGAAGCAACTGCTCTAGAAGTTAGGGTGAGATTGAGACGAAGAAAGGGGCAGATGGGAAGCAAGGCGGTCTTGAGACCCCGAGAGCCGGGAAACAATGCTGAGATTGGAAGCAGAATGCACCAAAGCCTCAAGAAGGCGGCAGGTGCATTTCCTTGGCCAGGGCCTGTTTCCTGCCCTGTAAAATGAATTTAGCCAGAGGAATTAACTGGAATGGCACCTGCACCCCGCTTGGTAACGCATTTACCCAACTGCTGTTATTGCTGTCCTGTTGGTTAGGAGGGTCGACCCAGCCATTCGCGGCCCACGTCCGGGGTCCCGGCCTACCTGCCGTCCTTGGCCTCGGGGACCTGGCCATCGTCCGTGACGACCTGCGGCCGCAGCGGCCGGCGCTGCCGCAGCCCGTCCGCCTCGCTCATGGTGCGAGCGCCACGGTTCCCAGCCCCGCTACAACCCGGGAGACAGCAACGAGAGCTCAGCACTTGCCCAATCCCGCCGCACCGCCCTCGGCCACGCCCCTCACCCGACAGCGCGCGGATGTGACGTTACGACCACCGCCCCTTCCGGGAGCTGGCGCGCGGGGCCTCCGGAGCGTAGGTCAGAGGTTCCTCTCCGCCAGGACTAGTGAGTGGGGCAGGTCTGGGGTCACGTACCTGGCTCGGGGTGCGGGGCTCCGAAACGGGTCCCGGCCCAGTGCGGACGCCTTAGAGGCATCGGGAGGCGCGTAGCCTAACCCCGGGGTCGCCCAGCTCAGCGTCTGCGCTTCCTGTGTTTTCATTGCAGGCGGTGGGGAGGCAGGAAACGTCATGCTCAGAGTAGTGCACATAGGCGGTGCTGGACTTAGGTGTTGGCCTTTTGTGTCGGTAGAAGTTGGCGCTGCTTGTGAAGTGACATAGACCCTGGCTCATATAAGCGGGTTAAAAAAATAACAAGTTCGTATTTTGGGAGGGACACGAGTGCAAGTAACGCCCGCCTGAAATTTATATTACCTTTTACAAACATCCACTTGAGGGGAAAATTTGGGACAAATATGCCGCCCTTTGGATTAGGGACATTGAGTATTAAATCTTTTTGTTAACAGAACATTTGATAAAGTTTGTTAAAGAGTTACCCTTAGAAGTAAAAGTGGGGCTGACATAGTCATAAGTAGAATATATGCAACTAGAGAGCTTATCCCAGGTCTATACTTAATAGAACCACTGGGTAGAATAGTCCATTGACTGAACGTGCAGGTGTTTTCACTTAATACACTGCAAAAATCACGTTAACTAATACATACTGTTTTGTCCATGCTGTAAGTATATGTATCTGAGGTAGCATACACTAAGTTGTGGATAATGATAGACAGAATGGGAAACCCATTAAACTGTGTACACCTTGCATTTCTTTGATGAAGAGGGGGAAAGTAATTAAATGATTGGTCAGAGGATTTGCAGAACAGGCCAAGAAAGTGACATTACTGTTTTAAGAGTCCCTCAATATAGCAAGAGTAGAAGCAGAGTGACTTTAGAATGACAAAAGAAGAGGAATTTTGAAAATTATTGTTTTGTAAGTTTAGGATTTTTCACGTGTGCATTACTCATAATGGGCATTACTAAGCACAGCTATGCCTGTTTTTATTTTAGTCCCTTTAACATGATTTAATGTGAATAAAATCAGAATTTGTCTAAATAAAAAAAAAGTAAAAGTGGGGTATAAATAGAAGCTATCATTAATTGCAACAAATAAGGTTTAAGAAAGCAGGAAGCAATCTTCAGTTCGTTCGTTAGCAATATTTTAGTCAACTAGGTATATTTCTAGGTTCTGGGAGGTGACGATGAGCCAACCATAGACAAGTCCCCTCACTGAAGGTAAATTAATGAGAGATGACTTTAATCAGGTCATCATAAAGATAAATGTAAAATGTGAAATGTAATAATTGAACTAGAAAAGAATAATATGATCTTGTGAGAGCATTTGACACATGAAGGAGCTGAGAAAGGATTGGATTTGGGGGAAAAACAGGATTTCCAATCAGAGGAAACCAAGTCCTGTTACTGTGCATCATCTCTAGAAAAGGCATGTTCAGGATGAAGTATTAAAGAATTAATTTCCAGGGTGCCTGGGTGGCTCAATTAAGCATCTCACTTGATTTCAGCTCAGGCCATGATCTTGTGGGTTTGAGCCCCATGTTGGGCTGTGTGCTGACACCAGGGAGCCTGCTTGGGATTCTCTCTCCCTCTCTCTCTCTGCCCCTCCTCCCCTCATGTGCTCTTGCACTCTCTTACTCTCTCAAAATAAACTTAAAAAAAATAAAGGAATCTCCTTATTGCACTTGAAGGTTCCCCTGATCAAACATGCCATTAACTTTCTTAGGCACTAGAATCCCACATGACTGTTTAAGAAGAAACCAAGAGCCAGCATAAGGGAAATGAGTATATATAAATCCAGTTCAGGGATTCCAGGACTGCCAGGGATATAGTTAAGGCCTGGGAAGTATTTTATTTCATTCCCTCTCCAATACAACTGGTATAGCTGTTGTATCAAGGATAATTTAAACAGCACTGCATGACCTGGCCCTTCCTGCCTGTCTGGACTATCTCTCCGGTTCTGAATCCTGTCTTTCAGATACTCAGCATTGCGTGTTGTTTCTAATTCTCTGCTGAGAACCCTTCTCCTAATTTCTCAAGCAGAACATCTTTATGTCTAAGACACTTTGAACATGCCCAATTATAGAACTTAGCTCATTGCATTAGATTTATTTATATTTCATGCGCAGCGGTAAGGACCACCAACAAAAAACAGCCAGGAACAGAATTGTAAAAAAAAAAGTAATAATAATAGGTTAAGTTTATTGAACTTGCTACAGCAAAGGAATTCACCAGAGGACCTGTGAGGCTCCTTAAAAGGGGGGAGTTATGGAAGCATCCATGTGAGGGTTAGGGCTGGTGTTAGTAACAGATAGTCTTGGCAGGGATGGGTCAAAATTTATAAACTTGGAGAGTCATTGGAGGAGTCAGTGGTCTCATCTGGAACACATGAGTCCATATGGAGTCCATGTGGAGTTATTGGGAGGTCAGCTTGTCTTATCTTGGAGCAAATGGTCTGAATGAGCTAAATTAGTTAAATGGTCTGAATTTAATGCTTGTTTTTGCTGGGCAGTGCAGTTTAGTACCGTTTTTCTGTTTGCAAGTCATGGTGAGGTCCACATTGCTGTTTGTGGCTTCAGTTCTCCCCCCAGGCTCCAGCCTAGCTGCCACCCAGTTATCAGCAGGGAGATGGGACCCCTATAATTGGTTAGACCAAGTTTCTCAACTTCAGCACCACTGACATTTTGGGCCAGATAATTCTTTGTTGGGGGTGGCAGGGAGAAGCTCTCCTGTGCATTGCAGGATGTTTAGCAGCATCCCTGGCCTCCATCCACCAGATGTCAATAGCGTCCCACCTAGTGATGCTAATTAGTAATGTCTCCAGACATTTCCAAGTGTCCCCTGGGAGACAAAATAGCCCCTGGTTGAGAACCACTGGGTTAGACCAACCAGAAGACACCCTCTTTGCACCCTGAGACTGGGGATGAGGCCCACTTTCATTGAAACTTTGGCCCACATGGAGGGCAATTGATTTCAATAAATCAGGGTTCTACCAGCATGGAAGGAGAGGCAGTGATGCTGGGCAAGCAGCCAATTGCATGCCTCACAGCTTAAACTAGAAATACTCCCTATTTCCAGTCCAGTGCTTTTTCCCAATCCCATACTGTTTCCATTTCTTTCACAGATATCTGCTGAGAGCCTTCCAGGTGCTCAGCCAAGTGCTGTGACGAAACGAAGGTGAAATAAGGTGAGCCAACATGCAGACATGTTATAATCTCAGAGGGGAGATAAGCCTAATAACTGATATAAAACAGTGTCATGGAAGAACTGCATGATGCCTTGGGGGCCACAAGGAACAAGTGCCATCAGGTAGCAATGCCCACAGAAGGTTTCATGGAGGAGGTGATGTGTGAACCAGGCCTTGGATAAGTAACATTATAATGGGCAGGTTGAGGGGATGGAAGAGGACAAGAAACA
Organism: Herpailurus yagouaroundi; assembly: GCF_014898765.1. Classification (NCBI taxonomy): domain Eukaryota; kingdom Metazoa; phylum Chordata; class Mammalia; order Carnivora; family Felidae; genus Herpailurus; species Herpailurus yagouaroundi. The sequence goes on from NW_024412427.1 coordinate 36,441,991, forward strand.
GGCCAAAAGTATGGAGTGCCCATGGATTGATCGATAAGGTGATGACAATCAGGGCAGACTTCAAGGTTATGAGTAATCAAGGAAGACAAACCATCTCAAAGGGGTAAAGAAGAGCAGCAATAGACAGAGCCCTTCTCCCTGCCCTGAATCCAGGGGAGAGAAAGAGTGGCCTGCCCTAAACAGGGCTTCAAGCTAATTTGTATTGTGATAGGAAGCTCTGGTGTCAGCTCGGGCAGGAAAGTGGAAAGTTAGAGAATGTAAAATAACTTGTTCACTGTAGAAAAAGCATCTTAGAGATCATGCAGGTCCCAGGCACAGACATCCACAAAAGCCCACTTAAGATGAGGGAGGGATCTATTGGAAGGATATGGGGATATCTCACAGAATACCATCACAGAAAATACAGCCAAGCCTCACAGGGACTGGAACAAGGGCCTGGAAAAACAGGAACAGTGTTCGTCTCATCCTCCCTGGGGCCTCGCCACGTTTTGTCTCTTGGTCCCTGCATGTTTCTGGGGCAAGCCCTGTTATTTGACTGCCTCCCTTCTTTTTTGCTGCCCTCTACTACAGCTGGATACATTGTTACTTTTCCAGCTCTTAAAGCTAAGGTGGTCCTAGGCTAGATTCTGGCCTTGAGATAAAGAAATCTAGGGTTTCTTTTGACCTCTAGGAAAAGTTTTTGCTTTTCTGATAAAAGGGAGAGATAGGCCTTGCCCTTTCTTCTGCTCTGAACCCCAGAGTTGTGCTTAGAGTGACAGTAGTGTCTTGTGACCATGGGAAAACACCTTGAGGTCTAAACGACAGCAGTCTGAGAACAGAAAACCTAGGCTGCTCACCTCTGCCAGCAACCACCTACACCTGGGCTTTCAGATTGCATGAGGAAAACAACCCCTCATGCATGTGAGCAGTTTGTGCTTGCACCTGAATGCGTTCCATCTGACACGCATTCTCTGCATGGACATGTCCATGGCAGAAAACTACTGCCTCAAGCCCAGTTCTCCATGACTTCCCATTTCAGGAATCCCACCAACTAACTACAGTCTCTTTGTCCCAAGTCCAGATTCTTGAGACTCTAATGTTCCCAACTTTGGTGAGGTGCCCAAGCCTGGTGCTGTGTTAGAGGACAAAATCCCACGTTCCACTGAACGTTCAGGAGGAACGAGAGAGGGAACTAGGCGGCAGGACTATGCGTGAGCAGGACAGGACAGCACATTGAATGATGTCTGCTCCAACGAGAAGCAGGTAGGGGAAGAGGTAAGGATTATAAATAAGTTGACTGGAGAAAACTCCCTTAATTACACTAATGAGGAAGATTCTTAAGGTCGACCCAGACTTGATAGGAAATGGTTCTCAGTAAGAAAGACATTCCCCAGTGTCTGCATGGACATGGACATTCATTGTTATTATTTCTGTTGACAAGTAGCTCATCTGTCCCATTGTTCTTTGGGAATCTTAACACTGACATTTCCTATTTGGCACGGGTCACTTGTTAATCACGTTTCATTACACCCAGAAATCATTTCTTGAAAGCAACTAATTATTTCACTTAGGCAATTTCTACTCTGCCTTTTTGAGCAAACATATGCATACTTGTAAGTGTATGGCTCCTGGGTGACTCAGTCGGTTAAGCATCCAACTCTTGGTTTCAGCTCAAGTCATGATCTTAAGACCTGTGTCAAGCTCCACGTGAGCCTGCTTGGGGACTCTCTGTCTTAGCCCCTCCCAACTCATGCTTGCTCTTTCTCAAAATAAATAAACTTTAAAAATATTCAAATAAAAGAGTTAAGTGTTTCCTTGACTCTCAAGAATAAAGAGATATATGATTGGCGGAGATGATGTCCTTCTTTGGGAAAGAAATCAGCCCAAAATATGTCTGTGCATCCAGAAGGCTGCTTGGCAGAAGTTTGGGCCTGCAAGAGCAAGGAGACTAGACAGAGTTACCCAGCTGGTGGCTCTTACTAAGAAAATCCCAACCTGGGGGCACCTGGGTGGCTCAGTCAGTTAAGTGTTCAACTTTGGCGCAGGTCATAATCTTGCGGTTCGTGGTTTCAAGCCCTGTGTTGGGTTCTGTTCTGACTACTGACAGCTCAGAGCCTGGAGCCTGCCTTGGATTCTGTGTCTCCCTCTCTCTCTGCCCCTCTCCCACTCGCACTCTGTCTCTTACTCTCTCTCAAAAATAAATAAACGTTAGAAAATCCCACCCTATTTGCAAGAGAAGTTGGCAGGCCAACTATTCCAACAGGTTTTCTAAACTCCTTGGTACTTAGCAGTTTGTTAATAATGTCCTAGGACAGGCAGCCACAGCTTTCTTCCCTTGTCTCTTTCTCAGTTTATTTAGAGTCGGATTTTTGCCTCTGGCTTGTCACCTCTTTGGCCATGGTTGGTACCCTATCGTGCAGATGTCAGGGGCACTAATCAGCTCCTGTGCTATTTGGAATAAAGGCTGGTGCAGGCAGGAATTCAGCTTCACGTTTAGCAAAGGCCATAGTGATGGAACCCTCAAAGTGGTACTCTTGGAGGGTCACAGTTTGCCTCTGGCATGACTGGCTGGGAACAAGTTTGGTGGTGTCCCCTAGTTTCCCCATATCCTTATGATAAGGAGAAGAGGAATCCCAGCAACCAAGCAAAAGAGTGTTGAAATAAAGACTTCTTTTTTTTTCTTCCCACTCTTTTCCCTCCAGAGAGCAGGGTGAGAACAAAATGATTCCCATCTCCAATACTTGTAAACCAAGACAGCCGGCAGGAGGGGTTTTTTTGTCCCATAGGCAGCCACAGGGTTTGGTCAAAACGGGCTGTGTTCTTCACAGGCCTGTGCCATTCTTTAACAGTGGCACCTTCCCCTCATTCCACCAGAGAATTCCAGAGTGTGTGTCTTCACTCTGCAAGACAAAGAGCCATTTTTGACACATACCAGCTACCAGCTAGGCAAGTATGATGTCTATTCATTCAACAGATACTAAGCACTTGCCATGTCATGTGTTAGGCAGTACTCTAGGCACTGGTAATTTGCAGGTGGATCCTGCCCTCAGGGAGCTTACCTACAAGAGAGGAAGGAGACTGTAGATGCACGTACACTGCACAGTGGGTAAGAGGGCAGGGAGTGGGGGCTACTGTTTGTGTGGGGTGGTAGATGGAAGCAGTTGACACTAAACTGTGAATAAAGTCCACTAACTGAATGTGAGTGGGAAGATCGGGGTCTTGGTGTTTGGGTATTATTTGCATTGTTTATCAGGGTGTGCCTGCAGACATAGGCTGTGAACACGTTTGCTTTCATTCCCGTAAGTGTCACCAAGCTCCTAAAGTCCTTGCAGGGAAGTGAGCCCTGAACACAGGGCATTTACAAATTCACTGAGAAAAAGGATTCCTGAACTTATCCACTGATTTTAAGTAGTTACACTTTCTCAAGGGCATTTTCTTGTTCTACTCTTTGCCCAGGGTCCACACACCAGAGACAACACCCAAGCAGATGACTGCTTCTTCTTCCCCTTTCTGCCCCATAGTACTGCTCTCTCAGCTTGCTTCCCCTTAAATCACCTGTGCCAGGAGGACCATCCTAGTAGTCAGATGCCATAATCAGAGTGTGTGGCCTTCACAGTGTCAACAGCTGGACTCAAAGGCATAAAATGAAGGTAAAAATAAAGCTGATTCTAGGCAGCAGTGGCTCAGTGCCTCAGTGGGTCCCTAGTGAATTATTTTGCCCCAGAGTGCTGAGCTTCAAGACAGTGGTTCTCAACTTTGGCTGCACATTAGAACCATCTGGGAAGCTTTAAAATATGGTGATGCCTGCATTGGTTGAGCATCCCACGCAACCAATTGATTTTGGCTCAGGTCATGATCCCAGGGTCGTGGGATCGAGGCCTGCATTGGGCTCCACACTGAACATGGAGCCTGCTTAGGATTCTCTCTCTCTCTCTCTCTCTCTCTCTCTCTCTCTCTCTCTCTCTCTCTCCCCCCCCCTCTGCCCCTCTCCCACACTTGCACTCGCTCTCTAAAATAAAAAGTTAAAAAAACTCCAATGCTTGTGCCCCACCCCAGAAGTTATGATTAAATTGGTCCAGGGTGTGGCTTGGGCATTGTGAGTTTTGAAAGCTCTCTAGGTACTTTTAAAAGCCAAGTTGAGCATCACTGCTTAGAGAGGAAATAAGAAATAGAGAAATATGTATAGTATTCCATTTTAGGGAGGTAGAGGGGACAGGGGTCTGAGTCCAGTGTCGCTATGATTAAGAGACAAAAAGAATCACCCCTTTTACCAATTTGCATTCGGATCCTGAAAAACTGCCTGCCTGCAGGAACATCTGAGAGGCAGCTCTGGGCTGAAAGAGGCTGCAGAGATTTGGCAAAACCCTGACAAAATACCCCTCCTCTTGTCTGGGACCCTGAGGGGCTGTGATTTATTGGTGGGAACACAGACTGTGGTCAGGAATGGGAGGAGAGAGGCTCTGACATGCTGGCAGTGTTTCCTATCATGACCTCAGTGGAAGTTACCTGGGTTTTGTTTCATGTCAGTTTGTTAAGCTGTACATGTTTTATACACCCTTCTATATATGTTATGTTTCATCCAAAAAAAATATTTAAAAAAAAAAAAAGCTATTGCCTAGGGGTGCCTGGGTGGCTCAGTTGGTTAAGCATCTGACTCTTGATTTCAGCTCAGGTCATGATCTCATGGTTCATGAGATTGAGCCCCCTCACTGGGCTGACTATGCAGAGACTGCTTGGGATTCTCTCTCCCTGCCCCATCCCCCAACTGTCTCCCTCTCTCTCAACAAGTAAACAAACAAACATTTTTATTAAAAAGCTATTGCCTAGTTTGAAAGCTCTCTTTCTCCAGGTCACTTTCTTAAATGGAAACAGAAATACATGAAGTGTTGGGATTATTCAGTGGTCTCTGAAAGCTGGTCACTAGGACCTAGTTGACTATGCAGAATTATTAAAAGTCCAGATTCCCCAACCCCCGCCTCCTGAGATTCAGGCTTAACAATTCTGAGACAGGAATCTGTGTTGTCATCAAGCAGGCATCCAGGTGAGCCTGGCATCAGTCCCTGGAAACTTTCCCCGGGGACCACTGCATGCTCTGCAGCCAGCAGCCCATCATGAACACAGACCCAAGTGGGGACCTGACTTTGAAAGCCCTCTGGACCCAAGAATCCACAACTTGGAATAGCAATCAGCATGAAGCTGGCTTAGATCCACTTTTGAGAGAAAAGTGAATTTATTTTTATCAGTGTCTTAATTACTTGAACTCAAAAAAGCAAAAATGTCCATCCAACCCAACAGTTTAGAAATAAAATGTTAACACAAGAAGTTGCTTCCAAAACATATAATGGAAGAGAATTTCATCAAATGTCTTTCTTGTGCCTGGAGTATGAAAGTTATACAAAATATTTTCACATGACCAAATCATAAAAGCTACTTCTGAATCTAAGTCCCATACAGAGACAAATTTTAAAGGTTATATTAAGTAGTAACTGCAACCCTCTAGGGAAATGTTTTAGGAAAAAGGGAATGACTAGAAAAGTCATGGTCTGAAAATTATTGTATGGCATTTTATCGCTGGCTACTACCTATCTCTACAGCTGTTGACTGATTGATAACACACCATGTGAGTAATTTCCAGCTTTTTAAGCTTCGGGGTGAAGATAACCTTTTGCCAGGTTTTATTTATTTATATTACATTGGTCCTCCTATTTGTGCTACATTTCTCACCTACACTACATAAGATTCACCACATAAGATTCTCTGCACACTCTGTATTCGTGGACCATATTCACAAAAAACCCAAATTTGTAGGTTGGCAGTTATCTGACTCTGTTCAGGCTGCTATAACAAAACACCATAGACTGGAGGGTTATAAACAACAGAAATTTATTTCTCACAGCTCTGGAGGCTGAAGTGAAAGATCGAGGTGCAAACAGATTTGGTGTCTGGTGAGAACTTTCCTCCTGGTTCAGAGGTCACCATCTTGTCATCGCTGTGTCCCCACATGATGGAAGGAGCAAAGGAGCTCTCTGTGTCCTCTTTTAGAAGTGCACTGATTCCGGGGCGCCTGGGTGGCGCAGTCGGTTAAGTGTCCGACTTCAGCCAGGTCACGATCTCGCGGTCCGTGAGTTCGAGCCCCGCGTCAGGCTCTGGGCTGATGGCTCAGAGCCTGGAGCCTGTTTCCGATTCTGTGTCTCCTTCTCTCTCTGCCCCTCCCCCGTTCATGCTCTGTCTCTCTGTGTCCCAAAAATAAATAAACGTTGAAAAAAAAAAAAAAAAGAAGTGCACTGATTCCATTCATGAAGGCTCAGCTCTTATAACCACCTCTTATAACCTCTTATAACCACCTACCAAAGGCCCCACCACCTCCTGTGATACCATCACCTTGGAGATGAGGATTTCAACATATGAATTTGAAGGGACACGAACATTCACACCATTGCGATAGCCAAGCACATCTTTTGATTGATTACATGGTGTAAAGATGTACATGGATTCCATTTAAGTCTTGTTTCTAATGTAGACAACTTGTAATCACCTTACATATCCATTCATAATGGTTAAATAAATGCTCAAATTCAGTGGTTTGCTACATGCAGCCATTACAAAGAAGAAGATGGGTCACCGTCTACTGATGGGGAGATAGTCATGTGACACTGGAAGGGAGAAAAGAAGTACAGAGTAATATGGAAAAGCCTCACTAACTTATGTGAAACGTTTGGATGAAATGTATGTTGGAAACCAGAATCTGTCACATTTTAGGGACATTATGCAAGACTTCCTCCTCATGTGAAAACAGATTGAGTAATTGAGACTCACACTCTCCATGGGGATAATGATGAGCAAAACATTTACAACACTTGCATACCAACACCAGAGAGCCTGAGCGTGGTAAGGAATTACTGGGCCAGGGAAAACAGAGGCTCAGGGAGGTGAGGCCACTGCTGGGAGCCACTTTTTCCCGACAGCATCTGCAAGTTCTGGGGAAAGTTGGGAGGCCATGCCACGTTTCAGACAGCTGGTTCTCAGTTGGTTCAAAGACACACCAGTAAGAGTCCTACTGAGTCATGTGAGACGGAGCAGTGGTTCACAGCGCTGGCTGGCCCGATGTGAGTCTGCTTGCGTTGGTTTCCCTCCTTCCCTGTTTCACAACCTCATTCCTCACACCTGTCCCTGGAATCACATTCCTAAGCAAATCACCTGCACGCAGGCCCTCATCTCAGTTTCTGCTTCAGGACCATGGAGATGAAGGCAGTAAGAGAACTAGAAAATAGAATGTGAGAGGTCCCAACATATGGGAAGTTAACGATCTTCAAAAAAGGAGACCAAATAGGCAAAAACTACATATGAACAGATAATGATTGAAATATTTCTGGAACTGATTAAGATGGACAACAAGCCATTAAGATGGACCAAGAAGCCCTACAGAGCCCAAGCAGGACAAATAAAACAAGTCAACCAAAAAGTAATACTGCAAAAACTAAAGACCATTGGTATTCACAGGTGGAGAAATTGTGTATTTACTTGGTTTAATCCTGTTATGCAACAAAATTCCCAAACAGTGATGAAGGGAAACCTTACATAACTCCAGTTAAAGATCACTAAAACTCAAATTGGCATCACCACCCCTCCAAAAGCACTGTCTCCTGGAAAGCTTCCTCTCGGCCTGGATTTAGGCTTCTCCCCCCTATCAAAGATAGAGCTACTCAGAGGTCAACAGTAAGGTGCCTTAAAAAAGCAATAAAATAATAAAACTAAAATGCCGTTGATATTCTTCAAAGCTCTCGCAAGAAGGGACCACACCACCTTTGGTTTGAACTTGGGGGTCAAGGGTGGAGTCAGACCAGCTCCATCCACACCCCAGCTCTGCCCCGAAGTGAAATGAGAGGAGGAGATGGGGTGACCTGCTTAGGGCCTCCTTGCACACCGTGCCCAACAGCATAAGCATTGCTGCTGTGCTCCTGACATTGGGTATCCTGAGGGCGGCTGGCGCAGTGGGTGCAAGTCAGCTCTGCGAGGATTGATGGCTCAGGTTCATTCCACGGCCAGATCTCCTCTCTCAAGTCAGGCCAGAGAGACTGGGTGAGAATTCACACTCCCCTTGCTTTTCTATGATCTCACTGCTGTGGGTGAACCTGGAATGAGCATGAGCCTGAATCAGCTCATGACTGATCTTTAGATAACTGCTGTCATGAACATTAGCTGTGATTTTTCTGTTTCTAGACTTAATAGGGACATTTTCCCTTTGGGAATTAATTATGTTGGAAAGCTGAATTTTCCCTTGAAGCACAACTTTTCATTTTGTTTTAGCTACTCTAAATGAGAATTATTCTTCAAAGGTACCGCATACTGCTTTTTTTCTGAATCTGAATAGAATTTCCCTTTGAGTTTATTGTTATTACCAATTTCATGCTGGCCTGGAGACGCACTTAATGCCAAGATTAGCTGTCTCTGGATCCCAGTCCAACCCTGTCTCTGTTTCCACACCTACAGATGTCTCCTCTCTGCTTTCACTATAGCTGCCTTCTCTTCTCTCTGCTTCTCAGTTTTCCTGACTCGGTTTTTGCTAGGACATCTCAGTTCTGACAAAATCCAAAGCAAAAAGTGACATCTGAGGTCAGGGCAGATGTGGTACAGCTTGACCAGCCTCTGCACATCTACCTCCTGGGCTCCATTTTTCCTGTGCCCTTCTGTTCTCAGACAGGCCCTGCCTCAGGGCAGCCAAAATCCTACTGTAGCTCATCTCTACATCCTGTCTGTGGCCATAGATCATTCCCGCAAAAGAGGGATCCTGCCGTGACTTCCCACCGCAACCTGGGGTGCAAAAATGTGTCTTTCCCCGTGCATTCAGTGCCTGGCTGAGGCCCCTGGGAATACTCCCAGCCTCCCTGCCCCCCAACATCCAGAGCACAAGAACAAGCACTGTTCCTAGGAATAGCCATTCCCAGTTCCTGCTTTGGTCCAGCTTTCTTAGGAGACAGTTGGGTCAGGGCCTTTCACCTCCCACCTCCCATGTCCCCAGTTCATAGAAACCTCATCCACCCACATCTAAAGAAAGGACAAACCTGAGTAATGGGACATCTCTCTCAGGCAAGCCTGTGCTTTTCACAGAGGCAGTCTATGACAATGAGATTCTTTTTGCTTCCCTGTCCTTGTCTGTGCTCCAAATCAGTGCCCACCACCAGAACCTTGTGTGAAGGTGGAAATGTTCTTGTCCATGCTGTCCAATCCGGTAGCTATTTGCCACGTGGCTACTGAGCATGTGAACTGTGGCTACTGCCACTGAGGAACTGAATATTTTATTTTATTCTGCTCTATTCTGTATATATTTTTTACTTATGCCTAAATAGCTATGTATAACTAGTGTATTGGATAGCACAGCAATCTAGACACAGATAGGTTTACCAAATAAGAGTGTAAGATAGGTAAGCTCTTAGTGTGTATTTCCTCCCTGTAAAGGATTTCCTCCCCAATGGATTTTTTTTTAAGTGTTCTCTTTTGAATGACTAGGCCCTTTCAGTTTTGTCCTTGGGATTATATTCAGCAATAACAATAGCATTATTTGATCAAAAACATCACAACAGAAGGAAGAGAATGAACAAAATAAACTTTAACTATCCTGGTCACTGTCCGAGTTTATACCCCAGCCATTTCATAAATAGCACCATACCTAAAGTCTGCCAAGTCCACCACACATGTGACAGGTCCAAGTGCATGGTTCTCTGTTGCTAAGCACTGCTTGTTACTTAGCAACAGAGAACAGACCATCACTCTATTTCTGTGGGCCACAGCCAGTGGCCACCCTGTTGGTGTCACAGGCATACTTGCCTAATCAGAGAGAAGCCAGCACAACTATGACCCACAGTAGGTGTTCAGTTCCCCAGACACCCCTTGAACACCTACACAGCTGCAAGGCACATATAATGTGGGGTAAAGATAAGAACAACCTTTCCCTGTTTCCAAGGACCCAGCTCAGCAGGCTGCCTTCACCTGTGTTCCACGCCACTGGCCCTCTTGTGCTTGGCTAATAAACACTTTGCAAACCTAAAGGTTTATGTCATCTTGCTAATGTTCAGATGGCTTAAGGCATTCTTAAGAAAAAGAGACACACCTGATTCAGAGTTCTAAGTCTCATCCTTGGACCTCTGTGGTTCTTCCCACACCAACCACAGAATGAAGGATAATCAGTTTTCAAGGATCCAGTCCTGGCCAAACAAGACACCTGAGTTTTCATGGGCTTCCCCAAACATCCGTACATATTTGGAGCATGCTGACCTTCTACCAAGAGGCATTTGAGGTGGAAAGGGGAATCTTTCCACATCACAGCTTGGAGAAACAGAATATATGAGTGGTTCTAGAACTAAAATTGGAGCAGGTTAATACCATCACTTTTAGAAGTTAGATTTCATTATACATAAGACAGGGTAAATAGAAATATACACCAAAACAAGGATGCTACAAGCTTGAAAGTTCTCAAGATAGCTATATTTAGACAGAGGTACAAACGTTTCAAATTCAGATTCCCAGAATGCCAACATTAAAAAGGCATCCTCTGACCCTCTCCACATTTCCCCATGAGCAAAGGCACAAAAGGATATTTTCATAACTCTAAATGTTACGAAGAATGTGTATAAGTAAATCTGCACACTACATGTGTATATCTGCGCATTCTTCCAAAATATAAAAGTATAAAAATAAAATTTCTGCCTTTTGTATCTAGTACATCTGGGGGAAAAAGTATGATTGCTTCTGGTTCTCAGTCATCTGAGCAGGCACACCTCACCTTCCTGTGCTGTCTGGAGGTGACACAGAAATGGAGATGACATTGACTTTTCATCCCAGGAAACCAAATTCAGGACAAGGGAAACAAATGCTAAGCATATCTAATAGTATCTCTTCATGGGTCCTCAGCAGAAAGAAGGCAGGGCTTAGCACAGACTTCACATTTGGGCAGTGTGGATTACACTCTAGGAGAGGAATGCTTCTGGGACAGTAGGAAATGAGCCAATCTGAGAGCTACATTCTGGAAGGACAGGGGCATGGGCACTGGGTCTCAGCCAAAGCCCATCACTGAGCAGCAGTTTGTTTGTCTTTGTACTTCTGGTAGACCTTCAGGATTTCCATGATGACATGGGGGTCCTCCAAGGTGGTGGTATCTCCCAGATCCTGAGCTCTTCCTGTAATTATCTTCCTCAGGAGCCTCCGCATGACTTTTCCAGACCGAGTTTTTGGAAGACGCTTCACAACCTGGCAAGGAAAGGGTGTGGAATTCAAGTTCAGGTGGTGCCCATACTCCCAGCAGTGTCCAGCTGCACTGGGATAACAGCAAGGGATGACACCCTTGCTGGGGGCTCAGGAATGAATGACTGAGATGCCAGGCCTGCCCCAAAGATATGGAGACCTGTGGTCTCTGGTTATATCTTCACACCATCTGGACCTAAAGCTGAAATCAACCTGAAGGGCAGAATCAACCACACATCAGGGGTTTGCTGAAGCCTTCCTCCAGGTCAGGTCTGTCCATACCTGGGTCTGCCTCACTGCTGATACCTCTGTCTCCTGTTCACTACATTAATGAGGGCTCCCAGATAGCAACAGAACCAAGTATATGCCATGGCACCTCGTCTCCACCCACTGGCCTGGCCCAAAGTGGCTTTTTGCTGACATAAGTGGTAAGAGCTACTTCAGACAAAAATGTTGTCTTGCTTAGTATTTGAAAATTCAGCATTTTCAAACAGCCATGGCCCCTTTAATGTGAACAGCAACATGCTAAGAGCTATGTTTGGGGCTTATTTGGAACAGTGACCTATCTTTTGAAAGGGGAGTTCAGGTCTCCCTAAAACTCTGGTCACCAAACAGCTTGACTTCGTATGACACCAGGGGAAGCTAGGGCCATTCCCATCTCAGAGGACCTCCTCTGAACCAAGGAAGACTGTGGGGGGAAATGTTAACAAAGGAAGGAGTGGAAACCTAATAAGGCTAGAGAATGGGCCCCCTTCTTCCCCAGACCGGACTCTAACACAGACCCTCTCAGACAGGGTCTGGCAGTGTCTCCTGCACTGACACCAGGAGATATGTTCAGAATCTAACTGGGGCCGGGGAACACTGGTACTTTCCCCATGTTTCTCTATTTAAAATCTCTTATGAATAAGGCAGAGACTTAGACAAAATGCAACAATGGAGGAATTTATCCCAAATGCAAGAAAAAGGTAAGTCCATGGCCAGAGATCTAAGTGGAACATATATAAGTAACATGCCTTATAAGATATAAGTAACATGCCTGATGGAGAATGTAAAGCAACAATCCTAAGGATACTCACTGGGCTTGAGAAAAGAATAGAAAACATCAGTGAGACCCTGACCACAGAGATAACAGACTTAAAAAGGAATCAACCAGAGATGAAGAACTCAATACTCAAGATTGGAAACAGGCTTAATGCAATGAACAGCAGACTGGAAGAGGCAGAGGAATGAATTGGTGACTTAGAAGACAAAATAATGGAAAATAATGAAGCTGAACAAAGGTGAGAAAGAATTATGAAACATAGCAATAGACTTAGGGAACTAAGTGTGACTCCATCAAATATAATAACATTAACATTTGTATTATAGGAGTCCCAGAAGAAGAGGAGAGAGAAAAGGGGGCAGACATTTTTTTTTTGAAGAAATGAAAGCTGAAAACTTTCCTAATCTGGGGAAGGAAACAGACATCAAGATCAAGGAGGCACAGAGAACTCCCATCAAAATCAACAAAAGCAGGCCAACACCAAGACCTATTATAATTAAATTTGCAAAATATAGTGAGAAAGAAAAATCCTAAAAGCAGCAAGAAAGAAAGTCCTCAACTTGTAAGGGAAGACCCATAAAGCTAGCTACAGATCTGTCCTCAGAAACTTGGCAGACCATGATATATTCAACATGCTTAATGGGAAAAATCTGTAGCCAACAACACTCCATCCAGCAAGGCTATCATTCAGAGCAGAAAGAGAGATAAAGAGTTTCCCAGACAGAGAAAACCTAAAGAAGTTTGTGACCACTAAACCGGCCCTGCAAGAAATATTAAAAGGGGACTCTGAGTGGAAAAGAAGGACCAAAAGTGACAAAGACAAGAAAGGATCAGAGAAAATCTCCAGATACAATGACAAAACAAGTAATAAAATGGCAATAAGAATAAGTACATATCTATCAAAAATTACTTTGAGGGGCGTCTGGGTGGCTCAGTCGGTTGAGTGTCCAACTTCAGCTCAGGTCATGATCTCACAGTCTGAGAGTTCGAGCCCCACGTTGGGCTCTGTGCTGATAGTGACAGCTCAGAGCCTGGAGCCTGCTTAGGATTCTGTGTCTCCCTCTCTCTCTGACCCTCCCCCATTCATGCTCTGTCTCTCTCTGTCTCAAAAATAAACAAACATTTTTAAAAAATTTAAAAAATTTAAAAAATTACTTTGAATTTAAATAGACTAAACACTCCAATCAAAAGACATAGAGTGACAGAATGGATAAAAAAAAAAAAAAATAAGACCCATCTATATGCTGCTTACAAGAGACCCATTTTAGATATAAAGCCACCCTGCAGATTAAAAGTGAGGGGATGGAGAAATATTTACCATGCAAATGGATGTCAAAAGAAAGCCAGAGTAGCAATTCATATTTTGGACAAAACAGATTTTAAAACAAAGACTATAACAAGAGACAAGGATACTATATAATCATAAAGGGGATAATCCAACAAGAAGATATAATAATTGTAAGTATTTATTCTCCCAATATTGGGAGCACCCCAATATATAAGACAATAACAAAAATAAAGGAACTAATTAATAATAATACAATAATAATAGGGGACTTTAACACCCCACTTACATCAATGGACAGATCACCTAAACAGAAAATCAACAAGGAAACAATAGCTTTGAATGACACACTGGACCAGATGGACTTAACAGATATATTTAGAACATATCATCCTAAAGCAGCAGAATACACATTCTTTTTGAGTGCACATTGGACATTCTCCAGAATAGATCACATATTAAGTCATAAAACAGGTCTCAGCAAGTACAAATACACTAAGATCATACCATGCATGTTTTCTGATCACAACACTATGAAACTAGAGGTCAACCACAAGAAAAAAAATTGGAAAGACAACAAATACATGGAGATTAAACAACATGCTACTAAAGAATGAATTGGTCAACCAGGAAATCAAAGAAGAAATAAAAAAATATATGGAAGCAAATGAAGATGAAAACACGTTGGTCTAAAACTTTTGTGATGCAGCAAAAGTGGTTCTAAGAGGGAAGTAGGTAGCAATACAGGTCTACCTCAAGAAGCAAGAAAAATCTCAAATAAACAACCTAACCTTACACTCAAAGGACCTAGAAAAAGAACAATAAATGAAGCCTAAAGCCAGCATAAGAATGGAAATAAGATTAGAGAAAAGATAAATGGTATAGAAACTAAAACAAAATAAATAATAAAACAGGTTCATGAAACCAGGAGCTGACTCTTTGAAAGAATTAACAAAATTGATAAACCCCTGGCCAGACTTATCAAAAAGAAAAGAGAAAGGACCCAAATAAATAAAATCACAAATGAGAGAGGAAAGATAACAACCAACACCACAGAAATACAAACAGTACTATAAGAGAACATGAAAAATTATATGTCAAAAATCTGGATAATCTGGAAAAAAATGCATAAATTCTTAGAAACATAAAAACTACCAAAACTGAAACAAGAAGAAATAGAAAACTTGAACAGACCAATAACCATCAAAGAAAATAAATCAGTAATCAAAAACTCCCAATAAACAAAAAGTCCAGTGCCAGATGACTTCACAGATGAATTCTACTAAACATTTAAGGAAGACTTAATACCTATTCTTCTCAAACCATTCCAAAAAATAAAAAAGCAAAGAAAACTTCCAAATTCATTCTATGAGGCCAGCATTATCCTCTTACCAAAACCAGATAAAGATTCCACTAAAAAAGAGAACTACAGGCCAATATCCCTAATGAACATGGATGCAAAAATTCTCAATAAAATCCTAGTAAATTGATTCCAACAATACATTAAAAGAAATATTCACCATGATCAAGTGGGATATATTCCTGGGCTGCAAGGGTGATTCAATACTTACAAATCAATCAATGTGATACACCATATTAATAAAAGAAAAGATAAAAACCATATGATCATTTCAATAGATCCAGAAAAAACATCTGACAAAATACAGCATCTATTCGTGATAAAAAACCATCAACAAAATAGGTTGAGAGGGAACATACATCAACATAATAAAGGTCATATATGAAAAGCTAACATCATCCTCAAAGAGGAAAAACTCTCAATTTTTCCTCTATGGTCAAGAACATGTCCACTCTCACTGCAGTTAATTAACATAGTACTGGAAATCCTAGCCACAGCAAGTAGACACCAAAAAGAAATAAAAGGCATCTAAATCAGCAAGGAAAAAAGTAAAATGTTCACTATTTACAGACAACACGATACTCTATATAGAAAACCTGAAATACTCCACCAAAACATTGCTAGAACTGATACACAAATTCAGTAAAGTCATGGGACACAAAATCAACATACAGAAATCTGTTACATTTCTTTTTTTTTTAAAGTTTTTATGTATTTATTTTGAGAGAGAGAGAAAGAGCACCAGGGAGGGACAGAAAGGAGGGAGAGAGAATTCCAAGCAGTCTCTGCACTGTCAGCGTGAAGCCCAACATGGGGCTCAAACCCATGAACTGTGAGATCATGATCTGAACTGAAATCAAGAGTTGGACGCTTAAACAACTGAGCCACCCAGGTGCCCCTGTTAAATTTCTTTAAACTAATAATGAAGCAGCAGAAAGGGAAACTAAGGAATCAATCCCATTTACAATTGCACCCAAAACCATAAGATACAGAGGAATAATCCTGACCAAAAAGGTGAAAAACCTGTACTCTGAAAACTATAAAACACTGATGAAAGAAACTGAAGATGACATCAAGAAATAGAAAGACATTCCATGCTCATGAGTTGGAAGAACAAATACTGTTGAAATGTCTATACTACCCAAAGCAATCTGCACATTTAATGCATTCCCTATCAAAATACCAACAGCATTTTTTCACAAGAACTAGAACAAACAATCCTAAAATTTGTATGGAACCACAAAGAAGAGCCCTGAAGAGCCTTTTTGGCCCTGAAGAGCCAAAGCAACCTTGAAAAAGCAAAGCTAGAGGCATCACAGTTCCAGACTTAAGGAACATTACAAGGCTGTAGTAATCAAAACAGTATGGTACTAACACAAAAATAGACACACAGATCAATGGGACAGAACAGAAAACCCAGAATGAACCCACAACTACATAGTCAATTAACCATCAACAAAGCAGGAAAAAATATCCAATAGGAAAAAGGCAATCTGTTCAACAAATGGTGTTAGGAAAACTGGACAGTTACTTGCAAAGGAATGAAACTAGACCATTTTCTTACACCAAACACAAAAATAAATTCAAAATGTATTAAAGGCCTAAATGTGAGACCTGAAATCATCAAAATCCTAGAGGAGAACACAGACAGTAACCTCTTTGGCATCAGCCATAGCAACTTCTTTCTAGATCTGTCTCCTGAGGCAAGGGAAACAAAAACAAGAATAAACTATTGGGACTTCATCAAAATAAAAAGTTTCTGCACAGCAAGGAAACAATCAACAAAACTAAAAGGCAACCTATGGAATGGGAGAAGATATTTGCAGATGACATATCTGATAAAGAGTTAATATCAAATATGTATAAAGAAGTTTTATAACTCAACACCCAAAAAAACAATCTAATTAAAAATGGGGAGAAGACATCAATAGACATTTTTGCAAAAAAGACATCCAGATGGCCAACAAACCCATGAAAACATCCTCAACATCACTCATCATCAGGCAAGTACAAATCAAAACTTCAATGAGACATCACCTCACACCTGTCAGAATGGCTAAAATCAACAACACAGGAAACAGTATGTCATGGTGATGATGTGGAGAAAGGAGAGCCCTCTTGCACTGTTGGTGGGAATATAAATTGGTGCAGCCACTGCGAAAAACAGTATGGAGGTTCTTCAAAAAGTTAATAATAGAGCTACCCTATGATCCAGCAATTGCACTACTAGGTATTTACCCAAGGAATCCAAAAATACTAATTCAAGGGGATGCACGCACACTGATATTTATAGCATTATCTACAATAGCCAAATTATGGAAACAGCCCAAGTATCCATCAACTGATGAATGGATAAAGAAGACGTGGTATGTGTGTGTGTGGGTGTGTGTGTGTGTATGTACATATATAATATATATATATATAGAGAGAGAGAGAGTATATATAGTAGAGTGTGTGTGTGTGTATATATATAGTGGAGAATATTATCTAAGCAAAATTAAGTCAGTCAGAGAAAGACAAATACCATTATGATTGCACTTATATGTGTAATTTAAGAAAAAAAACAGAGATAAGGGGAAAAAAGAGAGATGGGCAAACCAAGAAACAGACTCTTAACTACAGAGGGGAGGTGGGCAGGGGGATGGGTGAAATATGTGGTGGGGATTAAGGAGTGCACTCGTTGTGATGAACACAGAGTAATATATGGAATGGTTGAATCACTATATTGTACATCTAAAACTAATTATCACTCTGTATTGTTAATTAACTGGAATTTAAATTAAAACTTAAAAAAAAAAATAACTAAAATCTCTAATTTTCTTCACCACTCAGACCTGCTCCTATAAATAGCTTCCAAAGGCCAAAGTAAGAGAATGCCTAATCCTGCCCAGCACTGTACCCTGAACAGGTGAATTGTGTAAAGGTTTGCTGCGAGGTATTCTGACCTTCCCCTCTCTATGAGGATACAGCAATTCACCATCCCCGCCTACCTCCCTGGAAACCAAACAGCTAATGTCCACTTTGCTGCTGATGAAAGGGATCACTTGTTGTTTGTTAATTGTGGAAAGCAGAGAAGGAGGCTTACAACCAGTAGCGCCATCACACCTGAAGGGCAGGTGCCACTCACCAGAATCTGATCAGGCACCGCATACTTGGCAATCTTGTTGGCCACTGCTGACCTGACCTCCTTCACCACCAAATCTGGGTCACCTGCATTGTCCTTCAACACAATAAAGGCAAATGCAGCTGGAAGGAAGCAAAGATTTGGGGTGTATTAGACCGCAAACCATCTCCTGAGGCAGAGCATTGTATATAGTCACTATAAATCCTAAAGATCTTAAAATCATACACTGGTGACCTTGTAGCAGCTGCTTTGTTTCATTGTAGCCCTGAAGATGTGTTTCCATTTCATCCAAAGCAGAAGCAATTC
Source organism: Herpailurus yagouaroundi (assembly GCF_014898765.1). NCBI lineage: Eukaryota > Metazoa > Chordata > Mammalia > Carnivora > Felidae > Herpailurus > Herpailurus yagouaroundi. The sequence goes on from NW_024412427.1 coordinate 36,460,325, forward strand.
TCACAGCTCCTTTGAACATCCCAGTGAAGCCAACACGTAGTTGAGAGCTCTCTGGGGCTCTGGTGTTGATTGGCTGGGGGTGTGACCTTGGAAGCATAACAACCCCCTCCCACTGTCCTTGCACCTGTGAAGTAGACCATACTGTGGGCTGACAGGAGAATACTATCCACTCCTGTGAGATGGTACATGGGAACACAGCACATGGCACTAATCTTGTGGGTACATGTATAGCACGGTGGGAACTAGCCACAGTAGCTATTAAAATGTAAATGAAGTTAAGGTTAAGATGTAGTTCCTTGGTCGCATGATCCACTTATAGCTATGGCTACTCTCCTGGACAGCACAGATGAAAAGCAAGCTCCATCTTGGCAGGAAGTTCTGTTGGGCAATGCTGACTAACCAATATTTTACCATAAACACTAAGTTTTGTCTGTCAGTATCCTGCCAGGTTCCAGAAAGGATTAACAGTGGTTCCCACAGGTCTCTACATTTCTTGTGAATCCAAGTGGGATAATCTTGCATATGTGGTACCCAGGGATCCAATTCTATTGTTTCTCTACATGAGCAATCCCACAACCAGTGGGGACAGTCTCTTTCCCCATGGATCTGCAATGCCCTGTCATACATGGAGTTCCTATATATGTGTAGTCTGTGTATGCCTGCACCATTCCACCCATCTTAATTAATTCTCCCCATGGCACATGCCATGGCACAACCTACTTGTAGCTTCTTCATTGATTGTGTTTATTGCATATTGTCCATCTCTCCCCTCTACTCCCTGACCCTCCAGCATGAAAGCTCAATGAAGCAGAGACTTATGTCCCTTGCCAGGTCTGGGTCCTAATCAGACAAGACCCAGGACCTCCCCTTGATTAGATCAAGTGCACAGGGAGTAGGGACAAACAGGTACCCAACAGCTTTTGCTGTTGTGTATTACAAATAGATGGCTGCTCAAATTTGTTAGAAATCAGAAAAATGTATATCACCATACCCATGATACACACGTCTTCCCCAGTACTAAAGTCCTGGTGATCCCAAAGTTATTTGTATGCATCTGCTGATGGGATTATGAGGTGGCCCAAGGCCTCTGAGTGTCACAGGCAAGGACGTGTTCCCATCTCCATCCCCCTCCTATCCCTGCCCCCTCTCCAGTGCTTCCCAGTCTCCTGCTAAGGAAGGGGGGGGGGGGCAACCTCATGAACACATGCTTCTCATGGCAACTGAAAATGCTGTTTTTAAAGGAACTTCAATAAATGTTAAATTTTACAATGAGTTGATTTAGATAAGGTGTTTGCGTAAATAATGGAATAGTGGCACATAAACATGGCAGGAAGGCAGGTAGCAATGGGACATGCTGCGACAGAGGCTGTCCCTGACAGCAAGAGGGAGAGTGTCCAATCCCAGGCTGCTTGGCCAGGCAGTGGAGGATGGTTTGCCCAGCAGGGCAGTGTAGGGTCAAAAGTGTCCAGCTAATGCCAACCCAAGTGAGTGTGGCCACTGTGCACCAAGCACTATGATACTCAAGTGATCCTGCCGCTTCCCACACCCACCTGCTTAGAATCTGGCAGACTTTGGAACAATGTGTGTCTTCAGTAAGACCACCCTGACCATCATTTAGCACTCCCCTGGCATGTCACTTGCATGGGAACCACAGGTCAAATTCCTCCAGAACAAGTCCCAGAGCAGCAGAAGAGTCCACTCCAGGGCACACTCCTGTCTGCCAGCTCCTATGTGGCTGCAGAGCTGGCACCAGGCGCTGTAACCCAGCATGTGCAAGGAGACGCTCTGAGCACGATAGGACATTTCATGTGAACCGTCGGCAACTGGGCCACCACAGCCACACAGACAGAGGATGAAACTCCCAAGCTCAGTAGAGGCCAAATAGACTCCCAAGCTCAGTAGAGGCCAAATAGGTCCTGGCTGCTTGTGGATGTGTGTCCTCAAAGGATGGCAGAATTAGGACATTTCAGAAATCTGACCCTCCCCTAACATGCATGCCATCAAGTCTATTCACCCAAAATCCACGTAAGACAGAAGGAAGCAACAGCTTAACCTATAAAAATCCCCTGCCACCCACCTTCCAGATTCTGCTCCTTTTACAAAGTGCCCACAATGGGCGTAAGACCAGGAATGAGGAGCTCCTTTTGTGGGCACTCACCTTCTCCTTTGATGTCATGGGGGTAGCCAATGACAGCAGTCTCTGCCACAGTGGGGTGGCTAGCCTGTGCAGAACACAACAAGACAAAACATGCAAGAGGTGAACCGCCTGAGTCAGCACGCAAGTAAATCTGAGGCCTCAAAGAGGCATCCTACCCAAGGAGGCTGGGCCATTCTCACCATCGAGTCCTCGATCTCAGCAGTCCCTAGCCTGTGGCCACTGATGTTGATGACGTCATCCATCCGCCCTGTGATCTGGTAGTAGCCGCCCTTGGTCCGGTAAGCCCCATCTCCAGTGAAGTAGTAGCCTGCACCACAACGGGAGAATTCAGCACCAATACCTCTGAACCAGGACCCAGCAGGGCTCCCGTCCCTCCAGGAAGGATACAGTAGTACCCACACCCCAACTCTCTCTATGGAAGAAAGCCCTGATGCCCCAGCTCTGCTAACCTCCTGCCTGTTTGTACTCCTGGCAACCCCTTGTGGAGACACTTCTCTAGATAGTGCCATCTGGCTATGTGCTAGAGAGAGGGCAGTGGCTCTGAGTCAGCAGAATTCTGACCATGTCATAACCGCAAACATTGGGGAGCAGATGTACAAGGAGCCCACCCAAGCATCCCCAAAAGTGAGTCTCTTTCACAAGCTTGAGACTGAAGATGATGGGTTCCCAAAGGCACACTGTGTATATAATCTTCCAACCCAACAACACAAAGCAAAGCAGGAAAAAAACAAAAAGTAAACCGGAAGAAAACTCACAGCCATCATGACAGTTCTCCAAAGTTGTTTCTTCATCCTTCTCTCTTAGTAGCCTAAGGCATGCACACCACAGGCCAGGCACTTTGGGCTCTGCATGCAGCCCCACTTAACCCCCAAGAATTCTTACCAGTCCAGAGACCAGGGGACTTAGGGAGGTGAAGTGGATGGGGGGAGGATTCCAACTCCAAAGTATCACTGCTCTACACTCAGTCATCATTTTCTTAAAAATGTTTTCCGAGCTTATGATTCCCAGTGTGTGCAAAAATGCATGACATGATCCACTTTAGCCAGCTCACCTGGGTAAGGCTTGAAGTAGGCCTCCATGAATCTCTGGTGGTCTCCATAGATGGTCCTGGCCATGCCCGGCCAGGCCTGGGACAGGCACAGAGCCCCAGAGACATCACCGCCCTCCACAACGTTTCCCTACAGACCCAGAGACACACATGTGAGAGAACTGGCAGATTCTGCTTCAGAAGCAAAAAACTAACATTCTTCTGAAAAATGATAGAGGGAAGTGCCAGAAAAATGCATGAAAACAGAAACATGAAAAATGACAAGGAGGCCCCAAGAGGAACTGCCTTTCTCCTCCGTAAGGAAGCAGCATGGAGAGGGCTTCCCATAAAACCTAGGGCTCACCCCATGTGGCAGTTTCAACTGTGTCCTTGAATGCTTGCCCTCCACCACCTAAAAGAGCCTGGCACACGTGACGTGGGACAGCGAGCAGAGGAGGCCATGAAGGCAGACAAGAGTCTCAGGAGCTTGGCAGGGCACCCGTGAAGGAAGGAGATGCCTCTGCAAGGCCCTTACCTTCTCATCCATGAGAATTGGGACAATGCCATAAAAGGGTCTCATAGCCATGCCAGGGAGGATTTCTGCTCCTTCTTCCGAGGGGCGTGGGGCGATGCAGATGCCACCCGTTTCTGCAGGGAGAATGGGGAAGAAATGCAGGATGGGCCTAGCACCTAGTTGAATGTTTCTTGAGACACTGCCATGAAAGTGTCCACTGCAGACACACAAGTGCTCTCCCAGGGTCGGAGATGGGTGCTTGCCCCTGTCTGCTCAAGGAAATGACACAGTGATCCCAGTGACACAAAGACCTCTTTCTGAGGCAAGCCCAGACTTGGGTTCTGGTCCTCTCATCTGCAGAAACGAGATGGGGACCCAAGGAGGAGAGGTCAGTCCAGCTATGGCTCTCCACAGGGATAGGGGCTTCCTCCCTTCATCCATGGCTCTGTGGGAAGGGGAAGAACCCACCTACTTGCACAGGAAGATGGGGGAAAAGAACTGCTTCTGGGCCAGTGCCCCATCCCCCACACCAAACAATGAAAAGTGATGCTCACAATTCTGTTCTCACATCTCTGGCACTTCCCTCTATCAGCCTGCATGGAAATGCCTCACAAGACTCAGCTGTAGGGAGTCTCTGTCCTGAGCCTTCCCAAATGGAGGAGAACAGAGCTATTTGCAATACCTCACATTCTGGCTTCTTGGAGAATGAGACCACAGTTCGCTACATTTATTACATCAGTGGTGATCTCTTACTCCGAACAATACTCCAGAGCAGAGAGGACAAAGAAAAACAAAATGACACAGAAAAAAATGTGTTTCCCACTAAAATCTAAATTTAGACCCTGGTCCCTTACAGCAGGGTCCATCTGCATCAGATGTATTTGTGTTGGACACATGGACCCTACAGGGAAAATGAACATTTAGCTAAGCACCTACTACCTGTCAGCAGTAGGCAACGTGCAGCACTTCTATCATCTCTTTCCATCCTCACTGGGGCCTGTAGTGGAGTGCCCCATTTCACCAATGAGGAACCCAAGGCCCAGAGAAGTCATTACACATCTTACAGCTGCAAAAGGGCAGCCACACACTGTCTCTCACTCTAGACATCAGATTTTTCAACCACCACATATGCTGAGGGGCTGAAGCATTAGTGGTGTTGGATGGCATTCACAGAGCCTCACTCACACTTGACCCTCCAAGATTCAGGCTCAGCCACATGTTCTCATATGCTGTCACATGCAGTGAGTGAGCCCTGCATCAGGTCCCCTTCTCCTCAGGGGCATTCTCACCTGTTTGCCACCAGGTGTCCACCAGCGTGCATCTGCAGTCCCCCACCACCTTGTGGAGCCACTCCCAGGCCTCATAGTTGATTGGTTCTCCCACTGAAACCACACACAAAAGGAAAAAAATGATATAATACACCTCAACAAAACTGAAAATAAAAAGGATAGGTTTTTATAGGAGAAATTGTTCTATAATTTTTCTGAAGGACATAAAAGAAAATTTGAAAAAGCAGTGAGATTCAGCATATTTATGGCCATCAAAAAAATACAAATTACAACAAGATATTTTAGCCATCATGTAAGAAATTTTTAAGTTGGATAAAATGTGGGGGAACCAATAGCACATACACTATAGGAGTGTAATTTGGTATGGAACTGGAGAACAACTTGGGTGGTTCTCTTAATATTTAAAAGTGGAGGGGCACCTGGGTGGCTCAGTCAGTTAACTGACTGACTTTGGCTTAGGTCATGGTCTTGTCATTCATGAGTTCGAGCCCCACATCAGGCTTTCTGCTGTCAGCGCGGAGACTGCTTTGGATCTTCTGTCCCTCTCTGTCTCTGCCCCTCCCCCACTAGCATGAGTGCACGCACTCTCTCACTCTCTCAAAAATAAATAATAAACATATTTTTAAAAATTGAAAAAATAAACATGCATACACCTGATACAACTACTTAGGAAACTGTGGTAGAATCCACTAAAGCTAAACACGTATATACACACACATGCTATACACACACACACACACACACACACACACAAATGTGCTTGCATCCTATGACTCTATAGCCTGACTTCTACAGCAATGTCTAGCTGCTATGACCTCAATGTTTGTGTACCCCCAATATTTCATATGTTGAAATCTTAACCCCTAAAGATGATAGTATTAGGAGATAAGGCCTTTGGGAGGTAATGAAGCCCTCAGGAATCGGATTAGTGCCCTTGTAAAACAGACCACCCAGCTCCCCCCTCCCTTGGACCATATGAGGACACAGGGAGAAGGCACCATCTATGAACCAGTAAGAGGGCCCTTACCAGAAGACAATCGTGCTAGCACCTTGATTGTGAACTTCCCAGACTCCACAACTGTGAGAAATAAATCCCTGTTGTTTATAGTCATTGGTGTTTTGTTATAGCAGCCCAAATGACTAAGCTACCACCCTAATGAGATGCCCATACAAGGCTGGCACTCAGTCAGAACTTGCCAGATTAAACATACCGCTGCTAAAATAGTGAAATCCTCTCATGCTGGCTGTCTCTTGCTCAGGACCACTCACGTGCAGCAAGTAACCAAGGCCTGACCTGGCCAGGGCCTCCCATGCTGGTCACACAGGTGCTGGATGTTGTGTGTTTTGCTCCTGCACTCACCCACACCCACAGGGAGGCCAGAGGATACCATGCAGCACTGGCCCATACACTGAGGAACAGCAAGAGACAGAATATGCAAACACTGGGGCGTGACTACTGGACCACACCCACGGTAGCCCCCACAGGAGGGTAAAATCAAGTTCTCAAAACATAGAACAGAGCCATATGGAAAACTGCATGTTGCTGAGTTACAATAAACATAGGATAATAGCACAGTTTGATCTTGTTCAGGGAAAGAAGACATTTCAGAACCGAGCTATGTCTTTCACAGTAATATAACTGTGAAGAAGGCATCAGAAGGTGCACAGGCAATGGGGTTGCCTGGAGCAGCGCCATGGAGGACATCAGCTTTCATTACCATGTTCCAATTTTTTATTTTCCCCAGCAAGAGTATAACTATGTGTCACTTGTGAAGCTGAAAGTTAAAAAAAAAATTAATGCAAATCTTGAGGTTAAAGTCCTAAGTAAACTAGATTCTGCTGACCAGTCAGATTAAATGAAGTCAATGCACCCAAAGCCTGGGCTGTGGGGGCTAATCCAGCCACACGGAAGCAGCCTGAACTGTGGAACCACAGTGGAGATCAGCACCGCACTGGCTCTGGTCAAGGCATGAAGCTTCCTGGTCCATGGTGCTACTCTCTTTTGCCAGTGTGAGAAGATGCCAAGTGCTGTTTACCTGCCTGCCAGCACTGCTTATTGATAACCAGGTCCCAGGGAAACCCCTGCAGGGCTCCACTGGTGGTGCTCATTACATGGCAGGAATGTGCCCACGAGACCAGCAAAATACACAGAGCCTGGCCAATCCTTTGTGTGTGCTCCCTGGTACAGAGTTGTTCTGGGCCTGATCCAAGAGAGGAAGTGGAGAGAGGACTGCAGAAGCCTGTCTGGCCTAGAGGATGCCTGGCTGAGGCAGCTTTTGGATGGGACGTGCACCCCCACTCTAATGCAGCTACTGAGCATCTCCTTCTGAAATGCTCAGAGCAAATGCCTTATCACTGGGGGTCCTAGTGAGTCTTCCTTAGCAGTTGAATCCCATGAGTGCATCTAGAAAATCAAACCTCCCTTCATCACTAACCTAACTCCTGGTCCCACTCAGGTGGCCTACAAGTGGCACCTGGAGGATCTGAGTGAGTTTCTGTGGCCCTCTGCTTGCCCTCGGACCCCAAGCACTGCCCAGCCCAAAGTGCAGGGGCACATCATAGCCCTTGTGATGTGGAGGGCAGGTCTTCTGCATCCACACAGCCCCCAGTCAATACACACAGGACTCACACTCCATAGCCTAAACATGCCAAGAGAGGCATCTCAGACTCACCACCATCTAGAAAGGAGCCCAAAACACTTTCTGCTGACCCCACCTGGAAAATTCAAAGTACTTGGTCATCCAGACACCAACTGACCCTAATCACAAGGGAGGCTCTGAATAAAAGGGAGCTAGGCACATGAAAACAGGTCTCCCAGGCAAGGATCCAGGCCATCCTGGGTGGGAAGCAGCATTGCTCGGTAGCAACTGCCCTGGAGATGCCAGCATCTGGGTGTTGAGCCCTCAGCACAAATCTGAGCCTTCTGTTTCTGGCCCTGCAACTCAGCTTCACAAAGAGCAGTCAACCCTCACTGACCTGCTATGTTTCCCTGTGTGTGGGCATTGGGATGCTGAGGATAATGATGGGTGTGACTTTTGGGAGCTCACTGCCCAGGGAAACAGTCAGCATGAGAACAGCTATCCAAGTACAGAATATGGATTTGTCTGAGAAAAGAGAGCCCGAGGTCCAGAGCAGCCAGGGAACTCCACAGGGAGAAGGTTCACAGAGACGGACCTTGAGAGAAGGTTGGAACCCACACAGATGGAGAGGAGCACTATGGCATTTCAGGCAAGGGGAGTAGTATGAACCAGGGCCCTGAGACCTATAACAGCGCTACACACCTGTGCCACTGATGAGTGACATGCACATGCTATCCTGAGCTCCCTTCCCCGTGGACACATTTGGCAGCAAGACACCCCCCTTGTGGTATCTGCCCTACATGCCTCCTCTGTGAAAAACCAAGAAGATCCAAGTATTCACCCAAGGAGCACAGAGGACCTCCCTGCCCTTGTTTTGCCTATTCACAACATGTGTAGGAGCAGAAATGAAATGAATCAGGAACAAGGAGAGAGAACGGGCATGGGTACCTTCCACCCCACTGGTATCATCTGAACTAACCCCACATCACCTTTCCCAGATGTTTCCATGTGACTTGGTGACATATATAAAAATTATAAATGGAGATAACTTTTGATCTCATAACTCCTTGCCTTGGAAATATCTACAGCAAGAACAGCACACAAGCACAGAATGATGTTTATTATAGTCCTTGGGACTATCCAGTCCTAAGCAACAGAGGAACACCTTAGTGACCCAGTCAGCTCCTGCACTGCAGTCCCATGTGACCACTGAAGGAGGGCTTGGGCCACCTTACCAGGTTGGGAATTTTTCATAATAAAGATGAAGCACAGAACTCAGGCACAGAAACATCTGGAATATTGTGCTCCAGACTGTTTGTTATCACCTGGGGGCTCCAGGAAGTTGCTTATGGGCAGGGACATCTGCTTTCTATTCAGTATGGCACTGTTTGAATTCACCACAGCCATAGCCACGCAGCTTTCATAATTAAAACCATCCTGAAGCCTGCACTGGCTCTGCCACATGGCACACACACCTCTCCAGCAGCACAGCAGGCTACTCACCTGACCCCAGAGTCCGCAAGGAGGAGCGGTCGTACTTCTTCACCCAGGAGTCGCCATATTTCAACAATAGCCGGACAGCCGTCGGGGCCCCATAGAACTGATTGATCTTTAACCTCTGCACTGTCTCCCAATATCGACCTACAGAAAGACCCAAGTTCACCATCAGTCTGAGCCCACTAGATAGAATCTATTCTAACTTATTTAGAAATCAGACAACAGTTACTGTGTGCTGGATACATGCAAACCCCTGTGTTAACAGAAAGGAATCCAACACCCATCATTGGGATAGGAAGGGAGCCCTGTGGCAATCATCACCCAGCACACCCCACATCCAGGGCTGGTGCATTTGGAAACAGCCTTCCCCTGGCTCTGGATGGCTGCATCCACGTGGTATATCCCACAAGATACAGCAAAGATTGGTTCAAAGGGATATCACTGTGAATTTAAAAAATAACCCATGTAGCACTAACAAAGAACTTATGTTCACACTTAGATGTCTCTGAGGTTGTGACAGGTGCTTCCCCTGGAATAGCAGTGGCCACAACTGAGTGAGCCCTGGGGAGCAGGGCAATTGTCCAGCATACACACACACACACACACACACACACACACACACACACACACACACCTGGTTTCCCACAATCCCCCTCAACTCACCACCATGGCTCTACACACAGAGTGGGCTGAGCTTCGAGGGGTTGAAGTGATGGGCCTGAGATCACACCTAAGGTGTGGCCCTTAATCCCTCACTATGCCCCCTACATAATCTTCCTAGGGTGCATCTAGTCCATCAGGAGGCTGAAGAGAAGCAGGGGAGGTGACAAAGAAGTTCTACACACATCATTATTAGCACTGTGGAATGCTTGGCAGAGCCACCACAATTCAACTGAATTATAACAAATACTTGGGGTTTTGTGCTGCCTGAAAGAGAGATGCCAAGGTGAGCAAGATGTGGGTCCTCAAAGCAATCTCAATTCATGGAGGTGGCTCCAGGACACACACAATGCTCTCTGACAGATGTCCCTGAAGGCACAGGCAGCAGAGCTGGAGAAAACCCCCCCTGTCTGTGGTAACAGGAGGCTGGCAGTTGGCCTGGGTGTTAAGGGCTGGATCTGGTCAGGTGGCTAGAGAGGGGAGAGGGACAGTGCTAAGGGGATGGCCCAAGGCACCCAGTTTGCTAGCAGGACAAGAACTCTGGAGTGGGTTGTCCTGAGACAGCTCCCAGTGACAAATCACACTCCCATCTACTGCTTATCTGATCTTACTGCAGACATGGCCCCTGGCCCCAGCCCACCTGGCAGAGCGAAAGGCCTGGCAGCTATGCCACGTGACCACAAGGACCACAGCCGGGACAGAGTGAGGGAATCTACTCCACCCTCCTGTGAACTTCTCCTCCTTCCTCAAGCTTCCTCCTGGGGACCCTGTTTGGTCCCCAGTCCTCACCAGCATCAGGGTAAACTGGGGTGCTCTCAAAAAGGACAGTGGTTGCTCCATTGCACAGGGGTCCATACACCACATAGCTGTGTCCTGTGATCCAGCCAATGTCGGCCACACAGCCAAAAACATCGCCTGGCCGGTAGTCAAAAACAAGCTGCAGAAACAGGAAAAGAGGCTGTTAGGAGCCTGTCACCCCATGCTCCCATAAGTCACTAACAGTGTTCTATAAATGCAAGACACAGCTGCTCCCAGGCCACCAAGAGCAGGAAGAATAAGTGCACCGCCAGAGCTCCATGAAGCTACAGCAGTAACAAGACAGAGTTACTGCCACACACAACATGCGGATTCTCACAGATGACAGTGAAAGAAGCCAGACCCCAGGTGTATACTGTATGAGCCCCAACCCAGCAAAGCTGATCTGTATACTGGAGGTCATGCTAGTACTAGCCCTGCTGGGGGGCTGCTTGCCAGCGGCATGTCAGCGCCTCTGGGAGCTGGAGACGCCCCAAGTCCTGAGGCAGGTGGTGGCCAAGTGTGTATCCACAGGTCGAAGCTCATCTAGCCATATGTCCAAAATAAGGGAACCTTTCTGCATTAAGTTATACTCCAATTTTTTAAATCTCAAAAATTGCCAAAAAGACAAAAAAAAAAAACAAAAAACAACAACAACAAAAAAAAAAGCCAAAAAGACCAAGAAATGCCTCAAGCATCATCGGTTTCTGAGAGCCTGAGCAGGGAGACATGTGCCTCCTGCATTCTTGCCACAGGGTCCAACCTGAGCCTGACCTACCTCTGGATACAAATGCCCCTTTGCAGGAAACACAGAGATCAGAGGGACAAACCTCTGGGTGTTACAACAAAGTTGAAGGAAACGGAAGGGATAGAAGAGAACCAACAGGTTAAAAAGGCTTAAAAGACATATTAAAAAAAACAAACAAACAGTAAGCTACAGTATCAGGGGATGCATGTTGGGTGACTAAGCAAGAAGAGGGGAAACACGGGGCAGTGACACTATCAAGGTCAGGATATGGGGGAGAGGTTGTGGTTGGACAGGCCAGGAAGGGCTTCTGTGAGGCTGACAGGACATTTCTCCACTCCTTTTTTTTTTAAATTAATTTATTTAAATTCAAGTTAGTTAACATACAGTGTAGTATTCGTTTCAGGAGTAGAAGCCAGTGATTCTTCACTTATATACAACACCCAGTACCCCAGTGACATTGAAGTGGGTTGCCTTATAATAATTCAGTAAGCCACACATAGGATTTGAGTGGTTTTCTGGATTCTATTCTGTATTCTGATCTATTTTGCAATAAAAAATTTCTTTTAAATCTTTGGGCGAGTGGGTCAGAGTGGCTAAAATGAACAAATCAGGAGACTATAGATGCTGGAGAGGATGTGGAGAAATGGGAACCGTCTTGCACTGTTGATGGGAATGCAAACTGGTGCAGCCGCTCTGGAAAACAGTGTGGAGGTTCCTCAAAAAATTAAAAATAGATCTACCCTATGATGCAGCAATAGCACTGCTAGGAATTTACCCAAGGGATACAGGAGTGCTGATGCATAAGGGCACTTGTACCCCAATGTTTATAGCAGCACTTTCAACAATAGCCAAATTATGGAAAGAGCCTAAATGCCCATCAAGTGATGAATGGATAAAGAAATTGTGGTTTATATACACAATGGAATACTACGTGGCAATGAGAAAGAATGAAACCTGGCCTTTTGTAGCAACATGGATAGAACTGGAGAGTGTTATGCTAAGTGAAATAAGTGATACAGAGAAAGACAGATACCATATGTTTTCACTCTTATGCGGATCTTGAGGAACTTAACAGAAGACCATGGGGGAGGGGAAGAAAAAAAAAAAAAAAAAGAAGAGGTTAGAGAGGGAAGGAGCCAAAACATAAGAGACTCTTAAAAACTGAGAACAAACTGAAGGTTGATGGGGGGTGGGAGGGAGGGAAGGGTGGGTGATGGGTACTGAGGAGAGCACCTGTTGGGATGAGCACTGGGTGTTGTATGGAAACCAATTTGACAATAAATTTCATATTAAAAAATAAAAATCAATCAATCAATCAATCAATCAATCTTTGGGCGAGTGGACCAGTTTCTTGCTGCCACAGATGAATGTGGAGAATCCCCAGGAGTCTCCAGACAGTATAGTGGTCTGGAGATGGGCAGGGCCCTGTGCAGCTGTGTCCCAAGGCAGGGGGCTGGGGGGATTATTTCAAGGAAGCCTGTGGTTTCACAGCACCAGAGCATAAGGACGCCCACACCCAAAGCCCCACAGCATTGGGGACTGAAAGAATGTTTAATACAACTTGGACCAAATTGCCAAGTCTTTCATGGGGCTGAAGATTTCTCTCCCTGCAGTTCTGGTAAGGGTAGCAAGTGCCTGGGGCCAGCCATGCTCCAAAGGGCCTGACCCTACTGTATACCTCCAAAATCTCTTCACACCCTTCAGAGCCAACTGTCCTTATCCCCTAGAGAACTACATGTGTGCATACTTTCATCTATAGAAGGCTCAAAGTTTCTATTCCCAATTCTTAAAAAAAAAATTTCTTATTGAAGAGAAATTCAAAAGATGGTCCCATGCCTATACTCCGACTGCTTTTGCTCATGTAGACTGGGTCCTCCAACAATTTTGGTAATTATTATTACTAAAAACTAACCTCTCTCCACGTTTACAGCTTCCCTAATGTTAACTTCACTGTAAACTGGTGGAAACAATTTGATCTACTCTGTGACTTTCTTGGTATTTGGTTTCATTAGCTATATTTTCCAAAGTATTTTTACTCACATGATGTGTCAATCCTTCAACTTTCCTCCCACCACCGAGAGCTGAAGAGGGGTGGGGTTTTCCAGTTGAGAACACTGAGGTCAAGAAAGGTTCTGTGGCATGCTCAAGGTCACCCAGCAGGCAGAAGACAACTGTTCTAATATGGATTTGAGTTCAGGTACTTTCCGCTCAGCCTGGTTCGGTGCAACATCTGTCTTTCTGCTTTTCAACATCGTTAGTCCTGGGTGTGAGTAGCCGCCAGTGGGACTGGTGCAGCACCACTCAGAGACTGTGTGATGCGCAGTGTGCATGCTTGCTACCTGCCTCCCAGCACCTGCTCCTCCCCATTCATTTCAGGAGATTCACCTCCCACATGACCAAGCCTGACCAATGAGCACATTCCACCCCCACCCCTAGCCACAGTGACTGAGGCAAACGGGGCCCTGACTGCAACCAGGCCAGTGATTTTGCTGGCACTATGAGGCTCTCTCCAGTCCCTGGGAAGGAATGTGGTCAGCACAGAGGAAGGGGGCCAAGGCAGGAGAGATGCCACCACGCGGGACCAAAATCGGAGCCCTTCTTGGATGGGCCTGGGCTTGCTGGTCACCTGGCTACTCAGTTCCCTTTGCAGCTGGCACCAGCAGTGCAGTTTTGCCTTTTGCAACAGAGAGGTCCATAAACACTATCTTGAAACCAAATCCTACCTGGGAAAAGTCAACTACTCCCCAAGTAACCAGGGATACCACATTAAAACACAACCCCCACAACCCACCAATATTCAAATCAGTACCGATTTTTTTTCTTAAATGTTTATTTATTTATTTTGAGAGATAGTGAGTGCAAGCAGGGGAGGAGCAGAGAGGGAGAGAGAAAATCCCAAGCCGGCTCCATACTCAGCATAGAGCCAGATACAGGGCTCAACCCCACAAACCATGAGATTATGATCTGAGCTGAAATCAAGAGTCAACACTTAACCAACTGAGCCACCCAGGTGCCCCCAAATCAGAACTGGTTTTTTAAATGCACTTATTGGAATAAAAAAAATGACATACCATCTGCTTTATAGGCCCTAAAGGATGGCCCACTGTAATATAATTGCCATATACTAAATTTAAGTTTCCTTACAAAAGTAAATCTTTTTCTAATTTTACTTTTAAAATGTGGCCCCAGGGGCGCCTGGATGGCTCAGTCGGTTAAGTGTGCAACTCTTGATTTTGGCTCAGGTCATGATCTCACAGTTTGTGAGATGGAACCCCATTAGGCTCTGCGCTGTCAGCATGGATTCTCTCTCTCCCTCTCTCTCTTGCCCCTCCTCCCCCCAATCTCAAAATAAATAATTTTTTTTAACACAAAAAAAATGTTTTCCTTTCTTTTAACATCACAAGGAAAAAAATACCTTTTAAGTAGAAGAGAACATTTTAACATGTAATAGTAACATATTCATCTCTATAACAACTCAGTTGTAAAACATGAGTTTTGACATTTTTTTAGGGAGGGAGGGGCCCAGGATGGCCTCAGCATCTGGGCCCCTGAGCATCAGAACACAGCTGTGCCAGTGAACATGTCAGACCTGGGGAGGGCTCAACTCTTACAGAGCAAGCAGACAGTACAGACACAGGTGCAAAGGGGCTAAAGACCTGCAGTGAGTCTCAAATTTTCGATCCAGACTCTCCCAACAAGGACAGAACTCAGCCCCCATGCCTACCACTCGCTATGCCAGTGCTACAACTCACAACAGCCCTGCTCCTGAGCACATAAGAAGAAACATTAGCACCTCATGCATTCAGGCACTATGTTACAGCAGGAGTTCTAGCCCTAAATTCAGCCTCTCCTGGCCCCCTGCTCAGAGCCCTGCCCGGGAGGTGGGACACCCCGCACTCTCAACCTTCCCCACCAAGGCCCGTACCCTGTGCGTCACAGCGGCATACAGCAGGTAGCCCGCCTGCGTGTGGACGAGTCCCTTGGGTGTTCCGGTGCTCCCCGAGGTGTAGAGCAGGAAGAGCATGTCCTCACTGCTCATGCTCTCTGGAGCACAAACAGTGTCCTCCTTGGCCATTTCCTAGAAGGGGGAAGACACAAACAGCCCCATCCAAGGCAGTTACCCTCTGCTCCACATTCACCCATCCTAAGGAACACCTCTTGCCCAGCTGCTGCAGGCCTCAGCAGACCAGATTCAGTTCACCTGGTCTACTCTGCCCTAGTTCAACTCCAGATGCAGAGAACACAAAATAAAAGGATGGATCTGATCATTTCTATTCCATTAAGTGTTTCAGTATGTTTGTGGTATTTGAGCTCCATCTTCCCAACCAGGATGTAAGTCCATCAGATACCACCAGGGAACCCTGAACATTGCTGGGGGACCCAGGTTGAGAACCACGATCCGACAAGACTCAGACCCAGTTAACCCAATAGGAGTTAACCTCTCCTTAAACTGTACAATGTGAGACAAACCCACCTGCTCGAGGGGGATGTCCAGACGCCCCATGTGGACCTTGTTGTCCGTCCTGTGAGCCACCAGGACATGTTGGATGGTCGGGCAGTGCTTCACAGCTTCATCTACTATCTTTTTCAGCTCCACCACGCGTCCTCCCCGGAGTCCTTGGTTGAAGGTGATGACCACCTTGCACTTAGCTAATGGAGACAAACAGATATTTCTGGTCAGTTTCCTTCCTACTATGACTCTCACAGCCCAGACTGACAGCCACACAGTCCAGGCCTAAGAGTGTGATACACAGAGTCCATTCTTGAGTAAAAGAGTCAGCAAAATGTGGGGGGAGGGGGTCTGCCTGCTTTGTGATCTTTGTGCTCAATGCAGAAATGCCAGGCCTTTTCCCAGCTCTGAGGGGGAGACTTCCACCATTCCCTCCCACCTGCCCTGGGAGCTTTCCCGGGTGAGAGGCCATCATACTGCCCTCAGCCACAGCCACTATAGTGGCAAAGCAACATTAAGATGCAGAGACCAAGAAAGCTGGGCAGCCAGAGACCAAGCCCCAACATGTCTTGTGTGGCCCCTGCCCTGTCCAGGGTCAAGAGGCTTCACTGCCCAGAAAATAGAGGCCATACCCCAGTGGGTGCCAGGAGCTGCCAGTCCCTACCCTTGCCTTTAACTGAAGGAGCTCCAAGATTCACACCTGCTCTTCAACAACCTGGCTTGGCCAGGCCCAGGGCAATGCAGGGAAGACCCAAGCTTCCACAGCTGACCTAGGGTGGGCCCTGAGCAACGTATCAGGTACAGACAAAAACTGGGCATCAGAACCACAGGCAAAGGAATGACCCCCCAACCACCAACATCGTGCCTCAACCTGGGATGACCCAGAGGGATCAAGGCTGCAGTGGGCTATTATATAGCTGGTCCCTAAGGAAGATCCCAGAACAAATACTCAGCTGTAGTACTAACTGCCAGGGTCCCACACACATCCCCAGACCTTTTATCACTCTGCACCAAGGGCTTCTTCCAAAGCCAAAGGAAGAAGCACTAGGGGATTACACAAACCCAGGAGCCCTCCACCAATGACTCAAGAGCTGGAATATACATACCCCAGGTGCCTCACATGTGGTGTCACATCCTGACACATGTGGTTCCATTGCCTCCCAGGGCTCCCTGAGGGACTGAGCTCCGGGCACCCACTGTGGATACTTGTCTGGTGGATTCCTCTTCCAGCTCCACTCCCCACTGCCCTACAGTGCTTCCTAGGACCACCTCCCAAATGAACTGGCTACCCTGAGCTCTTATCTCAGCATCTGCTTCTGCAGGAGCCCTGACTGAGGCACCAATCTCCTTCAGCTTTTCAGTGTGAAAAGTGCCTTCTAGCAACATACTCATTCTTTCTTCCTCCCAAGGGCGCTAGAGATGACATGACCTTGAGGACCACCTAAGAATTCTCTCAGTCCAGGGGCGCCTGGGTGGCGCAGTCGGTTAAGAGTCCGACTTCAGCCAGGTCACGATCTCGCGCTCCGTGAGTTCGAGCCCCGCGTCGGGCTCTGGGCTGATGGCTCAGAGCCTGGAGCCTGTTTCCGATTCTGTGTCTCCCTCTCTCTCTGCCCCTCGCCCGTTCATGCTCTGTCTCTCTCTGTCCCAAAAATAAATAAACGTTGAAAAAAAAAATTAAAAAAAAAAAAAAAAAGAATTCTCTCAGTCCTTCTCTGGGTCACCCAGGGTCACATAGATACAGAGTGCTTGCAGTGCCCAGGGCAGTGTCATCCAGCTCTGCACACCAGAGGCCCCCAGCTACACACTCTTTGCTCCTCAGGCCTTGGCCATCGGTCACCCTGGGACAACTAAATCAGTTGGGCAGAGTCTGTCAGAGACCACCCTGGCCTACATCCTGGAAGCTGGAATTGGTCCAGGTAAACACCTAGTGGGGCAGGAAGAGAGAAGATCCAGCAGGTAGAAAGAGACTATCCTCAAGGGGATGATAGACAAAGAAAGCTCAGGATCCCCCAGGAGAAAGTAGTGGCCCCAGCCCATCTCGGGTGTTAGCATCACATTATGTGGGTTATGGCCCCTCCGCAGCCTCCCATGGCACCTGCCTTGTTCCTGGCACTCACTTGTCCAAGGCTTCCTGCCCAAGCAGTTCTCCAGGGCAGGAACTTGCGTGCACATGCCCAGTCCCTAGGAGGTGCTTGGAGAGCACAGCTCACTCTGTGGCTCCCCCCCAACCGAGGCTGTGTGATGGGCACAGGGTGTGTGTATAGCATTAGGGCACAGACCAGATCAGTGTGACACTTTATCTAGGAAGCTTCAATTTTACCTCCTTGGTTTTTGAGCAGGTATTGGCATCTATCTTCATTTCTTATTGCTCCCATAGATAATTACCACAAACTTAGTGGTTTGGAAAACTCATAATTTAGTTCACAGTTCTCTAGTCTAGGTGAGCTTGATAGGGTTCTTTTCTTGGAATCTCATGCCCAAAATCAAGGTGTCAGCAGGCAGAGTTCTTATCTGGAGGCTCTGGAGGAAAGTGTACTTCCAGGTTATTCCAGGTGTTAGCAGAACTCAGCTCCATATAATTGGAGGACTGAGGTCCCCATTTCCCCATTTTCCTTGCTGTCATCCAGGGATTATTTTCAGGTTTTAGAGCAACCTACATCCCCTGGCTTGTGACCCTCTTTATCTTCAAAGCCAGCAAAGGCAGGTCAAGTCCTTCTTATGCTCTGAACTCCCCTTCTGCTACATGTCCTCTGCCTCCAACAAGAGAAAGTTCTCTGCTTTCCAGGACTTATGTAATTAGATTGGGCCCACCTGGATAATCTCCACATTTTAGGGTCCATCCCATCTCCTAAGCCCTTTTGCTATGTAAGGTAACATATTTCAAAGTTTGGGGGGATTAGAGCGTGGACATCTGTGGTGGCCATTATTTGCCCCTACCCACAACCTCTCAGAATCATCCTCCTGTTGTCCTCTACCCTCCCCACCATACTGTCCTCTCTCTCTATTCCTCACACAGCCTAAAGCAACAGAGAACATAAAGGGAAGAGGAGTGGTCAGAGCCTGGACGCCAGGCCAGGAGAAAGAAACTTTAGACTAGAACACACTGAGGTTGCCATGCCTAATTCATGATGAGACCCTGGTGGCCATGCTTACACTCCCACCCTGCCCCTCACACTGATGGATTAAAGGTAGTGGCAAATTCCTTCACTTGATCTCATAGTACTTCTCAAGTAGAAGTAGAGTCCTGGTCTCCTTCCCTTGAATTTGGAATGTCCAGACCGGTTGAACCAATGGAATATAGCAAAAATGATGCCATGTGTATTCTGGACCTTGCCTTTAGGGCAACTGGCAGTTTCCACTTCCTTCCTGTTGGAACCATGAACCGTCATATAACATGTCTGACTGCCTGAGGTTGTCTGGGTTAGTCATACAAACAGGCCACATGAAAGAGATGCATGGCAGGCTCCAATCATGTAAACCAATCAGTTTATATACCAGATTACATGGAGCAAAAAAAAAAAAAAAAAAAAAAAGACATTCTCACTAAGCCCATTGCATTCCTGCCCCCACAGAATCATGAAATATAATAATAAAATTTACTGTTTTAAGCACTAAGATTTGGAGTAGTTTGTTACACAGCAATAAATGACCAAAAAAACAAAAAACAAAAAAAAAACAAAAAAAAAACCCTCATTGACACAAACAACTGTCCCAGTAGAGCCTTGTCCCTGGAAATGGACACCTGAACAGATGTACATGGAGGCTGTAGGTGTTGGGTAAGAGCCTCTTAATGGTAAAGTTCCAGAAAGAAGTTACAGGAGTTTCCCCTGCTGAGGGCTTCAGATATGACCTGGCTCCTACCCTTCCATGGCCTGTTGTTTAGGATTTCTGAAGTTCTTGGATCTGCTCCAGCACCCAGCTACTGAATCTCCAGGGCCCACTGCTTTTGCTTGTTTTAAAGAATCTTAGGGCACTTGGGTGGCTCAGTCAGTTAAGCATCTGACTTCAGCTCAGGTCCTGATCTCACAGTTCATGAGTTGAAGTCCCACATTGGGTGAGCTTGAACCCTGCTTCAGGTGAGCACAGGCCCTGCTTCAGGTGAGCCCTGCTTCTCTCTTTCTCCTTCTCTGTCTGTCTCTCTCTCTGCCCCTCACTCACTTGTGCCCTCTCTCTGTCTTTCAAAAAAATAAAAAAACAGGAGTGCCTGGGTGGCTCAGTTGGTTAAGCATCCAACTTTTGGTTTCACCTCAGGTCATGATCTCATGGTTCATGAGTTTGAGCCCCACATTAGGCTCCACACTGATGGTGTGGAGCTTGCTTGGGATTCCATCTCCCTCTTTCTCTCCCTCCCCTGCTCATGCTCTCTCTCAAAATAAATAAAAACTTAAATAAATAAATAAATAAATAAATAAATAAATAAATAAAACATCTAAAAAAAAAAAAAAAGAATCTTAACAGAAACAATTGACAACCATGACCATGTCAACAACAGAGAAAAAGAGCAGCCTAGTGTAATGCTAAAAGCATGAACTCTGGTGGCCCAATGCCTGGGTTCAAATCCTAGCATTCCTGCCCCCACAGAATCATGTAATGTAACTAGCAATGTAACCTTGAGCAAGTCAATTAACCTCTCTGTGCCTCAGTCTCCTCACCTTCAAAAACAGTAGCCTCCCAACAAAGAAAAGCCCAGGACCAGATGGTATTATTGGTGAATTCTACCAAACATTTAAAGACAAATTAACATCAGTCTTCCTCAAACTCTTCCCAAAAACTGCAGAGGAGGAAACACTTTCTAACTAATTCTATGTGGCCAGCATTACCCTGATACCAAAGTCAGATAAACACATCACAAGAAAAAAAAAAACAAAACTGCAAGCCAATACCCCTTATGAACACTGATGCAACAATCCTCAACAAAATGACAACAAATTATATCCAGCAGCATATTAGCAGGATTACACATCATGACCAAGGGGAATTTATTCCTGGAATGCAAGGGTGGTTTGACACATGAAAATCAAGGATGATATACAGATCATTGGAATAGAATAGAAAACTCAGAAATAAGCCCTCACATATAGGACAAATTAGTTTTGACAAAGTGCCAAGGCCATCCAATGAGGGGGAAAAAAACAGTCTCTTCAGTAAATGGTGCTGGTACCACTGGATACCCAGAGGCAAAAGAATGAAGTTGGATCTCACACCATACCCCCAAAAAATGAGCTCAAATTGGATCAAAGACCTAAATATAAAAGCTAAGACCATAAAACTTTTAGAAGAAAACATAGGAACAAATCTTCATGACACTGGAGCTGGTAATGGATTCTTGAATAATACACCGAAACAACACACAACAGAAGAAAAAATAGGTGATCCAGACTTCATCATGATTAAAAACTTTTGTGCATCAAAAGACACTATGGAGAGAATGAAAACACAACCCACAGAATGGGAGAAAATCATTGCAAATTATAAATCTGATAAAGGTCTGGCATCCAGAATACATACAGAGAACTCTTACAACTCAACAACAAAAAGCAAATAGCCAATTAAAAAATGGACAAAGGGCTTAAGTAGACATTTCTCCAAAGAAGACATACTAACGGACAAGCACATGAAAAGATGCTCAGTGATATTAGTCATTAGGAATGTAAACCAAACCCACAATGAAGAACCACTTCATACCCACTAGGATGACTATAATTTTTTTTAAGTAGGCTTCACACCCAGGACAGAGCCCAATGTGGGGCTTGAACTCATGACCCTGAAATCAAGACCTGAGCTAAGATCAAGAGTCAGATGCTTGACAAACTGAGCCACCCAGGTGCCTCTATAATTTTTTTTAAAGTAAAATAACAAGTGTTGATGAAGATTCAGAGAAATTAGAACTTTCATACATTGTTAGTGGGAAGGTACAACAGAGCAGCAACTTTGGAAAATAGTTTTGCAGTTCCTCAATAAGTTAAATATAGATTTACCATATGGGCCAGCAATTCTACTCCTAGGTATATACACAAAAAATTGAAAACAGATGTTCTCATGAATGTTCACAGCAACTCTATTCACAATAACCAAGAAGTGTTAACAAGTCAAATGTCCATCAACAGATGAATAAATCAACAAAACATGGTACATCCATACAGTGAAATTTTATTTATGGAAAAAAGAAATGAAGCAATAATACATGCTACAACATGGATGAACCTTGAAAACATTGTGAGTAGTGAAAGAAGTCATAAACAAAAGGCCACATGTTATATGAGTTCATTTATATGAAATACCCAGAATAGGCAAATTATTGACACAGAAAGCAGATTAGTGGTTGCCAGAAGCTGGGTGGAGGGGGAAATGGGGAATTCCTGATTAATGGGTATGAGGTGTCCATTGAGGGTGATGAAAAAGTTCTGGAATAGACCGTGATGGTGTTTTCACAACATTCATTGCATGAATGTGCTCAATGCCACTGACTTGTATACTCTAGGATGGCAATAACAGTAATAAAAAATGAAGAAAAGGAGAAATAGCGTATTATCTCATACCATATTTACAAATACAAAGTTAGTCAAATTTAAGGAGATGACCTTTGCAAAGTATTTAGAACAGTGCCTGGCACATAGTCGGTGCTACAGAGTTTAAAGAGAGAAAGAGAAATGAATGACAGCACCAACCCTTGAAAGTGGAGGGAGAGACACAGAATGAAAGTAGAAAGGCTTCCCAGCCCTTCCTAAAGGTAGTCAGCAGGGTTCTGAGAATTCTGCCCTTTAGCTCTGTTCACTACCCAAAGGCAAGTCTTCAGTGAGACACAAAGAATTCTCAGTGACACCCATAATTTGGCAACCTTCTTAGGGAACCAGCTCAGGGGACTCTCTAGGATCTTACTAGAGCAGCGGTCAGACTTTGCAGACATGGGGTCACCATCCATACATTCAGCTCTCCCACCAGAAAAAGAAGGGAGACATTATTGTTCTGCACACTGTTCAAAAGACTCTGACCTACCTGTAGACAGAAAGCCTTAAAGATGCAACATAAGCCCCTACCTGACTCCAGGCCTCCAGAAGTGGTCCACCCACCCTCTCTCATGATGAAAGTCTTCTAGTTGTTGACCTGTGAGACCTTCCCCATACATCTCCAGTCTTATCTCACCCTACATGTTTTTTCCCTCCTCCACCACAGCCACGCCAGCCTCCTTCAAGCCCTCACAAGCTGTGCTCCTCCAACCAGTCAGCTGGTACCTAGCTGTTCCCTCCACCTGGAATCTTCTTTCCCTTCTTCATCTCATTGCCCTCAGATCTCAGCTCGCAGAACTGAGAACTAAATGCACACTCAGCCATGTCCCTGTCCCTGGTGGTATCTGTCATTTGTGTGACTTTTATTAATATCTGTCTAAGTCCCTGATGGCCAGGCCCCAAGGAACAAAGACCAGGGTCCTTCCCACATGCTCACCATCATTGATCCTCCCAGCCAGGGACTCTGCACTGAAGCCAGCAAAGACAACCGTGTGGACAGCTCCAACCCTGGCACAGGCCAGCATTGCAGCCACAGCCAGTGGTGAAACAGGCATGTAGATTGCCACACGGTCCCCTCGACGGATTCCATGCCTCTTCAGCGTGTTGGCCAAGCGGCACGTGGTCTCCAGCAGTTCCCTGCAGCACAAGGGAGAGAAGGGCATCAGAGATAGGAAAGGGCCAAAACACAGAGTAATTTGGGGTGGAATAATTCTGTAAACAGCAAGTACTGTACACCCAGCAGGCATTCAAGTGCTTATTGCATGGCAAGATCTTTTCCAGAAAATAATGTTTTCAATTTTGTAGGCTGTTACAGAGATTCACACCCATATTACTGTGGTAAAATGGCTGTCCTTGTGTCCATTTACAGTAGGGCTTCTCAACACAGAGTCCAAAGCCTAAAATCATCATATCCCTGAGACTTCTGGAAATGTTCGTCCTCAAAAGAGATCTCCTAAGGCCTTTAGTGGGGAAAGTAAGGCCCCAGTTTTCTGAATCAATGCAGGCCATCAAGTAAGGCTCTAGCCAGAAGGGCCCAGGATCATGCAAAAGACTCCTGTTCTGCATAGCCACAGCAAATAGGGAGGGAAAGCAGGTCGCAGGACAACCAACCACCCTGTAGCCCCAAGGAATGGTTGTGGGGTAGTGACAGCACCGCCTTTTCCTCCGGGCCAGGCACTGAATGGGCTTGGCGTGATGGAAATAGGCAGAGCATACACAGAGGCAGCCTGACACCCACCACCTAGCACCTCTCCTATCCATGAGACCCTTCCCTCCACTCCCAGGCTAATCTTGAGGTTCTGCCTGCCAATCAGAGCACAGCATCTCCCCGGAAAAACGGATTGGTTTAGGGATTGGCATGTGACCCAATCCAACCCAGTCAGAGTCAATGAGAGTCAACTGTGGAAACAGGGAGCACACGCAGGCACCGCCCACTTGACTGTGGGGCAGGAAGTGGAGAAAAGGCAACCCTGAGAACTAGGCACTCCCTTCCATCTTGTTCCACCAGCTGGTCCAGCTGACCCTGGACTTAGCAAATAGCCAGACATTTTGCCATTTTTGTGTACATAATTTGATTTTAATTTGTTATTTAATCACGGAACTAACATGGAAAGACAGAATGAGGGGCAACCACCTGAACCACACACCAGCCTCTGCATCACTTCAGCAGGCCCTAGTGGGGCAGTACCGACTTCCGCAGGCTCTGGAAGCCAGAGGCCAGACCCTCCAAGCTTCACAAAGCTCCTTAAAAGTTTGTGTGTCTAGTTCCCCTCTGTTCATCAAGGAGAGGGCTCCAGAGAAAGGCCAAGTTCAACAAGAGGCCGCCTGGAAACACCAACGGAATGAAAATGAACACTCCCCATTTCAGGCAGAGACTTCAGGGGGGGCCTTTGTTTCTTCCCAAAGCCATCCTGCAAGGAGACCTAATGAGAACAAGATCACAAGCCCAGCCTGCACTTTGCCCCCCAACCAGTGGTTTCTGCCCAGGCTGGCACCAGCCTGCCTCTTCTGCAGGATTTCATCTTTTCTCCTTAAAGCTTTCAGGACAAAGGCTCCATTCACTGGTGCCTCACCCACCCCTTGCCTAAGTTTATGATGAAGGAAAGAGCACTTCCTGACAGTCCCCAACACCAAACTCCCCAGAATCCAGAGCTCAGAAGCACTCCTACTACTCCAGGGAAGGAGGATGGGACAGCCTGTGACAATACTGAGGAGGTAGCTATGGTCAGTGATGCAGGAGAATAATTCAAGTCCAGTGCAGGCACCATTTTCATAGCTAAGGATTTAAGCTTCTGAGCAGTGCTCAGGGAAATGGAGGCTTGAATGTGTGTTACGCATATGGTGATGAAATTCGGTCCTTATCATGCAGACCAAAGGCAGCAGTCAGAAGTCAAGGAACAAGTATGAACTGTCTAGACAGAGTGGCCTGGGTTAGCTTTCTATAGTAGCTGTATTAAACATGGCAGCTCACCTTTCTCAACTGCCATGTGATCATCTGAGAAACAACAGGTGACATGCACCTTGTGTAACTGTCACAAGTGTTAATGACAAGCGTCATCCACCCAGGACCCTGCCAAACATTCAGTAAGCATTACCTTTCCCATCAGATGTCTGTGTTTAAAATCATTTTCTAAAACCACTAAAATCAACTAACTACTTTGGTTAAATCCTAAGATGTTAAAAATTCCATTCCAAACACCACAGGGTTAGAGAGAAAGTATCTTCCAGGACCACAGCTCTGACTAGAGAAATGCAGACACATGCATGACAGTGTGAAGGGCATTTATCACCTCAACTTCATGCTACAGTCTCTGAGAGCAGCAGGGAGAACTTTCTGGAAAAGTTGTCTGTGGTGAGGAGGAGCAAGGCAGCAAAGAGGAAAGGAACGCTGGATTTTCCCTACAGGGGCAAGAGTCACCTGGCTGTTGTAGGGCAGTTGAGCTATGGCCCTGGAGGAGGTCTGAAGACCAAGCTGAGGCAACCTACATGTTCCCTGGAGGATCAAGGGGTATCAACATGTGCTGGACCCAGAGCTGCATCCAGTGGGTCCCATACTCTTGCTTCTGCATCAGAAGGAGCAGTTTCTAATAAAGAATTTGATCTGGGTAAATCTCCAAGCACACTCCCCTTCCTATGCACTCTGCCAAAGCCATAAACCTCAAAATCAAAGGGCTCCTTGAAGGTCAGATGGTACAGCCTCCCTGGGGTCCAGAAATCTCGTTGCCATACTCTTGCCCACAGTGGCCCAGCCTCTGTTTCAGTATCATACTGCTGGAGGTCACCATCTCACCAGGCTGCTTCTTGCTTTGTCATTTTAGTAGAGAAAGAGTCTTCCTAAAATTGGACTAAGTTTTGTAGCCATTCAAATTCCAACCATCAGTCTTGGCTCAGCCCTTTAAAGCTACCCAGAATAAATCTAATTTGTCATTCAATAACACCCCTTCAAATTCTTCAATACCCCCACCCCAAGAAGCCTTTCTTCTCCCAGTTCTTTTATTCAGCCATCCATGACCCCACTTACTCTCTGTAGATATACCTCCAGGTTACCAAATGGACCCCTACATTCCCATGGTGTCTGTTCAGTGAAGAATATGGGTACCCAGACCCTTAACCTCAACTCTACATTTAATAATATAAATTAAGAGCACATTAATTTCCTCCACACTTGTACCATTGGAAAATATGATCAGCAAACCTGGGTCTTCAAATCATTGAAAAATCAATGTCATTTGAGTGATCCTGTCATTCTACGTACTCAAAACCTGTTCAAAAGCATGTTCTTGGACATTTGTGACTTCTCAGACTCCCACAAACTAAAATGCTACTATTTCTGTACCAAAAAGATAAAGCAGCCACTCAGAGGCTGGTGCTTTGGGATGTCACTGCAGGAAATACTGGCTTCCTTGTGCCTACAGGGTCTTTCCAAGGGACGGCAACATACAGCTTTCTGAGAAATGATCTCACTGAAGTGAGTTAGTTATATTTTCAAGTGCAAAGGGAAAAGTAACATTTGTTTGTCAGGTACTGAGCAAGATATCTAAGTTTATCTGCAATGTAGACTCCTCAAGGCCAAACCTTCAATGTGGACATATGGAAATAATGTGCACAAATGCATAAATTTGGCATGGTTTTCATGGTGCTTACTACCAGCAAAACGCTGACTGACCTTGGGAAATGGGAGGAGACATTCTATAGCCAACTGTTAAACATCAGCAGAGAATAATGTTTATATAATGCTAAAGACATAATCTGGCCTCAAGTATTTGTAAACAACATGACACTTGTCAGCAGGGATAAAGGCTCCCTGGCCCAACTCAGTCCAAAACAGGACACAGCTGGAAACAGAGTTCAGAAGAAACCAAGGAAGAAATACACTGATATTTATTTATTTATCTATATTCTAATTAAAGCTGTTTTTTCATGGCTACTATTTGAAAGTATCTTTCCCTCCTAGCCATTTCCCAATCCAGGGAAGTAAGAAAAGCTGTGTGTGTGTGTGTGTGTGCGTCTTGTATTTAAGAAATAAACAAATTAGGAATGCATGATTTGCTCACTTCCTATAATTACTCTGGCTCTTAGTGTTCATTAAATAGATACTTACCACCTTCATTGTCCATCTGCCCCACTAAGTACAAGCTCTACTTGGGTAAGGATTTAGGGGATATTGCCTTCTTCCCCGTGCCTAGAGCTGAGCCTAGTTCATAGAAGGTGCTCAATAAATGTTTGTTGAAATCAGTAAGAACAGCAGATAAGTGAGAAATGATGAGAACTCTGGCATATGTAGGACAACTTGGGCCTGTGGTCTTATCATGAGCACCTGTCCACTCTGCAGACGCCTTCTGTCTCTCTGTGCTAGAAAAGGTGAGGCTGGCCATCACATCAGTGTCACACTGGCAGGATGTCCTATCCCTTTGACAGCAAATGGGAGGGACTACTCCCACTGATAAACTACTCACAGCTACTTTTCTCTTCATTTTCTTATGCCAATAAGGGAAATAAACCCAGGCAATTATGTCAATATTGTGAATGTAAGGCTTGTGACAGACACAAAGTACTTCATAGTCCCTGCTCCCCAGCAAGCCTGGTGCTGACAGAGGAGGGGCCAACTCCAGGGTCTAGATGCAGAACTTGAAAGGACATTCATCTTGCTTCTCTGCAGTTCGATACTCTCTTCAGCAAGCCATTTCAGGAAGACGGGATAGTAAGAGAAGAAAGGGAATGAGAAGAAAGCATGAGGATCCCTTCCTCATACAGGGTTTGCCTGGAGGGCCAGATGGGGCATGGAGATGGCTCATGAATCTCAGAACCAGCTCTAGGAACAAACTCCTTCCTCTGCGCAGACCCCTACTGTAGCCGCTAAATCTGATTTAATGGTGATAAAATTTGGTCACTCTGCCACTCACTACCACTGGGAGAATAGACACCTAGGAAATGGGCTAAATACGTTCATAAACCAAGATTGATATTTCTTATACATAATCATTTGTTTTCATGACCATGACCTTTAGCAAAAAAACGCTGCAGTGGAATATAAAACAGTAGCCACACTTAAAGATGAAAAATTGTTGAAGCTGCTATTTGCCAAGGAAGGCCCCAGACACAGGGTTTTCAAGAAATAATAGCTGAATTGCCACTGGTAACACTAGGTCAACCAGTGAACCTGGGGTCACTACAGCTGCATGTTTTCTACAGAAACAAGTGTTTGGCAAACAAGTGTATTTTTCTCGAGGCTATGCTGTAGTTTATGGAAAGTACTGGATTTGGGGAGCTAATATCTCAGGACAGTGTCTCATCAGAAGTCAAACTACATCTGATCAGAAATGGGTTCCCACCCCAGCTCCCTATACACTTGGGGCCTTGACTGTCTCATCTAGACAACAGCCTAATAACAGGACTCATTACCAAGGTATCTGTGAGGACTGCTGTGGTCTGATGTGTGTGTCCCCAGATTCATACATGGAAATCCTAACCCCAAAGATGACGGTTTACGAGCTGGGGCATGGGGTCATGAGGTGATTGGATCATGAGGGTGCCCTCAGGAGTGGGGTCAATGCTCTCACAGAAGAGATCCCACAGAGCTCCCTTGCCCTTTCCCACAGGAACAATGTGAGAGGACAATGGCTATCACCCAGGAAGAGGGCCCTCTGCAGAATGCAACCATGCTGGTGCCTTGATCTTGGACTTCCAGGCTGCACACTGTGAGAAATAAGTTTCTGTTGTTTATAAGACACCCAGGATGTGGTGTTTTGTTACAGCAGCCCCAAAAGATGAAGAGAAGGACCAAATATGAAGTCCCATGCACATTTAAAGGCATTCTATAAACAGTAGCTATAATTACGGCAGAAAAAGAAACTCAGTGTAAATCAGTGATTCCTTAATAGAAGTGGGTACCCCCATGCTTCTTCTCAGGAGAAAGAATAAAAATCCCAGTTTGGTTTTGTGTCAGTCATGGTGTCATTAGCTCAGGATGAAAGAGACTCAAGGATATTTGAATGCCTTGTGTTGAAGCCCTCATCTGCATAGCCCACCTGTTCTGTACCCTCACAGCAGGTGGCAACAGGAAGGCTTCACCTTGAGGGGGTCAGTGGATTTGAGAAGCATGTGTCATGCACAGTTGGAACTGCCTATGTCCTGCAGGTCACAGGCACTCAGCCTTTGGCCTTGGTTCTAAGAGGCTGGAGGTGCCATGCTCTGAGCACCCCACCTGTCTGTCACCTACTGTGTCTCCACCATCTCCTCTAGCTGCCCCACCTTCTCCAGCAACACCTGTCGCCTATTGTGAATACAAGGAACCTCCTCTCCAGGCCAACCATGACTACCTTCTAGTTCCCTCCCCAACCCCCATATGTTGGCATCCAGGATACCTCCCTCCTGCCTATCGATCCCCCCATTCACATTTTCTTCCCATGGAACAACAGTAACAGCTATTCAGTGAATGTCCAGTGCCTAGGACTGCTCTGACTGCACACACCCATTTACCCCTCACAACAGCTCATAGGTATGAGCTGCCATCACCACCACCCCCCTTCCATCTCTTGGATAAAGAAGCTGAAGCAAACAGAACTTAACTGACTTCCTGAAGGGGTCAGGGCTGGATTTGAACCTGGCGTGGTTCCGAGGGTCCTGCTCTTAAGCAGTTTCCCCCCACCCCACCATAGCCTTCAGCATCAGGACAGCTTGTTTTCCATGGCAAAGCTTCCTAAATTTCATAATTTCTGCTATCTGCCAACTCTATTGTTATTTATGTAACATTTGGGGGAGGGTAGTTTATTTTTTAACATAAATTATTTTTAAGAATAAACTAAAAACTCTAAACTTGAGGCTGACCTTGGAAAATTAATAAGAGCAGTGTTCAAAGCCAGCTCACTGTAGTTACATGGAGGCTTTCTTGTAATTAGGATAGAGGAGAACAAGAGAGAGGATTGGGATGGGGGTGGGGTGTACTTTTCCTTCATGATTCTGTGTTTGGCTCTGCATTCAGGACCACCTGCCCAAGGGTATTCCTTGCTAGGCATATCTAGGTTGAAGCGTTCACCCTAAGTCTTTCTCTCCTGCTCTGACACAACCCGACATGCAGTCGGCCTCTAGACAAACCCCTGTGGAATGGAGGTTAACAGTCACACTTGAAAAAAATCTCTGTCCTAATTAACGCCTGATTTCCCCTCAGACCTCAATGCTTGGCCTCCAGCCAAGTCTTGTCTCCGGAAAAGGAGTTCTTTCCTTTCCAGACCCAAAGCCTAGTTCACAAAACTGAGGGAGCCGGATGCCAGGCTAGCGGCCCTGGTCAAGACTGCGCTGGTGGACTCCAGTCCTGGCCACCAGCCCAGAAAACAGCTGGCGCCCTGGCAGGACATTCACCCACTGGCCGGCCAGGCGTGTTTACTCCCAGGGAAAGTCACAGAAGTATTTCTTTTCCCTGGTGGAATCTGGAACAGAATGAAGTTTTAACTTTCTAAAAACATTCCCTTTTCCCTGGTTTAAAAAGAACAAAAGCCACAGGATGTTTTTCAGGTCCCACTCCAGGCTCACATGTCCCACGTGTGGTGTGGCAGCTCTTTCCACATTGCTGCCTGGACAGCAAGGGCAACAGGACACAGGGCAGCAGAGCTCACGCCGACACTTCCAGACCAGACAGGACCCAGGGGTTCCTCTATTTCCAGGCATTCCTGTGAGTCCACAGAACATTCCAAGTTAGCATGCAGAGTAAAGTATGCAAGAAGACACAGCCGCACCGGTGGCAATCTGGAGGCTGCAAGAATTTGGTACGACTGCCTCAGGTCCAGGGTGCCTTTCCGGCCTCTTGGTAGCAGCTTGGAGAAACTGCTAAAAAGAACAGGGGGTCTGGGACACCAACTTCAGCTCAGGTCATGATCTCATGCTCTGTCTCTCTGTCTTTGTCTCTCTCAAAAAATAAATGAACATTAAAAAAAAAAGAATAAGGGGTCCATGAAACATACTATTGTGCTGCCAAATGTTTAATAACAAATTATCTCGGTGGGGCGGGGGGAAGCCCTGATTTATAATAGCATTTGCCAGTTATTGTGGTGTGAATATTCCCCCCATGAAAGATTTCCAGCTACCAACACGATTTACTGACCAACTGAGCAAGGGGCCAGGAGGGGGAGCCCCTGTGACACCAGAACCCACCTCATGAGCCCTCAACACCCCAAAAGCTGCCTGTGACCCCCATGGAGGCTGTCCGTAAAGGTTACTTCAACTGTTTCTTTCATAAAAACAGTAATTGTTGTTTGCTTATTTAACTCATTAATAATCATGCATTTAATAATAAGCAAATAATTGCTAATAGAAATTTAAATATTCATTTGGAAGGAAAGGGAGGAGCAAAATGCACACTCTTTCTTCCACTCAAGCCAGCTCCTTTTTCAGGCCACAGTCTCTCTGACCCTGAGTTTAAGGCACTGCATTCTGTGTAAGTTCAGAAATTGGGCTTTCTGAGGCTTTCCCCCTACTGTGCACATATACTCCACAGCAACCCTGTCACCAGGGGCCCTGCAGATGGCTGCTCAGCTCAGCCCTGTTCAAAGGCACCTGCCCCAGGATGCTGGCTGCACACCCCTTCTGAGGGGCACCCTTTTGGAGGCCCACAAAAGTGCCCCCATTTGCACCAGCTGGTAACATGCCAAAGACCTCCTCAAGTAGAACACTAGACTGGAAAACTGTCCCACAGTTTAGTCATAAAGCCCAGAAAACTAACAGGTTTATAATGTGAGGATAGAAGACTGCCCTTTTGGAAAATGGCCTATCCTGCAATGAATCCATATCTAGCCAGGCCTACCTTGGTGAAAGGATTAAGTGAGTGACAGGGTTAAGATCAGAACCTATTAGAGCAGACCTTGAACTGCTGTGGCACACACAGGAGTGACTCAGAGGGTTTGTTCACCTGCACCAGGAGGAAGGACCACCAGGCCCCACCTGAGTGGCCTGGGATCTGGGCGGTTATAGGCCCGGTCCTCATACTGTTACATTCAACTGCACAGGAATCGAACAGAATCAGGGTCCAAAAACCCATGCTGGACTAGACCTGCCTGCAGTCACCATGCCTTTCTCTCACTCGGCATCTGTTCCAGCCTCCTCAGGACGCACCTGCCACCTCAGACACCTCTCATCTGAAATTCTGTGTAGGACTCAGGCTGCACCTGGTAGCTGCACATGGGGAGCAATTGCAGTGTGGGCTGCTGTTTTGCTGCAGTTTGGGAGATGCTGGGGTTTTCCTGGAGAGATTCCACTAGCTACAAAGATGTCAAGAGAAAACTGAGCAGCTGAGCCATCAAAATGGTGGTTTCCTGGCCCCGGACCAGAGCCACAGTGGTGTGTTTTGAGCACTCAGCAGTGCCTGCGGGGTCTCCTGAGTCCATTCTGATTGTGCCAGACGGTGAGGCCTAGAGTCAGCCCAAAGGCTTTGTAAGCACTCTGTGTAAGCTCCCTCTCTGCTTAAAAGAGTGGCACTGACTTCCCTTTTCTACAGCTGAATCCTAACAGATATGTTCCCTATGATGGGTGCCAGCAGCTGTATAACCAGAGATGTATTTTCAAATAAAGTTCCCAGGCACCCCCAGGAGATCCTGACTCGGCAGGGCCCAAGCAGGGCTGGGTCTTTATTGTTGGAAACCTCCTCAGGGGAGTCAGGCACACCCTGAGCTGGAAATCACTGCTTTAGATGATACCAGAATG
Organism: Herpailurus yagouaroundi; assembly: GCF_014898765.1. NCBI lineage: Eukaryota > Metazoa > Chordata > Mammalia > Carnivora > Felidae > Herpailurus > Herpailurus yagouaroundi. The sequence continues at coordinate 36,493,240 of NW_024412427.1, forward strand.
ACACATCACTAAGTTGTGGAGACCACATGGAATTTCTGAAGATGTCTGCATCTGATAGGACCCTACATGCCCTCTTCCAAATTCCATGTCCTTGTTGCCACATTAACTCAGTCAAAGCTTGTGTCCCCAAGACTTCATCCAAACAAAACCAGCAGGGAGAATGGGGATATGCTGGCCCAAATGAGTCACCTTATCTGCCAAAGGCTCAGAAACCTCACTCCAGCCCTCTCAGAGGAAGTTTACATGGATTTGTTGATGGAAAATTGTCAAGCCTCTCATTCAAACCTGACCCACTGCTGTTACCACATTCAGATGAGGTGCAAGACAGTCTTGGGCAGGGCCAGGAGGAAGAATAGGTCCAAGACAGCCACGGGAGGCCCAGGACAAAGAGTGAAGGGCAAGAGAGTGCCAGGCCAGGCAGCCCCTGTTCTGACAGCACCCATCTGTCACTCTGTCACCCCTCCCCCGGCGCCCATGGCATCCCCCACCCTTGCCTGTAAGGTGTTCCAAGGCCCAGAGCACCCCTCACACACTTTGCTTCCTGCCCCTCACTGTCCCACAGTCACAGCAGGACTCCACAGCCCTTAGCCCCGCCTTCTTCTGTAGCTGACCCTTGTCCCTCTTCAAGGCCACCCAGAGCATGCTGGCACTGACAAGCCTCCTCATCGCCAGCTGATGTTAGCACTTAATGAACGTGTGCTTAAGCAGGGGGTGGGGGCAGATGCTGGGAACACAGGGTCCTGGTCAGTAAAAGGCTATTGTCAGCAGAGCTCACCCTCTCTGCACATACCACCAGGAACCACCAGGAACCACCAGGAGTCCAGCCTGTCACCAAGTTAGTACAGCAGAGCAGCCAGAGGCCCCTTTACACTGTCACCTCCTCTCTCAGGATGGAGAAAGAAGACTCAGATTCCTCAGTACGTCAGCTAGAGCCAGACAAAGCTGAACTCAAACCCCATTTCTGACCTTTCCAGGTGGGTAAGCTTGAGGATCCTGGAAGCTCACTGGGACCTCAGGTCCTGGACTTTAAAACCAAGGATGACCATGAATGTGAGCTAAGATCATCAGTGTGAGTTCCTGTCCAATCAGCCAGGGGCTACCCCCAGACAGCAGGGTCAGACGTGACTTTTGGAGGATGGAGGCCTGGACACCCCATTCCCAGTCACTAGGAATATTCCCAGGAGTTGTTCTTGGTGCCCTTTGTTCCAGGCAGGCCATGGACAGAAGGATCCAGCCTGGCAGGCACTGGAGACTGGACACTGGGCTGAGCATGGGAAGGGACCCCCCCAGGGCACACCCACATGCCACCTACCCACTTTGCCCTCCTCTCAGCCCTGCCCCAGACTGGGTGCCCAGAAGCCAGCACTGCAGGGGCCACACCGCTGGGGACTGGGCCAAGTGCAGTGCCATATGTGTCCCCCAGCAGTAAGGGCCATGCTTCGTCACCCTCCCCAGGGGCCCAGCCAGCCAGGGGCCCACTCCCTTCTAGCTGCGCATCGATTTTCAACTCTACATTGGACAGTATGTCTAACCTCATTGTGACCCCTTCCTTCTGTATCCACCTAGCATGAGAGGAAATGGGCACTGGGAGGGAGAGGGGGCAGAAATGAAGATGCAGCCCCCTCGATGTGCACTTCTGGACAGGTGAGGAGGTTCAACCACTGCCCTCTGTGCCTACGGTGCTGCCCTGATGAAAACCAACATGGGGAAGGGCCATGTGACACCACACGGCCACCCACAGTGAAGCTGTAAGTCAGGCTCATCCCATTGTCTTGAGCCTACAGAAGCAGAAAGGAAAAAAGTCAGAAACGACAACACCTAGTCTTAGAAGACGCCTCCCCAAACTGTCCCCACTCCTCAGGAACATGCATCAAGCCCCTTCCCCACCCCAGAGCTTGACTCCCCCCCACCTTCAGGTGTGTGCTCCCCCGTCCACTCCCACCCCAGGGCCTGCACCATGCCCTCATCAGGTTGTGCCCTTCCACCTCCCACAACCCAACCATCCCCCAATAGTCCCTGCATGCAGAAGAGGAATCCAGCTCCAAGGGAGGTATTTGCTTAAGTGTGCTCCCAGAAGTAAACCTCTGCCACTGTTTGCCCCAGAGAATTCTCAGAAGGGTCTCCATCAAGCAGGTTTCCCTAGCCATGAAGATAGACACTCTCAGGGTACAATATTCCTGCTGTAGTCCCAAGATTTGGCATTCTAAAATATGAAATTCCAAGAGACTTAGCTGGTTCAAAAGAAGAACAAGAACAATAAGTGATCATGTATAGAAAGATTCAAAACCCTTCTCAGTTTCAACATCTGGAGCCAAAGTCTTAAGGAAAGATAAGTACACAATCCAAGTGACCCAGGGTTTCTACCAGATCCTGGCAGTCAGCATGCGGATTCCCGACCAAGTTTTGCAATCAGAGTTACTCAGAGGTCAGCAGGGGAAAGAGTGTGCCCAGGGCACCTCCCTCCTCTTAGGGAAGCCAGGACATAGCACATGAGCCCAGGGCCTCTGGCCTCTCCTCCCCATATCCAGGGGAGCCCACTGAGCAAACGGACTTTGCTCTGTGTGACAGATGGCCCGTGCCATGGGAAACTTCACTAATCACAGGGCTGTTTTACCCCAAAGCACCTAACCCATCAACCTCATTATGCCCATTAAGGATCCTCCCCTTCAACTGCCCTAATATTTTAACAAAGGAGTTTGCTCCTTTAAGTAATTAATTTGGGGGCAAGGAGAAGAGCAAGCAGCAAGGGTTGGGCCCACAAGAAGGAGAAGGGGCTGCCTTTTAGCTGACTAGAGATTGTTCTCCCGAGGTGAAGTCCTCACTCTGAAAACGCCACCCCACAGGGCCACTCCATGCCTTTCCATCATCAAATCTGAAATCCTCATCATCCCAGACACTGTTCTGAGCTTTTGTTCCCCATGCTCCACACTCAGACACCCAGCAGAGGAGAAGGATGTTTCCATTTTGCAGATGAGGAGACAGAGGGTCAGAATGGTAGAATGACTTGCTCAAGGTCATACACAGCCAGAGGACAGAGCAGGCACGGAGCACAGGGTCCATCCACCTCCACCCTCCCTGGCCACCTCACCCTACAGTGCCCTCACCTGCCATTGTTTCTCTGTCTTCATCATCACACTGCCCCTCTTGTGCCTCTCAAAACCCAGCCCTCCTCAGAACTTCCCCAAAGCCTTCTCCAACCTGGTGTCCATGCTGGAGTCCTACTTCCTACTGCTGGAATCCAGAGGGACCCTCCTTTCTGTCACAAACAGGGCCAAGGAAACAAAGAAGCCTGTGCAGGAGGTGCCTCCAAACTGCAGACCTGCCCCACAGCTCTATGTGTGTTGGTCTAGCTGCCCCAGAAAGAGTATTCCCTGTGGGCCCCATCTTGTATTCTCTGTGGGCCCTCCACATTAGGCACAAGGCTGTGTAGTCTCAATAACACCCAGTGTCTGCCCACCATGTCTGGGAAGAAAGCCGTCTCCTCAGTGTCCATCCAGGGGTTCTGAGGCAGGCAGGGTAGAAGGAGGCCTGACATCCCCTTCACTCCTCTGGACAGGGGTTCCTCACTGTGTACACCTGCTACCAGTAAGAAGATGGAACAGCCATAGAAATCACCCCTTCCAGGGCCCTGACCCACAGTGAAAACTATACTCAGTTCATGTTGTGGGCACACCCAAGACAACACCTACCCTTTTTGGTGAAGCCTGTGGACGTCCAGCTCTATTGAACTATGTTGGTCGTGACCACCACACTGAACCACACCTGCCGGTGTTGGAATAGTGCAGGTCTTATCTGGTCCCTCATTTTATAGCTGAGCCCACTGAGGCCCAGAGTGACAGGCTTCAAGGTCACAGAACTGGCCAGGGCTAAAATTCTTAAGCTCTGGGCTCGAGTTCAAGTTCAGACCTCTTTTTGGAGAACTCAGACAAAAGATGAGCTAAGCCTTGGTAAATACTCTACGTAAGACACCCACATCCTGCTGTCACCTCTGTTTCAGGGCACCCACGTATACCCCACAGGCTGGGACCAGCCACAGGACCTCAGTTTGCTCCACTCTATGCCCTTGTCCATCCCCAGCTTCAGAAATCCCTAGTCCAGACCTCCAGGCTCCAGGCAGACAGTAATCTTGAAGCCTCATAATCTACCTCACCACCAACTTCCTGAGGAGTTTGTTTTTCTCCACATCCTCATCCCCAGGGACCTCTAGAATCTGTCACTTGAACTACAGGTGAAGGACAGTCTTCTAAAAAGGCACTATGCTAGAAAAGGACACGTGGACAGTTGAAAGGGGCAGTGCCTAGAGTGCTATTTGGCTACACAGCCTCGAGGAGCCACCCAGCTTATCTGTGCCCCCAGCTGGGACACCTGAAGTCCCTGCCCTCGGAGGCCTCAAGCCCACAGGCCCAGCCTCAGGGGATGCAGACGGGGCCCAGGGTCTGAAGTCTGCTGGTTCACTAGGATAGAACAGCTTCCTCCAACTGGCTCTGAACACATCTCTCTGGGCAGAGAGGCAGGCTAGAAGGTGGGCTGGGGCAGCCCTCTGGCTCTGGCTCCAGCCTAAAGTCACAGTCTGCCTTCTTCTCTGGGAGATGTGCACAGACCATCCCAGGCTGATCCCTGCCAAGCAAAGCATTCCTGCTCCCTCACTTCCCTGCAGGAAAAAAGTGTCACACCTCTAAAGAAGGGAGCTCAACAGAACCATGCTGATTATCTCGCCTCCTCCCAGAGCCCCATTGCCATCCCAGGGCCCACCTGCACTGCTGAGCACATTCCTGCAGCTTCCTGGTCAATCTGGCAGGGTACGCCTTGGAACCGGTGCCAGCTGGTGTCGCAGAGGGAAGGAATTGATGGGGCAGGCGAGGACACAGGGCCTCCCCAAGATTCCCAAAGCCAATCCTGCCAGGCCTTCCCCACCCGAGGGAGGTGAGATTACAAATATGTGCCAGTATTCAGAATAGCAGAGTCCACACATAGGCAACTCTGGGCACAGCTCCCAGAACAGGTGGCAGGACCCTACCTGCCACCCAAGAGAACGTTCCAGGACAGATCCCAAGCACAAAGAGAAAGCAGGTTGTAGAAACGCACCTGGAGAATAAGCACACTCAAAATGTACGTGTGTAAGTGTACCACGTGTGTGTCTGCCCAGACATGTGATGAATAGTGGAGATTCTGGTAAGCAGGGTGGAGGTGTCACTTGCGCCCATTACAAGCTCTACAATGATTCTCCAGGAACATGCTTCCTCAAAAAACTTTAGCAGTCACAGAAGGGAGAGATTCTGGGCTCCCAAGGAATGAGACAAGTTAGTGACCATTCCCTGTGAGCTAAACCCCAGGCAGAGGCTCCGCATCAGCCCATTTGAGAGACTCCATCATCGGGCCCCAGTGAGACTGCTGATCATGGCTGAGGTAGGTGATGGATGGGACATGGCTTCACCACTCTGACCTTGCTGCCCCAGGACAGATCAACTCCTCTCTCTGAGTCTCCTCCTTATCTGTAAGATAAAGCTTTGACAACCTATTTGGGAAAAAAATCAGAACAGCGGTTGCTTCAGGAGGGTAGGGATGGTGACTGAGAAAGGCCATGGGAATCCTCTGGGACAGTGCTCCTTGTTATGTATCTCATAGGGGTTTGGGTTATACAGGTATATACATTGATCAAAACTCAGCAAACGCACACTTGTGCATTTTGTTGTATATAAACCTCACAGCAAAAAATAGAAAATAAACACACAATTAACTGTAGTTAATATCATGCCATCAAATTGCTCAGGGGACGTATGTTAATGTCTTCAACTTACTATGAAATGTATCCAAAAAATAAGATGGGCTGACCCATGGAGGGATGGATATATAGATCACATGTGATAAAAACAAGCATTGTAAAATGTTAAGGGTAGAATCTAGGTGGTAGGGAGAAAGTAGGTGCACTACTTGAAAAATTTCAAATTATGAAATTTTCCATAATAAAATGTTGGAAGTAACAATAAGAACAATAATAATTCCTGTGTAATCAGGCGGTGGTACTTAAAATAACTTAGCTACAATGCTTAAAACAGTTCTGGAACCCAGGAAGTACTTGATAAATAGTAGCAGCTACCATAATCATCACCATGTTCATTTAATAAGTACTACTTTAACCTCCAACACATTTTGTCACTTCCCCATGCCTACAATCACTTTGGTTATCACAATTAACCCATCCTACAGATGGGAGATTACAGAGCTTCACAAGATCACCCAGCCAGTAGGAGGCAGCTTCAGAATGGCAGATTGCAAATTCCTCCATGTCCAGAGCAAAGGCCACAGTGCTTGTCCCAGGGGTGAGTCCTGGACTCATCAACCTGCTACCTTCTGTGTCTGAGGTCACAGTGGGGGAAGAGTTTGGAGTGGCCACCCACAACTTCCAAACAGACAAGGTGGGTGTGGTCCCCAGCACACAGCCTCTGAGAACCCCAGCCCCACAGAGTTTCTTGAAAGAGCTAGGGCTCCAAGTCTGGAACTTGGTCTTCATGCCGACAAAGTCACCTTGGCTGCCACTGCATGAGACACTGGGCAGGAGAGCACTTTATTTTAGTGGCAGTTTATATGCTGGCAGGACATCCAGCACCAATGTCTAGGTGGCTTTCCTCTGAACAGGGAGAAAGAAAACCTCATGTCAAAAACCTAAAATGACCAGGAGAATAATTAACCCATATCTCTCAAAAACTAGCTGAAATTATAAACAACCTGTACACACACTTACTCAAACACTTACTCAAACACACACTTACTCAAACAGCAACTAGAAACAGTCATCTGGTACTAAGTCCAGATAAGGTTTATAAAACCATTTCAAGTTAAGTCTGCTTATTTTTAGAAAGAGAATAATAAATACTTTGCCTGTACTCATAAGCATGTCCCTTGCCTGGGACTGCTTTGGTGCAACTGAACTGAGATTTAACACATGGCTGCAGTCCTGAAAATTCCCCCATGGCTTACATTTAACCACACATCTCAGCAGGCCAGACCAAGCCCAGCTCTCAGATCACTTAACACTGCTGACCATTAACTCAGTGTGGATGGGGGGTGTCCAGTTAAGGGGGTATCCTTGGAGTCCAGGCACACCTGAGGCAGTGACAAAGGGAAAATGGTTCATCACTGGGCCAGCTTATCTCCAACAACCAGTTGGTAAGCCCTTCTACCCCCACCCACAGTCTTAATCTTTTACTAAAGAATCACACATTAATCAAGCTGGGCCAATAATAGTAATGAACAGTGAAGCCAGTTTGTTTGTTAGAGCAGTGTTCCTCAAACTCAAGTGTGCATAGGGGCCTGGGGCTCTGCCTCAGTTGTCAGCATGGGGCCCAAGGCTCCCAGGGGGCAATGCTGCTGGCCGGTGGGCTGCATGGAGGCAAGAGGTTTATCTGTACAGGCTCATGGAGAGACAGGTCAGCAAACAATGCAGGCACTGGTAAAAGCTGGGACAGCCGAGGGTTGTTGAGGTTGGGGGATGGTAAGGTGGTGCCCACCAGGAGCTGCAGCAGATTAACAAACATCACTTTGCTGCATCCAAAAGTCAATGAGTACACACTTACCAGGTTTGATGAATTTGGTCTGTGATAAAACCTGAGTCTGAGAAACAAACAGAAAACTAGGGATGCCCAGTAGTCCCCAAGTCACCGAAGTGGCAGGGGAGTTATTGCCGCTCTCAGGCCCCCTCCTTCCCTGAACACTCCTTCTACCATGACCCCCTCACTCCTACTGCCCCAGCCACAGGTGTTTCCTGGACACCTGTGCTTATTAAGAGTCCCAGGTGGGCCTGAGAATTCTCCCCCCAATCTTGGCTACTCCTTCTTGGCAACAAGACCTCAACTCCAATGTCACCTTCTCAGACTATTCAGTCTAAAGTGGCCATCCAGCCACATGCTACCATGTATTTGGGGACTGTTTGTTACTACAATATACCCCAGCCTGTCCTGACAGATACAATGGCACTCAGTGAAACTTGTTGAATGATTGGACGAGAAAAGTCACAAGCTGCCCACAAGGAGAGTGATCACTAGTTGATGGTGAAGGGTGCGTAGTGATAAAGGTCATACGACTTAGATTCACAGTGGGTCTGAGATAGCATTGTAAAGGTAACTTTAGGCTTAAGCAGAGGGGGGCTTACCCCTTGGAAGGGGAAACCAATGCCCTGCAGTGACTGACCACAGAGATCCCTGAGCAAGGCAGTTCCAGAAGGAGGCAGTGCTTTAGGAAGCCAGGTTACTATTCCTGGACACAGGGTTCCTTCAAACCCTCAGCATGCACACAACATCCCGAAAGGTGCTTGACACATAGAATGTGTGGAACACTTATCTAAAGATGTCGGGAGGACCCCTCTTGAAATGGCTTGATCTTATTTATGGTGCCACTCTCAGAGCACTGGGAGAAAGATGCTAATTAGACTCATTTGTTAATTCCAGCATGTATTTTATTCAGTTTGCATTCATGTTTACTTTCCTGGGACCAGAGAACATTTCCAAAGCTGAAACATGCCCCTTGATACTCAGATGACCTCCTGCTCAGAACCAGACAGAAGCACACAGCACTGTGGCAAAAGCCTTCCCATGCCTTGAACATTTGTCATATTTGTGTCCAAAGACCCAGTTCTTTTTGTGGGAACCTAACAGCACCAAGTATTACTGAGGTGAACAAGGGCAGCCCTCCCCCAGGCCGGGCAATCTTGCTCCTATAAACAGCCCATCAAAAGAGACCCTGCTGGGCACTGAGATGCTGTCAGGGGATACACAATACCTGTAGGTGATCCTCACTTCAGTTCCAGGCTCGTCCCGCTCCCAGATCAAAGCGACGCTCTCTGGGGACTTCCGAACATGCTGATCCAAGCAGTTGACTGCACAAAAACAGGTTTTACGGATGTTACACTTGGTGCTTTTAAAGTTGGATAAGGGGAGGGTTTGGTTTGCTGTGGCTTGGGCTACTCTCCACTGAGGTGGACCCTACCATCCTCAAAAGCAAGTATTCTACTTCCTTGCAGGAAAGGTGATTTGTCAGAGCCTGCAAAATGAAACTACCAGTACACAAATAGGATTTCACATGTGCAGGGCGATCTCTTGTGAATACTCTGAAGCAGGCACTTCATCTCTGCGGGCCCAACCCTGGCCACACATGGGCGTCACCCAGGTCACCCCCAGGGACCCTGACCCAATTAGCTCCATGGTTTTCAAGGCTCCCTGGGTAGTTCTAACATGCAGCTGGGGCTGAGCACTGTAACCTGAGATGCTGGAAAGAATGCTTAATGCAAACAAGCCGCCCGATTCAGTATACAGTTCATGCAGAAAGCTCTGGAGTCTGCTGGAGGTGCGACCCAAGACAAGGATCCATATCCCTTCTCAGATGTCCAGCCAGTACCCTACAAACAAGCCTCTACTCCATGTGATGAAATGATGGAGAAATGTCATGCTCATTTTCCGGAAGGTTCTGCTTCCCACCCCCTCTGTTACCCAAGCTCAGATCACATGACTGCCCACAAAAACAGAAAATCAGTTCTGACGATTTACTGTAAACCTGAAGATTAGTAAGATCAGGTTCATTTGCTAACATCCTGTTCAGTACTCTTGATTTCAAGGTGAGCTTCGATCTGCCTGGTTCATGCAGGCGCCCTTTCCTATCAGCCCTCACAGCCAGATTTTCATTACTCACTTCTCCTTCAGCAGGAAAAACAAAAACCACAAACAGCTTTTGGGGCCAGCAGGCCTCTGCCAACCTGGTCTTCAGGGTCACCCCAGTGTTCAGGCATATATATATATATATATATTTTTTTTTTTTTCTTTTGAGTGCAGTTACTTATCTTCTCCAATTCCAAATCATCCCATATAAATGGGACATGCATTATCTACCATGTTTAACTCACAAGACTATAATTGGGATCAAATACAAAGACTGAATGTTGAAGTGCTATTATATGAATGCAAGGTACTGTTATCAACTGATAATACCATGCAGTGAGCTACAGGGACTTTAATAAATATTTCTTGCTGAAGTAACTGTTCTGACAAAAGTTATGGGAGCCGATGCTCATAAAAGATCATGTGATTCCCATAATTCTTGACAGGGTGAACCCACACAAAAATATTTACATACTTTAGTTGCATGTGCTGAATTACATTTTCTCCTTCTTGGGTTATTTTATCTATCATTTACTCTTATAATAAAAAAATTTCAGGGCTACCTGGGTGGCTCAGTCAGTTAACTCTTGATTTCAGCTTAGGTCATGATCTCAACAGTTCATGGGTTTGAGCCCCACATGGGGCTCTGCACTGACAGTACAGAGCTTGCTTGGGATTCTCTGTCTCCCTCTCTTTCTGCCCCTCCCTTGCACCCGCATGTGTGCATGCTCTATCTCTCTCCCTCTCTCTTTCAAAAATAAATAAACATTAAACAAATTTTCATTTGAACTTTCTGACTCCTAACAGGTATACAAGTTATACCTCAAAAATTTTAATAAACAAAGATAGAGGTCATCTGGAAAAATTATTAATACTATTAGTACTTACTGATGCAGGAAAGTTCTTTAAATTACTAGAAAAACAAAAGAGAAGAAGTGCCAAAAAAATAGCAGATAGAGGGGTGCCTGGGTGGCTTAGTCGGTTAAGTGTCCAACTTCGGCTCAGGTCATGATCTCACAGTTCATCAGTTCGAGTGTCGCGTCAGGCTTTGTGCTGACAGCTCAGAGCCTGGAACCTGCTTCAGATTCTGTGTCTCCCTCTCTCTCTGCCCCTCTCCCTCTCTCCCTCTCTCTCTCTCTCCCTCTCTCAAAAATAAATAAACATTAAAAAAAAAGAGAGAAAAAAACAGCAGATAGAAAATGCAAAAAGAAGTCAAACTGAGGAGATTGGTGGCAAAATCTGGGTTTGCACAATAAACCTGACCTCAGTGTGTGTATGTGGGTGTGTGTGTGGGGGGGGGGGGGGGGGGGTGTCAATTAGTCCAAAATTTAGAAATCAAGAGTTTTCACACAAAACCACAGATTTCTGGCTTCTCTCGAACAATCAGCAGATGAGGCCACATCCTCACCTAGGAACTAAAGCAGTGACTGCCCCCTCCCCAGGAGGGACTTAACTTTTCTCACTCATACCACCCACTTCCCCACCCCCCAACACCAGCCCACCACCCCACCCTCCACCCATGCTTCCGGGCCCTGAAGGATTTAAGTGATGAATCAGGAAGAAGTGACCCTGGGAAGGTCACAACAAACCTGAAAGTGCCCAGCTGAGAATCCACAGACTGGGTTACAGCTGTGCACTGTGTGGGGATGGGTGGTCCAGCGGGAGGAGGGGGCTGCTCCCATGTGCACATGAGTGCTCACTGGCCCCTGGCTGTTCCAGGCATCACAGGGGAGCTAGTTATAAGAGCAAACTCTAAGCCTCACACCAAACCTGCCCCACAGAAGACCCCCTGAGATGTGTGCACACTGAACCAAGAAGCCTGCTCTAAAATACCTTCTCCCACTCTGAGTTTGACCCTTTGTGTCACCCTGAAAAGTGGGCAGCTCAGGTGTAGCCTAGAAAACAGTTACCAGGTGCTCTGGGTGGTCTAGTGACCTGCCCAAGGCCACAGTGGAAAAGGCCACAAACCACACATGATGCCTCACCCAGGATTCATCTCCCAGCATTGCTTGTTCCCACAGCAGCCAGGGAACCAGGATATACGTCTCATCCCATGAGTGATGGCCCAGCTTCAAGCCAAGACCCTCACAGCCTCAGACCCCAGCAGGGCATCCTGCACCTGGTTTATACCAAGCAAAAAGGAAGAGCTGCAAAAAGTAGAGGAGAAATATCTGCCACAGGATGGACACTGGGAATCCAGGGTGTGGATGAGTGGCCAGTGAGAGCAGCCATGTATCCCCATCTTCCTGGGGCTTATGGATGGCAGGAATCCAGGCAGGTAAGCACTGAGCCCCAGGTGCAGTATCCCCTACGTGCCTTCCCTGCACACAGGGAGTGTTCAACAAGCATCCGCCAAGGCTGCGCATGATCTACCTCTCACTGCTGGCCATGTTGAGTCTGGTGAGCTCCTTCCTGCTTCTGGGCCTTTGTGCTGTTTCTCCTTGCCTGGGGGACACTGTCCCATTGTCCCCACTGCTTCCTTTCACCTGGTGCCCACACTCGCGCAGGTCTTGGCCTACATGTTCCCACTCTCACTAAGCACTTCACATCCTGTGGACCTCATGCCTCCCTCTAACTTTTCCTGAGATGTTTACACTTGCTGCCCCTCTGTAGGCTGGGACCCAATGTCCTGTCAATATTTGTACCTGTGCAGCCTAACCCATAGCACCGAGCAAAGAATTACCATAGCTCGGAATGATGGACAGACCATTCAAGTCCTCAGGCTGGAGGGTAACACTGGAGTCTAAAGGACACCAGGTTAGCTCCACCCTTAAGGAAAGAACAGACCTCTTGTCTTTGTGGCCTTATCCCTCAGAGTCTCTTTCTAATCTAAACTAGCACTTCTGAATCCTCCAGAACTCCCAGAGGGCTTGTTAGCACAGAGATGGTGAGGCCTCACCCTGAGTCTCTGAACAAGCAGGTCTGGGTGGGCATGAACATCTTCACCTCTAGGAAGATCCCACTTGCTGCTGCTGCTGCTGCTGCTAGTGGTGGTTCAGGACCCTGCCCCAGCAGATAGATGTGAATGCATACATCTACACACAATCTATTCTAGATTTGGGATGGGTGGGCGGGGGGGCCTTTCTTTTCCCTTTGGGGACAGGAGTAATTAAAGATTCAGGGCACCTGGGTGGCTCATTCGGTTAAGTGTCCAACTTCAGCTCAGGTCATGATGTTACAGTTCATGAGATCAAGCCCCACACCGGGCTCTGTGCTAACAGCACGGAGCCTAGAGCCTGCTTCATATTCTATGTCTCCTGCTCTCTGCCCCTCCCCCACTCACATTCTGTGTCTCTCTCTAAAAAATAAATAAACATTAAAATTTTTTTTAAAAATAAGACTCTCTGTAAGACATCTGGCCAGACCTTTGCTGGATGGCAGCCTGGAGTCATGTGAAAAACCCATGCTCTGGTATCTGGACCCTGTCCAACCACTCACTAACCACAGACAGTGCTTTGCTTATCTAATTTAAATCTTGCTTTCCTAATCCATCATGGGGGTAATGGCTCCTGATTCAGAGAGAAGGTAGGAATTAAAGGCCATTTGAGGGTTTCCTGCATGGGGTCAGATGGTTCTGCTGTGTCCCCAAGAGAAGCACCCTCCACAGCTGCCCTAGATGATGCTCAGATGACACAAACACATACACAAAGCACAGCTCAGGGTCTGAGATGATAGTGGTCCTAAAATGCCATGTATGTGTTGGCTTTTAACACATGTGTATGGTTCCTGCTATTGCCTTCATTGCAGGGAGAAAAAGAAAGAAGGGGGATGGGAGTGAAAGAAAGGAAAGTCTTTCTTCACATTTAATTTTTTTATCTGAGGCAGGGGAAGGGGCAGAGAAAGAGAGGGAGGGAGGGAGGGAGGGAGGGAGGGATAGAGAGAGAGAGAGAGAGAGAGAGAGAGAGAGAGAGAGAATCTTAAGCCGACTCCACGCTGAGTGTGGAGTCCAACATAGGGCTTGATCCCACACCCCTACGATCATGACCTGAGCAAAAATCAAGAGTCAAACGCCAACTGAGCCACCCAAGCACTCCCCCTTCTCCACATTTAAAAACAAAGCTTCTACCAAAAGAACTGGGCAGTGGGACAAGAAAATTCCATTTCCAAGAACAAATGGGCAAGGACTTAGGTCGATTTAAGGCTCAGCTCAAACACCACCTCCTACTAAAAGCCTTTTCCAATATCCTAGCACACAGTGACCTCTCCCTCCCTGTCACTCTATGGCTCACACCATTTAATGCTTACTTACCTGCCCAGTGGTCTCCACTCTGGGACATAATGCTAACTCTGCAAAATCCTCCCCCATCTGGGTCACAAGTCCCTGAGGACAGGGACCATGTGCCTAAGATTCATTTATCACGGGGTTGGGGTGGAGGGGCGCTATCATAATTCTCTCCTTAGCAGCTAGAAAAATCTTGAGCAAGTTACCCCAGTGTGGATTTTCTCACTTATTGATTTGTGGTTCGTCTCCTGGGCAGAATGTATGCCCTGTGGTATTGGCGTGGTTTCTGTACTGTTCATCACTGTGCTTAAGTTGCAGCCTTCATTTCCACATCTGTACAATGGGAAAACCAACCACCTCACACTGGTGTCATGAGGATGAGATGAGAAGAGGCTCCACCATGTTCCTAAGTACAGATCTACAACTCAGGCCTGACACTACTCTGCAAACAGATAAGCAAAGCCTGCTGGTGGTTCATAGGTTTTGAGTTGTGTTTTTTTTTTTTAATTTTTTTTTAATGTTTATTTATTTTTGAGAGAGCGAGAGAGAGAGATGGAGCACGAGCAGGGGAAAGGCAGAGAGAGAGAGAGACACAGAATTGGAAGCAGGCTCCAGGCTCTGAGCTGTCAGCACAGAGCCCAACTCAGGGCTCAAACCCATGAGCCTTCAAGCTATAAGATCATGACCTGAGCCTAAGCCAGCTGCTTAACTGACTGAGCCACCAGGCGCCCCTTGAGCTGTGTTTTTTAAAAAAGATTACAATAGGATTATCATTTCCATTATAAAGATGGCACACACTTATGTAGGGATTTTCAAGAACTCTTGTCAGATGTTTAAGTACATCCCTCCCCCTCCCCAACTTTAAGTGAACCCACATACGGAAATTCAATTTTTTAATCAAAAGAAATGAGGGAGTTAATATTCACAAAGGGATTCACAATGGGTTTTCTTTAAATAGAAAATCTCCCTGGCATATTTTAAGAGATTACATCAGTCATAAATTATATTTGCCAATTTTCCAGAAGCATCTGCTATTTAAAGTAAGTTGTGCATCTGACAACTGGGAAGGATTCAGTGTCTTCAGGAGGACATTCCTCCTAAGACCTGGGGTTAGACTTTCATTTAGACTTCCTTGAAAGACTTCAGAAAAGTTACTTTAACCATTGACAGAAAAGTGGACCACAGAAGTGCAGCATCTTCCATTCTCAGTGTGTCTGTCTTCTGAATTAGGAGAGGTGCAATTGTAAAGAGGAGAAAAGTATAGCAAAATGGTTTCCACAGCTGCAACTCATGCTCCAAAAAGCATCCAGAAATCTCTGGATTAAAAATAGTTTTTCTACACCCTTGCTTAAAAGTAAGAAAACTCATATTAAAAAAAAAAAAATCTGATTCATTGGGGCACCTGGGTGGCTCAGTCAGTTAAGCGTCCAACTTCGGCTCAGGTCATAATCCCACGGTTCGTGGGTTCGAGTCCCTCATCAGACTCTGTGCTGACAGCTCAGAGCCTGGAGCCTGCTTCCGACTCTGTGTCTCCCTCTCTCTCTCTCTGTCTTTCCCCTGCTCGCACTTGTCTCTCTCTCTTAAAAGTAAATAAACATTTTAAAAAATGTTCAATAAAAAAGTTTTTAAAAATCTGATGCAGAATTTGGTGTTCAGAAAACAGAATTTAGTTGTGTGTTTTGCAACCAACACACATCATTACCCTCCAGTTCTGCATTTGCAATTTCCTGACATCCTGAGTTTATATGCCACAGAGCAAAAACCTTAATCTGTTGAGCCCTGCAAAAGACAGAGCCAAATTTCAAAGACTGGTAAGAATCCTTTTTAGATACTAACCCTTTATCGGCTATGTCATTTGCAAATATCAGAGGGTAAGTGGGTATGGGGATGGGTGAAATAGGTGATGGGGATTAAAGAGTACACTTATCATGATGAGCACTGAGTAATACATAGAATTGTTGAATCACCATATTGTACACCTGAAATTAATATAACACTGTATGTTAACTATATAGGAATTAAAATAAAAAACTTAATTAAAAAAAGAATCTTTTTTAGAATCAGTTTTAGGTCTTGGCTTTCCACAGAAACTTGAAAAGCAGTTTTATGTAAATGTAATAGAAGCAAATCAGTGAAGGCTGGATACTCTATCTGCCCTGCTCAGGGGTCCTCTGACACCATGACCCCACCTGACACTCTAGCTATCCCAGAGCCCCAGGATGGACTTTGAGAGCCATGTCGGCCACCAGCCTGTCTTCCCAAGCCTGCTTCCCACTTATCCAAGACTGATCCAATGCAAACTCCCATGGTCTTAACAGAAAACGTCATTCCCAGTACCACTGCTGAAGGCCAAGTTCAAGGTCACAGGCTTCCCCATAATTCATTAATAAATAACAAAAGCCAGTGATTGGGTACAAGGTCTCTCACTTCTCACTTGCTGCTAACCACGGCCCCAGGTGTCCCCAGGTTGTTCCCTCCTGGTCAGAAGAAGCCTAGCAGCTTCTGCTTTGGTCTCTGAAACCACTGGTCATCAGCATTCCCCAGGCCCAGCAACATGCTGTGACAAGCCCTGTGTAGGTGCGTTGGGCCACAGTTCCAGCTGAGCCCAGCCTGCAGTCATCCCAGCCTAAGCCCCAGACCTGGGACTGAGAAACAAGGCAGATGCAACAGCCCAGACAGCCTTCAGGAGCAGAAACAAGTCATCCCCAACAGGCCTTGTCCAAAGCCCTGAGCCACAGAATCTGCAAGAGTAATGAAATGGTTGCTACCTTACGCCAGTAAACGTGGGGTGGTGGATATGCAACAATAGTAATTAGAACAGAGTTTGGTTATACACTATCTGTACTTTACAGAGGAGGAGATGCATACAAAGAACAGTAAGGGGAAAGTAAGGACTCAAACCTAGGTGTGATTCTAGACACACCCAGGACCACTAAACTGTACTGCATCACTCATATACCATTTTTGTTCGTTCAGCAGAGTCATCTCCAGGACACTAATCCCATCCTGCCCATTTCAAAAGTGCCTTCATCTGCCCTGGTTTGGGGTTGATAGGTCAGTGGTTCTCCACCTTGAATGTGCATGGAGGGCTTGTTATGGCAGGGCCCCACTCACTGGGGTTCTGATTCTGACAGTCTAGCATGAAGTCTGAGAACTTGTGTTTCTAAACAGTTCCCAGGTGATGCTGATACTGCTGGTCTGGGGACCACACTTTGAGAACTGCTAGTACAGTTCCTAGTACCCTGAAGGGGTAATGGCAGTTTTGAGAGAAATGCACCTTTGGAACAAGCCATCATTGTGCTATCACACAGACAGATCAGGCCAAAACACCCCCACCCCTTCCACAACTCTCTAGATGGTACTCAGGGCAGCTATGGCCTGGCCTGATCCTCTTCCATAGTGTCACCTCTGTGATTTACAGACACTGGCAAAGGACAGAGATATCCCAGGCAGATGAATGGGTGGGCATACACACTGGAGGAAGGAAGCTTCAAAAAGCTGTCTCTCTCCATAACAGTTTCCTGAAGCTCAGCTGCTGGCTAGGCAGCCATAAAGGAGAAATAAGTGAAGGAAAAAGAGGCAGAAGAATTCCTGCTCACCACACCCAGCCGTGACTGGCTGAGGTTCACCAGGCCCTAGGTACCTGCCCCACAAGGTCCATCCTCACTCTCTTATCAAAGAGTAAGAGGCTGCAAGTGCACACAAGCTAACCATGAATGTTTACACCCACTTCAGGCCTTCCACGTCCAAAAGCAGCCTCAAGGAGCTGCACTTTATGTACCTTCCTTCTGTAAGTCACTGTTTTCCCCTTCAAAGGCACATTCCACCAACTCTGCAAACCTAAGGGTTTGGTTTTTTTTCCCACTTAGTTCAAGGACACTTGTTGCTGATTCAATTTTAGAGAAAACACTTAGCTAGTAAGTGACTCATTTTGATTAAACCAGCAAAGTAATGTACAGTATGAAAAAATATATATATGGTCCAAAGTTCCCTTAAGTTTCTTTGCTGGAAAAATAATTGCCAGGCACTACCTATAATTTTAAGACCACTTCAGAATGTAATAAGTTAAAATCATTACTACCTATTGATCACCAATAAATGCTGGACTGGTCCATACTTTCTGGCACTGTGTCCTGACAACCAGAGTAGCAGGTGGGCATTATCACTCCCAGTTTGCACAGAAGGAGACTGAGGCTCTGAGTAGAAAAACTTGGTGGAGCTGTGCCAGACAGCAGATCCAACCTCCAAGTTCAGACCCTGGCATGGCCCTGCGGTGAAGACCTGAAGGCCCTTTTCTTAAACACCTCCCAGAGCCCATCTAACTCCATATTCCCAGACAGGAGGCAGCCCCTCTGACCACCACACCTGCCTGCAAGTCCCATCCTGCCCCAGCAGACCAACACCAGGCCTACCCTGCCTGGCCACTACTGCCTCCAGTTCCTGGACCTTCTCCCCTTGTGGTATGGGAACACAGTGTTCCCAATCCCAAATCTTAATGAAACTATAACGGATTCAATCTCAGCAGATACGAAACTGGTTAATGGGGTCTCAATCACCACCAGGTCTGAAGCAAGTCGTGGGTCTTCCGGGTGCAGCTGAAACTGTCATTAGGAGACACCCATTCCATCCTTCCCACCCACAGTCCCAGAAGCAAGGAAATAACCGATTCCTACTGTTGGCTCAGGATTTGTTCCTACCCGAATGCCTTCCACTCCTATGTTTGTTTACATGGGTAGTTTCTCCCCAGGCAAGTCGCTGGGCCCCGCAACTGGCGGTGACAAGTCAGACACTTATCGGTTTTTGCCTCCCCCAGGGATAGGAGCGGGCAAGTCCTGACGGACACCTCTGTGCCCCATAACCTACACCCCAGCCTGACACATAGTTCGCCCGCAACTCCGCAGGCGCGCGCTCCGCAGTGCGGTGGAACCAAGTAGTTAACTCTGGAGGCAGTGGAGACAGGAGCCGCGCTGGGACAAGGCCAGCTTTTGGGCGACTCAAGCTCATGCCCGGAGGTCTCCACAGGTGCGTGCGGAAGCCGGGAAGGTGGAGTCGGGGCGCGGGGTTGCAGTGGCAGTTGGAGCCTGCCGGGCTGGGTAGGATGGGGCGGGGATGGCGAGGCGCCACAGTTGAGAGCTCGACTAGCAGAAGACTGGAAAAAGGGCCTCCCGTGGGGCCTGACCCGCCGGGCCGGGGACGGCTGGGCCCGCCAGTTTCTGTCACGTCCCCTCGAGACGCGTGAGCTAAAGGCGCCCTGGGTCCCCGGCAACCCACTCACCAGACACGTTTAACTGGCCTCCCAGGAACCAGCCGATCTTGCCGCTGCTGAAGTCACAATCCCAGACGGTGTGATAGGGGGTGTCCCACACGAGCATGTCCCGCGCCAGCTGCCCCCAGAAAGCGGCGGGCTCTCGGGCCGCCTGTGCGATTTGCGCCTGGTATGAGCCGGGCTGCGCTGCGGCTGCGGCGGGGGCGCTCACCCCGCGTAGCGGCCTCACGGGCTGACCCGAGCGCCAGCTCAGGCTGCCCAGGAGTCTCCCCAAGCTGCGACCCAGCCCGCGCGCAGCCATCTTGCCCGACGCCCGGAGGCACTCTTGAGCCAGGATCTGAAGCGGAGAGCCAGGGGCGCCCTTTGGTGTCTCCGCGAGCCCCGCCCCGTCTCCGCCCTCCGGCCACCACCCACTTCTCGGAGCCCGGGTCCTGTAGGGACCTGCCTCTCTCCCGGACCTGCGCGGGTCCCACCCTTTCTTCTCCGGCGTTTGAGAAGGGGTCCGCGGAGGAAGAAGCGCTGGGGCATGCATACGAAAGAGAGGGCCGCTGCTCTCGCGGGACTGCGATGCCACAGCCCCCCCTCCTGTTTCTTCGCTCCCGTCCAGACTCTGGGCATCAGGCCAGGATGTTTTGGTTTCAGTTTGTGGGTCTTCAGGATCTGAGAGCTGCGCCACGAAAAAACAAAACAGAACAAAACAGCGACCTGTTTGCGTTGGGGGACGCAGGCTCCCAGGCAGTGGCTCCCGGAACCGTCTGCAATAGGAAGGAGCCAGCGCAGAATGTGACTGGTGGAGAGAAGCGCGCAGGTGGGTCCGAGGACCACCAAAGTTAGGTCGTTTCAGCATCTCATAGGTTGAAGTCAAAGTATTAATCCCTTTGTGTACCCTTGAGAGTGAGCCAGTCACCCTGCCAGGCTGGCCCATGCCCCACCCCCCAACAAACACACAAGCGGCTCCCGTGGGCCAAATGGGCTGGTTAGTGATCCTTGGGCCAGGACCTTGGTCCGGAGTCTGATGTTCTTATCAGCCAGCTGCCGGCCTCAGCCCTCGCGGAGGTCACCTGCTAAGGGGAGGTGAGCGAGAGTGTAACAGGGAAGCAAATGGCCTACTAACCTTGGCTGATTTGGAAACATGAAGGTTTCTCCCATTGCTCCAGCGTCTGTGGCCTGGGTTCAAACGTTGACTTTGCGAGCTCTGTGACCCTGAGCAAGTTTCTTAACCTCTCTGTGCCTCATTTTCCTTTTCTTCAAAACAAGAGTAACATCTCTTTCCCCAGGGCCCCAGTCAAGACTAAATGCAGTAGTATCTGAAAAGTCTAGCCTGGAATGGGCACACAGGAAGCCCAGTGGTGGATGCTGTGTTCTTGTTGTCAAGCTAAGAAGGAAACTCATAGAATCTTGTCTCAACCAGATACTTAAATATTTCAACACCCAAGGAGTAAACACATACTAAAGAAGACAAACAGAGGGGAAAGGGAATTTGGAAAACTGGTTGGTTGAGTTCTTTGGGTTTGGGAAAGATTACTTCCTGTTAGCTGTAAGATCTGGAAAGGAAAATACGATGCAGAAGAGGGTCTTTTGGAGGAGCTTCCACTGGAAGTCAACCCCAGGCCGTGTGTGTGTGTGTGTCTGTGTGTGTGTGTGAAATGCCTGTCTTCTGCCAGAGAATGAAGGATTTTAAGGCTGGTAAGCCAGTGACAACAGCTAGCACTAGACATGTGCCTTGCTCTATGCCAAACGCATCTTTTACTTAGCTTAAAAATTATCTAGGGCAATCAATTTCTGTTAATTACCAACCCCCTGGTGGAACACATGAGGAAACTGAGCCCAAAGAAATAAACAGTGGAGGAGCAGCAGTAACATCCAGCACCCCCGCTCCTTCCTCATTATCTGCTTCACCATTTGGCCTGGATCTTCATTTTAATAGAACATATAGAAATGTGAATGAAGATTATAACTGTGGCAGGGGATCCCAAAGACGGCTAACAACACTTCATCCCCTGTAAGTGATGGTGTACACTCCAGCAAGATGAGGAGCCTGTCCCCCACCTCTTTGAATGCAGGCTGGTGGACTGCTTTGATGCTGGAACACAGGGAGCACCCCTCTCTGATGGACCTAGGTCTAGGCCCTGTGAGACCCCAGCCACAGCCCCGTCTTTCTTGGAACCCAGCTGTGATGCTGTAAGGGAGCCCATATAGCCTTCCAGAGGAAGAGACCCCACAATGAGAACAATGAGGAAAGTACATAGAATTGACTAAACTTTAAAATAGGAGCACCAGGAGGTAACAGGAAGATGGCGGCTTAGAAGGACGCTGGGCTCACCACGCGTCCTGCTGATCACTTAGATTCCACCTACACCTGCCTAAATAACCCAGAAAACCACCAGAGGATTAGCAGAACGGAGTCGCCGGAGCCAAGCGCAGACGAGAGGCCCACGGAAGAGGGTAGGAAGGGCGGCGAGGCGGTGCGCGCTCCACGGACTGGCGGGAGGGAGCCAGGGCGGAGGGGCGGCTCGCCGGCCAAGCAGAGCCCCCAAGTCTGGCTTGCAAAAAGCGGAGGGGCCTGACGGACTGTGTTCCGACAGCAAGCGCGACTTAGCGGCTGGGAGGTCATAAGTTAACAGCTCTGCTCAGAAAGCGGGAAGGCTGGAGGACAAAGGGAAGGAAAGCTGCTGAGCCCCCGGACAACAGAGCTCAGTTTGGTGGGGAACAAAGGCGCTCGCCAGCGCCATCTTCCCCGCCCATCCCCCAGCCAAAATCGCAAAGAGAACCAGTTCCTGCCAGGGAACTTGCTCGCTCCGCGCAAACACCCAACTCTGCTCTTCTGCGGAGCCAAACCTCCGGCAGCGGATCTGACTCCCTCCTGCTGCCACAGGGCCCCTCCTGAAGTGGATCACCTAAGGAGAAGCAAGCTAAGCCTGCCCCTCCTGCCCCTGTGCACCTTGCCTACCCACCCCAGCTAAGACGCCAGATCCCCAGCATCACAAGCCTGGCAGAGTGCAAGTAGCCCAGACAGGCCACCCCACCCCACAGTGAATCCCGCCCCTAGGAGAGGGGAAGAGAAGGCACACACCAGTCTGACTGTCGCCCCAGTGGTGGGCTGGGGGCAGACATCAGGTCTGACTGCGGCTCCGCCCACCAACTCCAGTTATACACCACAGCACAGGGGAAGTGCCCTGCAGGTCCTCACCACGCCAGGGACTATCCAAAATGACCAAGCGGAAGAATTCCCCTCAGAAGAATCTCCAGGAAATAACAACAGCTAATGAGCTGATCAAAAAGGATTTAAATAATATAACAGAAAGTGAATTTAGAATAATAGTCATAAAATTAATCGCTGGGCTTGAAAACAGTATAGCTGACAGCAGAGAATCTCTTGCTACAGAGATCAAGGGACTAAGGAACAGTCACGAGGAGCTGAAAAACGCTTTAAATGAAATGCATAACAAAATGGAAACCACCACAGCTCGGATTGAAGAGGCAGAGGAGAGAATAGGTGAACTAGAAGATAAAGTTATGGAAAAAGAGGAAGCTGAGAAAAAGAGAGATAAAAAAATCCAGGAGTATGAGGGGAAAATTAGAGAAGTAAGTGATACACTAAAAAGAAATAATCTACGCATCATTGGTATCCCAGAGGAGGAAGAGAGAGGGAAAGGTGCTGAAGGGGTACTTGAAGAAATAATAGCTGAGAACTTCCCTGAAGTGGGGAAGGAAAAAGGCATTGAAATCCAAGAGGCACAGAGAACTCCCTTCAGACGTAACTTGAATCGATCTTCTGCACGACATATCATAGTGAAACTGGCAAAATACAAGGATAAAGAGAAAATTCTGAAAGCAGCAAGGGGTAAACGTGCCCTCACATATAAAGGGAGACCTATAAGACTCGTGACTGATCTCTCTTTTGAAACTTGGCAGGCCAGAAAGAGTTGGCACGAGATTTTCAGTGTGCTAGACAGAAAAAATATGCAGCCGAGAATCCTTTATCCAGCAAGCCTGTCATTTAGAATAGAAGGAGAGATAAAGGTCTTCCCAAACAAACAAAAACTGAAGGAATTTGTCACCACTAAACCAGCCCTCCAAGAGATCCTAAGGGGGACCCTGTGAGACAAAGTACCAGAGACATCACTACAAGCATAAAACATACAGACATTACAATGACTCTAAACCCATATCTTTCTATAATAACACTGAATGTAAATGGATTAAATGCACCAACCAAAAGACAGAAGGTATCAGAATGGATAAAAAAACAAGACCCATCTATTTGCTGTCTACAAGAGACTCATCTTAGACCTGAGGACACCTTTAGATTGAGAGTGAGGGGATGGAGAACTATTTATCATGCTACTGGAAGCCAAAAGAAAGCTGGAGTAGCCATACTTATATCAGACAAACTAGACTTTAAATTAAAGGCTGTAACAAGAGATGAAGAAGGACATTATATAATAGTGACAGGGTCTATCCACCAGGAAGAGCTAACAATTATAAATGTCTATACGCCGAATACCGGAGCGCCCAAATATATAAAACAATTACTCATAAACACAAGCAACCTTATTGATAAGAATGTGGTAATTGCAGGGGACTTTAACACCCCACTTACAGAAATGGATAGATCATCTAGACACATGGTCAATAAAGAAACAAGGGCCCTGAATGAGACATTGGATCAGATGGACTTGACAGATATATTTAGAACTCTGCATCCCAAAGCAACAGAATATACTTTCTTCTCGAGTGCACATGGAACATTCTCCAAGATAGATCACATACTGGGTCACAAAACAGCCCTTCATAAGTTTACAAGAATTGAAATCATACCATGCATACTTTCAGACCACAATGCTATGAAGCTTGAAATCAACCCAGAAAAAAGTCTGGAAAACCTCCAAAAGCATGGAGGTTAAAGAACACCGTACTAACGAATGAGTGGGTCAACCAGGCAATTCGAGAAGAAATTAAAAAATATATGGAAACAAACGAAAATGAAAATACAACAATCCAAACGCTTTGGGATGCAGCGAAGGCAGTCCTGAGAGGAAAATACATTACAATCCAGGCCTATCTCAAGAAACAAGAAAAATCCCAAACACAAAATCTAACAGCACACCTAAAGGAAATAGAAGCAGAACAGCAAAGGCAGCCTAAACCCAGCAGAAGAAGAGAAATAATAAAGATCAGAGCAGAAATAAACAATATAGAATCTAAAAAAACTGTAGAGCAGATCAACGAAACCAAGAGTTGGTTTTTTGAAAAAATAAACAAAATTGACAAACCTCTAGCCAGGCTTCTCAAAAAGAAAAGGGAGATGACCCAAATAGATAAAATCATGAATGAAAATGGAATTATTACAACCAATCCCTCAGAGATACAAACAATTATCAAGGAATACTATGAAAAATTATATGCCAACAAATTGGACAACCTGGAAGAAATGGACAAATTCCTAAACACCCACACTCTTCCAAAACTCAATCAGGAGGAAATAGAAAGCTTGAACAGACCCATCACCAGCAAAGAAATTGAATCGGTTATCAAAAATCTCCCAACAAATAAGAGTCCAGGACCAGATGGCTTCCCAGGGGAGTTCTACCAGACGTTTAAAGCAGAGATAATACCTATCCTTCTCAAGCTATTCCAAGAAATAGAAAGGGAAGGAAAACTTCCAGACTCATTCTATGAAGCCAGTATTACCTTGATTCCTAAAACAGACAGAGACCCAGTAAAAAAAGAGAACTACAGGCCAATATCCCTGATGAATATGGATGCCAAAATTCTCAATAAGATACTAGCAAATCGAATTCAACGGCATATAAAAAGAATTATTCACCACGATCAAGTGGGATTCATTCCTGGGATGCAGGGCTGGTTCAACATTCGCAAATCAATCAACGTGATACATCACATTAACAAAAAAAAAAAAGAGAAAAACCATATGATCCTGTCAATCGATGCAGAAAAGGCCTTTGACAAAATCCAGCACCCTTTCTTAATAAAAACCCTTGAGAAAGTCGGGATAGAAGGAACATACTTAAA